>NW_012267311.1:2443164-2517181 GCF_000151885.1 Dipodomys ordii | reverse complement strand
TTTTTTCTTTTTGCTTATGTGGTGCTGAGGAATTGAACCCAGGGCCTCGAGCATGCAAGGCAAGCGCTCTACCACTGAGCCACCTTCCCAGCCCCACTTCCAGCTTTTTCTGAGTAGTTTATTGTTGATAAAAGTTTCACATACTTTCCTGCCTGGGCTGGCTTTTAACCAAGATCTTCATATCTCAGCCTCCTGAGCAGCTAGGATTAAAGGCATGAGCCACCGGCACCTGGCTCATTGTTTTTCTTTGCAAAACATTTTATAATCAGTCAAAAAATGTTATTCACTTAAAGAAGATTTTTAGAGGAAGGGTTCAGTCAGGACTTTTGTATGCATTCCAACACAGTCCTAGGTGCCTCCCCATTAAAGGAGTACTCAGAATTCATATTTGCAAGAAATTAGAATGATGTCCTTGCTAAGGCATTAGCTCCAGGCATTATACTTGCCTCACCATCATCCTGATCCTGGCAGAACTTAAGCTAGAAGTCTCCCATTAAGTCATGCTAGAAATCAGAAATTCCAGGTAGTGGAGTGTATTAACCTCCTAGTGCTATCATAACAAAATATAGTCATATATCACTTAATTGACAATCCTGAGAAATGCACCCTGAGGTGTGAATTGTTGTGCAAACTTCATAGTATATATTTAACACAACTCACTCACTGTCCTTTGTGTTTGTCTGCTTTCCATTACTATCACAAATACCTCAGATAATCAACCTTAGAAAGACTCATTGTTAAGGAAGTTGAATTCATGGTCAGTTGGCCTGTTGTGTTTGGGCCTCTGGTGAGAGAGTACATCATGGTGGAAGTACATGGTGGAGAAAGCTGCTTACTTCAAGGCAGCCAGGAAGCTGCTATGAGGGAGAGAGGGAGAGGACAAGTACTGGTTTGAGGACACATCTCTAATGTCTACTTTAAGACACATCCAAAAATTTCTACCACCTCTGAATAGTGCCATAGGCTGGTAATCAATTCTTTAGCATGTATCTTTTTGGGGGAACATGTATTCAAACTATGTAACAGCATCTTAGTACAACCAGAGATATAGCGAACACAGGATGTATGAAGCTTCTGCCAGTATAATAAGTAATGTGCTTTTCTTTCTTTGAGGTGCTAGGAATTGAACCCAGGGCCTTGCACATTCTAGACAAGCACTCTTCCACTGAATTACATCCTCAAAGACCACCTTTTTGGTTTAAACACAGGTTGCTCTCAAACCCGAAATACTTTTGGCCTTCTGAGCATTAGGATTACAGGTATGAACTACTTTGTTGTTGTTGTTGTTTTTACAGTAACCTTTTTTCTTTATAAGTAAGGAGTACACTCTAAAATAACATTAAAAATATAGTCTAGTAAATACATAAGCTAGTAACATAGCCACTTGTTATCATTATCAAATATAATGTACTCTAAATAATTATATGTACTCTATTTTATACAAATGGCACTGCAATAGGATTTTTTGCACCAGCATTGCCACAAACATGGGAGTAGTATCTCTTCACGATCATGACAGCACCAGAAGATAGGAACTCATACATTCGTAGTTTCTTTTTCCTTTGTAATGATGGAATTTAACATGGAGACTTGGTAGCCAAGACTGGTCTTGAACTCCCAATCCTCCTGCCTCATTCTCCTTAGCTGGTTGATTACTAGCATGTGCCACCAGGCAGGCTCCATTATAATTACATGGGGTCATCATTTTGTATGTAGTAGGTGGCTGACTAAATTATTACATGGGGTGTGACTATGCCATAAATTGAGTGGCTTAAAACATCAAAAATTTATTCCCTGTGCTTCAACCTTAAGAACCTCAATAAGATAAAACAATTTTCTCAATTTTGGAGGCTAGAAGTTAATCAGAATGTCAGGGTTGGTTCCTTTTGATGATTCTGAAGGAAAACCTAATTTCACCTCTCCTAGTGCCCAGGCCCACAAGCCTTGGCGTTTCTTGGCTAGTAGATACAGCCCTGTCTCCATCTTCCCCTGCCATCTCCCTGTGTCTCTGTCTTTACATGGCCAATCAGAGCCTAAGAGGCCAACCCTACTCCAGTATGACTTCACATCTACTTTAAAAGTAATTATAATTTCAGATGAAGACATATTCATATTCTGAGTTTCTATGAGTTAGGACTTCAACATACCTTTTTTATTGCTAGACATAATGTAAGCCATAATAGGGAGAAACTAGAATTTTATGTTATAGCAGTTTCAAGATCTTTTTGCCCTTGTTTTTGCTGGTACTGAACTTGAACTCAGAGCCTGAGCATTGTTCCTGAGCTTTTTTGTTCAAGGCTAGTACTCTATCACTTGAGCCACAGCTCCATTTCCAGATTTTTGGTGGTCAATCGGAAATAAGAGTCTCATGGACTTTCCTGCCTAAAATTACAGGCATGAGCCACTGGTGCCTAGCAAGATCATTTTTTATATCAATGAGAGCAAAGCAGTTTGTTTTTTTTGGGGGGTAGGGGGTCCAGTCATGGGGCCTGAACTTGGCCTGGGCGCTGTCCCTCAGCTCTTCAGCTCAAGGCTAGCCCTCTACCACTGAGCCACATTCCTAGCCCCGAGCAAAGCAGTTTTGATTTTTTTAATTAATTAATTTTTTTATTATGAAAATACTGTACAGAGGGGTTACAATTACATGGGCAAGATAATGAATACATTTCTTATCAAGCATTGTAGCCTCCTCCTTTGTTTCCCCTTCCCATCCCTTCCCATCCTCCCCCCCCCGCCTCCCCACCCAATCTTCCCCACGCCCCCCCCTTTGATTACCTTTTTTTAACAGAAGTAACAAGTCAAGTTCTAATTTTCTAAAAATTTTTACCTGATTCTGTGTGTGTGTCTGTGTGAGTATGTGTGTGTCCGTGTGCACGCGTGCATGCACACATGCTAGTACTGGGGCTTACACTCAGGATGTAGATGCTATCCCTTAGTGTTTGCACTCAAGGCTAGCACTCTACCATTTTGAGCCACAGATCCTCTTACAGCCTTTTGCTGGTTAATTGAAGTCTCACGCTTTTCTACCTAGCCTGGCTACAAACCTAAATTCTCAGATCTCAGCTTCCTGAATAGCTATTTGCAAATGAAAGCCACTAGAGTCTGGCTAAGTGTTAGTTTATATGATGGTAGTGGAGGGAGAAAATAATTGCCTTCCTCAACCCTCCTACATTTTTTAGTTGAAATAGATTCATGTACCAAAACACAGATTGACAAGAGAACAATCTGGAGTTCACTAACATGACTATTTTATATGTACATGGAGGCACTAGGGAATGAATAATTCTCAGAGGTGGTTCTAAATTCTAGCTTATGTAGTATCCTCAATTAAGACAGTAAAATTTTAAACATGTAATAAGACAAAAGAAAAGGACTGGTAATCTTTAAGCGCAGCAGATAATGGGAAGGTAAATAAATGGCATATAAATGCTATTAATGCCATTATATAGATTCTGGCTAAGTTCCACAATACTTGCAGTGGTTAATCTTTGCATCCTTTCTGGTAGAGAGGGAAGAGGACATCTTTGTCTTTATGAGCCCATGTTCTGCTCATAGGCAAACAGAGGGAGGGCAGAGAAATTTTCTCATATTTGCTTCTTTTCAATTTCCTCCAGCTCAAAATAATCCACATGCCAAACTAGCATAGTTTGTGGTGGCAAATCCTGATCTCCAACAATAGAATTTTGTAGCCTTGTTTCACAGGGTTGATTTTATGCAGATGTTTAGTAACTCTAAACTTTTGTGTATGTATGTATGTATAGTGTGTGTGTGATTGTATGTTTCTAGGGATGGAACCTAGGATCTTGGGCAAGCTAGACAAGTGTTCAACCACTTAATACCTGTTCACCTTGAAACGGTGATTCTGGTTCTGTTTTGTTCTGTTTACTGAGTGTGCATGTAATAGTTTTCCAAGAGGAACAGTATATTCTACTACTCTACTACTTAAATCTGGAAGAATAGAATATCTATATCTAGACTTTTATATTTAAATACACATTTTAATTAATGCATGTTTAAAAATACATGTGTTTTTATGTGTATACACAATTTCCATATTCCTATTTTCACATACACATATATGTTTGCATGCACACACACACACACACACACACACACAGAGTCTGCTTCCTGTCCTCAGTACTCCACAGCTATGTAGTGTCACCTGAAGGTATACCCCTCAGGCAGGAAGTCACAAAAAAATGACTTGGGTTTTTTTCTGCCAACTCTTAGCTCACTGGTTCTCAGCTATTTCTCAACCTCAATAACTCCTAAGAACTGTGGCACACCCTATGAGGAACAGTGACTCCCTGTGGGCAATGACCCTCAGTGCTGAGGACAGACACTGCTCCATCAAACTCTACCTGGAAAGCATCAGAACAGGGAGGAGAGGAAAGGGAAATATAACGTAAGTATCTTGAAAAAAAAAACCAAGTTCTAAGTCTTTCTATTCTACCCCACTGGACTTCACTGTAACTCAGATTGAGACCCACAGTGCAGTTGAATATGACATTTGGAATTCAATGGGCCTTGAATATAGTCCTGGCAACATTATTACCTGAACAATCCTCTGCTTCATTTAACTTCTCTGAAGCTTCATTTTCCTAGTCTGCAAAGCCCAGGAAATAATAGTAACTATCTCCAATAGTTATTTCAAAGATTAAGTGAGATTCCATCTTATAAACTATTCTGTACAGTGTCTAACACATAAAAATAGTGAATAGATGTTGGCTACAATTATTATGAATGACCAGCCAACCAGAACTGCACTGTCTGGTCAGCTCCCTTATAGTTAAATATTTGCCTCTAAAGACACAGAAAGCAATAAAATGTTTCAGGAAGTCAGGTGGGACACTTGTGATAGATTCAGCACTCATTGGGGTGACAGTGCAAGGGTGTGGCTTTATTAACAAGGTATGTTCATGTCTGTGCAGGTCAGGAGAAAGGCCAGTGCACATAGGTATGTGCAGGCCTATCACCAAAACAGATAGGCAAAGTGCTTGCTTGGTGTTTGAAGCCATGGCAAGCATTTGCTTTTCTCTCTTGAGTTTGTTTCCCTCTTTGAATTAGCATATATTAATTGTACAAAATAATGGATTTCATCATGATACTTTCATCTATGCACTTCTATCATATTTACTACCCTATTACCCTATTTTGAATTCCACCCCCCCACTCCCACTGGAACCCCTCACTTCTATTGTGTGTCTGCGTGTATGCATGTATGTATGTTTTAAGCCTAAACACACCATATTGGGATGTGAGTCTTGAAGGAATACAATTTGTCCTATCTGGGGTATCTCAGTTCTTTTCCCACTGTGGGGGGTCTGTTGTTGCCTGAGCCATTCACTGGTTTGGCCTTTAATAAGTCTCTACTATAGCTGGCTGATAAATACAAGTGCCAGAGAAGGAAGAGGATGATGGCCTCAGATACTTCAAGTACAACTGTACCTAAGGAATGGCCTGGGGCCCTCGTTTTCCTAGTATCTGTTATTTCTGACGAGTTCTTTCTTAACCTTTCTGAAACTTTTGCACCATCTTCTGGTGCGTGGACTTTTTTTATTTTTCACTAATGTCCTTTTTATTTTATTATTTGCCTTTGGTACTAACCTTAAAATAGCCTTTTATTATTCTTTCCTTCCAATATTTTAAATATCCACCTATTTCCTTTTTCTTTTTCCTTCCTTCTTTTTTTTCTTCCTTTCTTTTTTTGCTGGTTCTGGGGCTTGAACTCAGGGCCTGGGCCCTGTCCCTGAGCTTCTTTATGATCAAGGCTAGTTCTCTACCACTTGAGTCCCAGTACCAATACTGGCTTTTTCTGAGTAGTTTTTTTGGACTTTTCTGCTTGGGCTGGCTTCAAACTGTGATCCTAGCCTCCAAGGAGCTAGGATTACAGTCATGAGCCACCAGCACCCAGCTTTTCTTTCTTTTCTTTTCTTCTTTCTTTTTTGTCAATCATGGGGCCTGAACTCTGGGCTTGGGAGCTGTCTCTCAGCTCTTCAGCTTAAGGCAAGTGCTTATGTGGTGCTGAGGAATTAAACCCATGGTCTCATGCATGCAAGTCAAGCACTCTACCACTGAGCCACCTTCCCAGCCCCTCTTTTTTATGATTTCATTTTTTACATGCAAAAAATTTAAGCCATCTGGAATTTATTCTAATGTCAGCCATGACTTTGGGCTCTAATTTAATTTTTTTCCTTAGTGGTAAGTTTTCCATGTGTGGACTTTTTAAATGAGCACAGCCCTCAGAGCTCCATAAAAGACTAGGAATTAAGAATAGAAAAGCTAAGACTATAACTCAGTCAGCTCCTAATTTCTGTTCCATTACTGCTTACTTTGAAACTCTGGCAAATCTCAGAGCTCCTCAGGGGCAAAGCTCTGAAGAATGATTTAAGGATGTGAGGCCTAAAGCAGAGAGGAAGATTTGTAGAGAACCCTCTAGGGGAGGTTAATAGCTGCTATATTCCTGCCACTGGGCATGGCCTTGTGAGAAACAAGTTACTCAGACTTACAGGAAGCAGCAGGGCCCCTGAGCTCTACCCCTTAAGCTGCTTTTTCTTCCTTCAACCCTCAGGTCCTTCCTCTCCTGGTCAGTCAAAGTCTAGCTGCATTTAAGTGAGGCTTAGATGCTTTTCTTTCTGCCACTGCATTTGCACATATCTGTAGAGCAATTCTTAATATTGTTTCTTGGTAGGTCCATCATGGATGGAATACATTAGTTATAAACTTATCAGGTATAAAAAATGCTATCAAAGGATAAAATACACAATCAAAGGATATGGAGTTGCTATGGCTCTTGGTGTTAATGGTATGGTGGCTAGCACCATACCCTAGTTGTGACTTTGATTGGATTTCCTGGAGTTATGGAATCCTCCTCCCCCCTTCCCCCTCCCTTCCGCTCCCTCCCCCTCCCCCTCTCCCTTCTCCTTTCCTCCCTTCCTTCCTCCTTCCCTCCCTCCCTCCTCTCCTCTTCTCTCTCTCTCTCTCTCTCTCTTTCACTTCTGGCTTTTGTTGTTGGTTGTGGGGCCTGAACTCTGGGCCTGGGTGCTGTCCCTCAGCTCTTCAGCTCAAGGCTAGCGCACTACCACTTGAGCCACAGTGCCATTTCCGGCTTTTTGTGTTTATGTAGTGCTGAGGAATTGAACCCAGGGTCTCATGCATGCAAGGCAAGTACTCTACCACTGAGCCAACTTCTGGCTTTTTCGTGGCTAATTGGAGATAAGAGTGTCATGAACATTCCTGTCTGGGCTGGCTTTGTATTGCGATTCTCAGATCTCAGCCTCCTGAGTAGCCAAGATTACAACTGGCACCTGACTTTCTCCAGAGATATTTTATCTTGCACAACAAAAACTCTGCACCTAATGAATAATAGCTCTCTGATTCTCCTCCTCCTCATTAGCCCCCCATCCTATTTTCTCCCTTTCTGAATTCAATTGCTTTAAGTACCTCATAAAAGTAGAATTATACAGGTTTTTTTTTAAAAGATCTTTATGTGACTGGCTTATTTACTTAGCATATGTTCTCAAATTTTATGCATGTGGTAGCATGCGTCAAATTCTCTTCTTTTGAAGCCTGATTAACATTTCAGTCAGGTTTAGCTTTCAGCTTTTCTATTTCTTTTTAGTTTCTGTTTTTTTGCTATTTTGAGTGTTAGGGGTTTTTTGTTTGTTTGTTTGTTTTTGGCAGTACTGATGTTTGACCTTGTACTAGCAAGGCAGATGCTGTCCTGTTAAGATGCTCTAGCCTTTTTTTGCACTAGTTATTTTTGAGATGGGGTGCGATTGCCTGTTGTAGGCTTCCTATCATAGCCAGATTAACAGGTGCCTGCTACCACACCTAAGTCTCAGTTATAAGAGGGTCTTGAAAACTATCTATTTATCTGTCTGTCTGTCTATCTATCTATCTATCTGACCTTGAACCATTTCATTTCCCCATTTCATCTTCTCAAGCAGCTAGCATTACAGCCATGAGCCACGGGCACCCGACTAGCTTTAATTCATTTTGATCAAAGAATGCTATCTGTATTCACTTTACTGTATTCAGAGTTTCAGCATTTGTTTGTTTTAATATTTGATTGGTGTGGTCATTTGTAGATGACTCATGGATACTTACAAAAAGTATATTCTAGATTTTCAAGGTGGAGCATTTCATATATTTTAATTCAGTACTCCTTACTAATTTACGACAAATCTTTTTTATTTTAAGTAGTCATAAAAAGGGGTTTCATTTCAACAAGTCAGATTCTGAGTACAATGCATCTTGACCAATGTCACCCTTTCCATCTGTCTGTCCCATTCACATCCATATCCCATAGTCCAATTTTTGCATACTTTACCTTGAATATAATAACTATATTCGCATATCCTTCATTTCTCCATTTACATGACAAGTCTTCTATATATTTTTTCTTATTGATCAATCATGGGCTTAAAGAAATGAATTAAAATTTCCTATTATTATTAGGTTTCTCTTTATTTCTCCATATAATTCCTGTCTTTTTTGCCTTATGAATTCTGATACTATATTATTTTCATGTATAAACACTTAAGACAGATCTTCATTGTAGCTCTCAGTTTTCATTATTGGTTTCATTCTTATAAAGTTATTTTTTGTGTCCTGCCAAGCTTGTCTGACATTAACACCACAACCCTTATCTTGTTGTTTCTATTTGTGTTATGATATTTGTTTCTATTTTCTATTTTTTCTTATCCTTTTCATTTTAGTCTTTCTGAGAAACATTGTTTTACAAGAATCTTTGGCACTGGTTGAGTTTTGTTCTGTGACTCTGTGACCTATTTCTAAAGACTGAGATTACTGGGTCAAAAGTAAAGAAAGCTTTCATAGCTCTTGACTCCCATAACCAAATAAATTGTTTTCACAAGTTGTACCACTGCATCCTGTCACCAGCCATTTAAAAGCAAACCATTTCCCTACCACTGCCAGCATGGCTATTAAACTACTGACTGCTTAAATTTTTAATAGGTGAAAATAGGACCTTATTGTTTTTTCATTTATTTTTTATTTATTTGGCTTCATCAAATTGTACTTTAAGTTAAGATAGAAGAAAGATGAAGTCAAAATGAAATATCACGGGGCTGGGAAGGTGGCTCAGTGGTAGAGTGCTTGCCTTGCATGCATGAGGCCCTGGGTTCAATTCCTCAGCACCACATAAGCAGAAAAACCCAGAAGTGGTGCTGTGGCTCATGTGGTAGAGCGCTAGCTTTGAGGTGAAGAGCTGAGGCTTCTCAGCCATCGTTGAGATTTTCCAAGAAGAAATTATTTACATCTCTTCCTCAGAGTCCTATACCTTTCTTTCTTTCCTTCCACAGTGAGTGAACATAACATATGTAACATAATGGGAAGACACAGGGTTTGGAGCTAGATAGAATGGATTCCAATCCTACTGCCATCTCTGCCTGATGAAGCTCTATTAAATCCACTTCACAACTGTGTGATCTGTGACAATTATTTAACCTTCACTGTGCCTTGGTCTACAGAGGTGATCATACTGAGTGCAATATCTGTACACTATTTTTGCAATAAAAAAGTATTTTAAAATATTCCCATATTGATGGGGGGAGGGGGGAGGCTGGGAAGGGATGGGAAGGGTAAACAAAGGAGGAGGCTGCAATGCTTGGTAAGAAATGTACGTATTATCCTGCCCATGCAATTGTAACCCCTCTGTACAGTATGTTCACAAATAAAATAAAATAAAATTAAAAAAATATTCCCATATTATTGGAGTAGTATAAAAATAATGAATATGTAAATATGCAAAGGACTTGGCTAGGGATATTACCTTGTTGGCTCTACCATAGGGAAATGCTCCTTTTTCCATTTCAACTATGAGAATTTGGTAGAAGTTATTTTCTTCTTACATAACATTGTTTCCTTCGTCACAGCAAAGGTTTGGTCTTAAGCCAGGTTAGGTTCCTTACTCAAACACAGCATACCAGTCTCTGTCCTTTCCTAGGCTTTCTGACATTGGATCATGAGAGAGGAAGATTTTGGTGTTTCTGTGGTGGAGAAACTATCCTATGGGAGACTCCCAAGCTACGTGCAGCCATAATTCCAGCCTGTAGAAGAAGCTAAGCTGCAAGAAGGAGGTTGACGTGTAAAGAAGGACGAGATTGATCAGAGTTGGAAAGAGACTCTAGCTAGTAGTATTGGAAGCTCTGGTTCTGGCTCTTTTAAGATACATCCTATAAGCCAATGAATGTTCTATTTTTCCTGAGCTTGCTTGTATTCAATTTCTGTCATTTGCAACCAAAAAGCGAGCTGTAATGTACTCCCTTGGGCACCTTAAAAGAGCAGATTGTGGGGTCTCTTATCTGTCTGCTCACCTCTCTGAAAAGTTCTTACAAGTCCTTCCCTAATACACACACACATACACACACACACACACATACACACACACACATACACACACACACACACACACACACACACACACACACACACACCCGTGCGCGGGCTGCAACTCCCTCCCCCCACCCATTCAACTACAGTCAGGGGTGGTTCCTTGCCTGCCTATGCTATCTGCACATGAGTCTCCACACACACCAAAAGACAGCTGTGCCAAATGCTCAGGCCTTAGGAACTGCACTTGTTAAACAGGATGTTGTCCCGGAAATCTGTACCCTTCTCTGAACGCCTCTTGTGCTCTTTATCACTGCCCTATTCAGTAACTTTGCAAATGTATAATGAGCACCTGCCAAGAACCATGTCAGGCCAGGGGGCCCCAGAGAGGCAGCAAACAGTTCCTGCTGTCAAGGAAGCCACAGGCTGGTGGAGCCGTCAGGCTGTCAAAAGACAGCTCCAAGAGACAGTGGGATGAATGGTGAACAGATGTTTTTTGCAAGTGCTGCAGCAGCTTTAGAGTAGGCTTTGTCACTTGTTGTCTGAGACGGTCATCTGGCTAATCTACCCACCTCCAGCTTCTTTCAGTCCAGCCTGACCTGCCCCCTGCTACTGCAATGCCTATTTTTCTTTCTCTCTTTCCTTCCTTCCTTCCTTTCTTTCTTTCTTCCTTTCTGTGCTGGGCCTGTGTACTGTCCCTGAGCTTCTTTTGTTCAAGGCTAGCACTCTACCACTTGAGCCACAGCTCTACTTTATTTGTAGCTAATTGGAGATAAAACATTCACAGCCTTTTCTGACTTTGAGCCTCTATCCTCGGATGTCAGCCTCCTGAGTATCTAGGATTACAGGTGTGAGTCACCTGCACCCAGTCACTCAATGCCTTCCTGAACGCAGTTCTGCCTATCTCATTTTCCCTGAACGCCTGAGTTCAAACTCTTTAGCCTAGCAAAATTGAAATCCAGATATTTCTTCAACCTACTGTCAGAGCCACATCATCTACCTTTCCCCATTCACAAGCCTAACCAGCCCATCCCCCTCACTGTTTGCAGTTCATTTTCCCACCACCCTGCCTCTCCTCCCCCTGTTCCTTTTGCTTCCCATCCCTACAGGTCTCAATTGCACACACTTCCCAAAGTGTAAGCTAGCAGACAGGTTTCATTCATCTGGCTGGAAGGCCATGTTGAGAATTTTTTGAATATACCTGAGTTCAGTGAAAGATTATGGGGATTAGTATGCAAACTGCCATGGATATGAAATTGGGGGTACATGAGCTGCAGGTGTAGCTCAGTCATAGCGCTTGCCTGGCTTGCATTAGGTCCTGAGTTTCATCCCTAGATTCTGTGGGTGTAGGTGTTAATACACTCTTGGTGTACAAGGCAGACCTTATTCCAGTGCCAAAGTAAGGTCATGCCATCCCCATAAAGCCTTTGATTGAATTTCCTCTTTAATTTCACTTACTCCTCAAAGTGAAATTAACCTTGTCCCTTTTGAGTTTTCATACCCCACCCTTCATACCTCTATTAGAGCACAGATGGCTCCTACCATTTATGGATGGGTATTATTTTCTCCCCCACCCGCTGAGAGGTAAATGGCGTCCTTTGGAGTATGGAACAAGCTGTTTGCTGACTAGCTGGAACCTTGAGAAACACCATTTCACCTTCCACAGGATAGCTGAGAGGTAAATGGCGTCCTTTGGAGTATGGAACAAGCTGTTTGCTGACTAGCTGGAACCTTGAGAAACACCATTTCACCTTCCACAGGATAAGTGAACAGCTGCTTAGTTCTCTCAAGATGCCGTTACAAAGAGCTGGCTTTACTTGCAGGCCTTTGCCCGTAACAGGTTCTGAGAACAGTGTTACTGTGGCCATGTTTTCATATTCCCTTCTTGTGAACCTGTGGCTACTGATGGCGGCACTTAGAGCCTGTCCCATTCCCTCTTTTATTCAGGAATCCATTTTCCATGTCTCCTCAGTGACTGGTTCTATACTGATTGTTAGACACAAGGGACGGTGTCCTGCTAGTGAGCTAATCTCTGATTTGCAGAGGACAGAAAAGAGGTGGAAAAAGGTCAGAGATAATGAGAAATGGGATCCAAGGAAGAAGTGACATGAGTCTTAAAAGAAGAGCTGACAAATGCTAAGAGAGTACAGCAGAAAGCTTGGAGGGTATGTGTGGCATAAATTGCTGGCACACACAGAGACACATACATACACACACATACATACATACACAAACATACACCAAATTCCCTCCCCCTCTACATTCTCAAGCATTCACAACTGGCTGTCTGATTGCCACAGCTATAATCTCTGTCCTCCCCAGCTCTGGGAACCTGAGCCAACAGAATCAGAAAACACTTAGTCTAAGCACATCTTGCCACTTCCAGCCTCATCCTTCTAAAATTGACAAATAAGGAATCAGCTCAAACTGACCTCTGACATCTAGTATCTGGATGCTGGACCCCTTTGAATCTCCTTGGCTACAGATCACTCCTGGCACTCTGATTCTGGTAACCATCCAGTCTCCTGAGCTGCACGCAGCCCCTGCCTTTCCTTTTTCTAGGTCAGGTTGCCCACCATAGGCATCTCTAATTCCCCTGAGTTGTTAGGGCAGCTCTAGAAGTATTGGTCAATTCAGTGAGGCCCTTCTGTCTCTTGTGTTCCTGGACCTCTCCTAAGCACCTCTTCCATCCGCTTACCTCCCTCCCAGACATCCCCCCAAACATATTTAGGCTGCCACCCTCTGCTGTAGAACTGTATAGCCCTGTTGGCAGGAGACCGGCTGGCTCCAGAGAGCTGACTGGAGACAAATGCAGTGGATCATATTTCTTTAGCTCGTGCCAAATATTATTCGGACGTAGCTTTACAGACAGACACAAATTGCTCATCCAATAAACACAGAAGGCTTAATCCCAGGACATTTATCCAAGTGAGGAAAGATGAGAGAAAGGATAGTCAAAAGAGGCTTCTAATAACTGGCCCAGAGTGGCTGGCCCAAGCAGAGGTAGTGAGACCTTTGCGTACTCCTGGGGGGTTCTTCTCAGAAAGCCTGAAACCTAGCACCAAGGGCTTTGGGCTTAGCTGTCATCATGTCATACAAAGTCTGTGTTGGTGCATACACTTCTTAGTGGTGCCTAGCAATGAAGAAATCTACATGAGCCAGGCTGCCTTTGTGAACTGAGAGAGCCCAACCCAGGAAACAGTGGTCAGGAAGGATTGCTCCCTCCACACATACACACAATATGCTCCTCTCTCCTGTCTTGTCAGCATCTTCCATCCCTTCTCACTTCTGACTGACAGGTGTAAGAGTATGGGCTGTCAAGAAAGCAGGTTGAGGGACCAGGCTGACCAAAGTGGCAAAGGCAAAAACATGAGCGACTTTTGTCCAGGCCAGAGGGCAGGCTAACTCATTAAAGTCCTTTGCTAGCCCTTCTAGGCCCTTCTAACCATCACCAGAAGCTTTCTCCTCCAGGGACTCGGCCCAGTAACAAAAGAAACCAAGCCCTGCTCTAGGGTCCAACCTCTGGAGCCCAGAGAGAACAAGAACTAGGCAAGGTCTGTGGAGACAGCCTAAGTCCATTCACTGTCCTTAGGCCAGAGTTCATGCCTTGCCACGCTCAATTGTCCCCAGCAGGAGCTACCCCCCCTCCCCACATCCCCTGCCTAATGCTGGGAGAAGGAAGAAATGATTAGAGCAGGGTAAGGGCATGAGAACAATCACTGGCTTATATGTTATTAGAATATGAAATTAAAGCTGACATAATGAAATTCTCTTTAGGGGCAGACTGTAACCTTAAGAGACAAAGCAGCCTCCAGGGCTGGATGGGAACAGTTGCTTCCTGCTATATAGCAGGTCCCAATATAATGGGGAAAGCTGAAAGCAATTTCCAAGCATATTTCCCCCAAATCAAGGTTGGTAGGCTATTTCATTTCAGATAAGCTACTAGAAGTTAGATAACTTGCGATCCATCATCCAGTTATTGAATGGAAAGCTTCAGAAGCTGGCTCTTTCATCAGTCTCCACTATGTCACTTTCAGAGAGAGATGATGGCTTAAAGTATGTTTTAAAAAATGACCAGTAAGGGGCTGGGAAGGTGGCTCAGTGGTAGAGCGCTTGCCTTGCATGCATGAGGCCCTGGGTTCGATTCCTCAGTACCACATAAGCAGAAAAAGTCAGAAGTGGCACTGTGGCTCAAGTGTAGAGCGCTAATCTTGAGCTGAAGAGCTGAGGGACAGCACCCAGGCCCAGAATTCAGGCCTCACAACGGGCAAAAAAAAAAAAAAAGTCAAAAAATAACCAGTAAGCCCATGTAATTGTAACTCCTCTGTATGGTATTCTCACAAAAAAATAATAATAAAATAACCAGTAAAAGGGGAATATTCTCTCTCTCTCTCTCTCATCTTGTGGTTTGAACTCAGGGCCTGGGCACTGTCCCTGAGCTTCTTTTGTTCAAGGCTAGCACACTTGAACCAGTGTTCCACTTCCAACTTTTTGGTGGTTAACCTCAGATAGAAGTCTCCCAGACTTTCCTGCCTGGACTAGCTTCAAACTGCAATCCTCAGATCTCAGCCTCCTGAGTAACTAAGATGATAGGTGTGAGCCATAGGAGCACAGCAAAGGGGAATTCTTTTTTTTTTGGGGGGGGGGTTTGGGTCCGGTCATGGGGCCTGAACTCTGTGCCTGGGCACTGTCCCTCAGCTCTTCAGCTCAAGGCTAGCGCTCTACCACTTGAGCCACAGTACCACTTCCGGCTTTTTTCTTTTTGCTTATGTGGTGCTGAGGAATTGAACCCAGGGTCTCAGGCATGCAAGGCAAGCGCTCTACCACTGAGCCAACTTCCCAGCCCCCAAAGGGGAATTCTTAAAAGAGTGAGATTTAGAATTTTGATTTCCTTATAGTACTCAGACAGGTTTCCATTAAGCTGGAGTAATCCTCCAGTTTTGCAAGGTCTGAACGGTTTCTTTGGATGTGGGACTTCCAGCTTTGTAAGTGGGATGGTCCTGAGCAAACGAACAAGTTGTTACCTATCTACCAGTAGCATAAAGGATAAGGTGTGAGAATTGCTAAAGACTTTAGCACTCACCAGCAGCTGACCAAGCTTTACACTCCCAGTCTGGGAATTCAGAGGGTGGTATATTGGTTCAGAAGATGTGTATAGCTAACCATCAGCTGAGAATAGCTATTTCCAGATACTTAGGAGGTTAGACTATAAGTAACCTCATTTGGCAGTAAGGCAGGGATACTGGGGCATCCCAGGACTTGATGAAAACAAGGTGCCTTGTTCTCATGGCTGGTTCTAACCCAATCAAAAAGGCTGAAGGGAATTTCCAGGTGGGGATTAGGGGTCAGCATGAACCTGATGACTTCAAAAGAGGTCCAGAGCAGAGTCCTCTCTACCTATAGGCAGGTTTTTTTTTTTTAAATGGTGTCTGAAACTTCATTTCTGTCAGGAATGATCTACCTACTTGCTCACCTTATGAGACCCATACTGACTTGTGTTCTTAAGCCTTTATTGTCTTTCTTAGACTTTCTGCCTTGAAACTTTTAAAAGATTGTGTGTGTGTGATCAAACCCAGGGCCTTACACATTCTAGGGAAGCACTGAGCTACATTCCCAACCAGGAAGGAGATTGGTTTCTGAGGCACAAAATTTATGGGCTGAAATGTTTATGGGCCTCAAGAAGGACCAGAAGAGAGATAAGGAAGCCTCAGGAATGTAGTTAGTGCTCTCTCTTCCTTTCTAGCTTCAATTTTCTGTGGTCTGGTTCATTTTCTCAGCTTTCTTTCCTTCTCTGTGGCATCCAGGTGCCAGCCATACCCAAAGAACAACTGGCTATCTTGAATTTCAAATCCAAATACGGATGAGAAACCATCTAATTGGCTCAGCTTGAGTCAGATGCTCACTCCTAGTCCAATCAGTGGTGATTATTTTTTTTAACTTTTGTTTTTTTGCCAGTCCTGGGGCTTGAACTCAGGGCATGAGCACTTTCTTGAGCTTCTTTTTTTGCTCAAGGCTAGCACTCTATCACTTGAGCCACAGAGCTACTTCCGGCTCTTTCTACATGATGGATGAAGGGTTGGATAATGTACTACCAAAACTTATGTCTATTCCAGACCTCAGAATTGAACTTATTTGGGAATACAACATTTGCAGGTGCAATTAATTAGGTCAATATGAGGTCAAAGACAGGTGTGGTGGTACACAGATATAATCTCAATACTTGGGAGGCTAAGAAAAGCAGAAGGAGGACAATCTGGGATATATCAACCTACCCATAAACCATACACAGAAATAAGACCATGTGAAGACAGAGGCAGAGGTAGAGATTAGAGATTAAGTGCAGTACAGATATAAATCAAGGAATGTCAAGGTTGGCTAAGAGCCACCAGAAACTAAAAGAGGCAAGGAGGGATTTTTTTTTTCCTTAGAGATTGCAGAAGGCAATTACTCTATGGACACCTTTATTTATCTATTGTTACTGTTGTTTTGTTTTGCTTTGTCAGTCGTGGCGGCTGAACTCTGGGCCTGGGCACTGTGCCTCAGCTCAAGGCTAGCGCTCTACCACTTGAGCCACAGTGCCACTTCCTGCTTTTTTTCTGTTTATGTGGTGCTCAGGAATCGAACCCAGGGCCTCATGAATACGAGGCAAGCACTCTACCACTGAGCCACCTTCCCAACCTTTGGATACCTTTATTTCTGACTAAAAGTCTAAAATAATTTTGAGATCCTCCAGAACTATGAAAAAAATTTAGTCGTTTAAACCAAGTCAGTGGCAATTTGTGTTGGGAATCCTAGAAACCCACATGATGGTAACCAGGATGGTAACTGCAATGGAAATCAAAACACTTTTTTCTTGGGGTTGGAGGCATGGCTCAGGTGGTAGGGCCCCTGCCAATGAGCAGAAAGCAAGTTCCAATTTGAGTCCTGTCTTGGTCCAAAGAGAAAAAAAAAAGCCTGTTTCTCAACACATGCACAAGTTCTCAGAGGAGAGTAACATTGCTCATTAGCCCTCCTTGGGCCATGTGTCGATCACCGTGGCTAGACATGAACAGTGCTCTGATGTGCTCTCTCTCTCTCTCTCTCTCTCTTTCTCTCTTCTCCCCCCTCCCCATGGTTAGCATAAGCGAACATATGTGGGATATTGTGAATCCCGCTGGATTCAGTTCAGTCATCCCAGCATGAGGAAGGCAGAGGCAGGAGGATCCCAAGTTCGATGCCAGCCTGAGCTACTACACATCTTGGGCTTTTGTACTTGTTTCAACAAAACAAAATTTAAAAAAAAAAAACCAAACAGAGCACAACAAAAAGAGCAGAAATCGGGGCTGGGAAGTTGGCTCAGTGGTAGAGTGCTTGCCTCACATGCAGGAAGCCCTGGGTTCAATTCCTCAGCACCACATAAACAGAAAAGGCTGGAAGTGGCACTGTGGCTCAAGTGGTAGAGCTCTAGCCTTGAGCTGAAGAGCTAAGGGACAATGCCCAGGCCCAGAGTTCAAGCCCCACGATCAACCAAAAAACCAAAGAGCAGAAGTCCTACAAGAAGGAGTAATGAACTCAAGGCAGACAAAAATCAATATATGTCCATCACAGGGAGCATGTAAGCCATCTCTCCACCACTATAACAAATACCAGATATAATCAACTTATAAAGGAAAAGGGTTTATTTCAACCCACAAATTTGGAGGCTTTAATTGGGCTCATTCTTTTGGGCCTGTGTCAAGGCAGCAAATCATGACAGAAGTGTATGGGGCAAGGGGTGGGGAGCAAAAACAATTTGCCTCTGACCAAGAATGAAAAAGAATAAAAGGAGACCAAGGTCCTATAATCCCTTCGAAGGACATCATATTCCCAGTGACCTCGTACTAAGGCCCTGATTTCTAAAAGTTTGTACACCTCCTGGTAACACCAAGTTGGGGCCAAACCTTTAACACTTGGGCCTTTGAGTGGCACTCAAAAACCAAACTATAGTAGGGAGAAAAAGTTGATTCCACAAACTACATTCTTATTGCAAATTAGGGTTTTGAAAGATATAAAGCAATTAAAGATTTCTCAGAACAAGCTAAGCTAGGATAATCAAATTTTCTTTCCTGACAGGTCCCTGAACTGACAGGTCACAGAGATGCATTTCTTTTTTATAGCCTCATAAATATGCAATAAAACTTTTTTTTATGCTGGTCCTGGGGCTTGAACTTAGGGCCTGGGCTCTATAGAGCCCTGGGCTTTTGTGCTCAAGGATGGTGCACAGAACTGCATTTTGATAGTCCGTTGGCAAATTTGGCCTTCAGTAAAGCCTTTAACAATCCCTGATATATTCTTATGGATAAAGTGGGAAATGTAGGTTGGGCAATACTACAATTGAGAGGAAAAACAACCTGTTAAATGATTAAACCTTTGTTATTTTGCCTACTGAACATGCAATCACCGTCTAATTTTGAAAGAATTTTTCCAACGAATAGTATTGCAGGGCTGCAATACTCTCAGTTCTACCATGGAAACAGAAAGAGAAAGATTTCCTTTTGGCCAAGCATGTGAATTGGGAGCCTTTAAAACTCCCAATTCCTGTATGGGAAGTGGGACATGTTTATCTCTCTTTTCCATTTCTGTACTTTAACCTTGTGTACTAAAATGAATTCTTGCTAAAACTTTATCTTTTGGGAGGCAGGGGGATAGTGGGGCTTGAATTTATGGCCTGGGCATTGCCCCTTAGCTTTTCCACTCAAGGTTGGGCTACTCTACCTCTTGACCCACAGTTGTTCTGTTTTTGTTTTGTTTTTGGTGGTTCATTGGAGATAAGGGCTGGCTTCAATTGTGGTCCTCAGATCTCAGCCTCCAGAGTAGCTAGGATTACAGGTGTGACCACAAGCCCCGAACTCTTTGCCAAAATTAAAACAAAACACAATATGTGAATTGGGCTCAGTCACACCAGTGAGGAGTCTTTTTTTTTTTTTTTTGCCAGTCCTGGGGCTTGAACTCAGGGCTTGGGCACTGTTGCTGAGCTTCTTTTGCTCTAGGCTAGCACTCGTGGCCACAGTGCCACTTCTGGCTTTTTCTGTTTTTGTGATACTAAGGAATCGAACTCAGGGCTCTGTGCATGCTAGACAAGCACTCTACCACTAAGCTACATTCTCAGCTCAGCCACTAAGGATTTTGAATTCTTTTTTTTCACCCCACTATGTAACTCAGGTTGGCTTCAAACTGCCTCAGCCTTCCAAATGCTGAGCTTATAGGTATGTCACAACACCCAGTGCTAATGGGACCTTGTATGGGTTGAAAAAGGGGGTAAGAGGAAGAAACAGACCTCATTTCATTTCCTGGAAGAAGTACAGCTGGGCATGAAGAACAAGGTGTGGATGGATGGGGATAGCAGCTCCCTCAACCCTGCCAGGATTGAATTCAGGGCTTTGTACTTGCTAGCAAGTGTGCGCATCCCCAGTCCTATTGCTTTCAGTTTCTATTTCAGATTGTCCTAGCCCTAACTTTGCCTACCTTGCTTCTGTGATCCTTCTGTTTCTGCATTCTGAGTACAGTAGCTAGGGCTATAGAACTGTTCTACCATGCCCAGCAAGGGGAGAGTATCTTGACAGGCAGTTAATTTATGTTGTGACAGATTACAGATGTTCACAAATTCTTTGCTAGATCTCATCAACATGTGGTGTCTGTGTTCTCTCCTCTTGAATCTGGACTGATCCTGTGATTTATGCTGGCCAACAGAATGCGATAGAGGTATCACTACATAATTTCCAACACTTGGCCTTGAGTTCTTCCCTTCCTCATTATGCATTTAGAATGCTCCTTCTTAATACTCAGTCGCCATTCTGTGAAGGACCCAAGCAACTATGTGGGGGCCCACATGGGGAAGAATTGACACCTGTCTAACACCAGCTGGATTCCTAACTAGCCACCAGCAGCACTTTCTAGCTACGTGAATGAGGTGATTTGTACCTACAGCAATTCCATCATGCCAGCCACTACTATGTAAAGCACAGAATTGTAACAAATAGTAAAATGTTATGTTCTTAAAAATTCATGTTTGGCAGGCATAGTATAAGGTGGAACAAGCCAGGCTTTTCTTATCCTAGCTTCTGGAGGACTTTGGGCCTGCACTTGCCAAAGACTGTGATTCAGCTGATTCAGTGACCCATGGGACCTTGTGTCATGTAGGCATATAATACCTTAGATAACTCCACCTCTAGCCTTGAGACAGGGCATGTGTGCATGGCCTTGTGTGGCCATCCTTGGCCAAATACCACTTTTGTCTAGAAAGGGTATAAACAGATACCATTGAAAGACAGGAAAAAAAGCAATAAAGTGATAGGATATTGGACAGTGTGCTGCTGCTGGGGTATAGGATGTGGGGTGGCTGTGTGGTTAACGAAGGCTAGAATGTAAAGGTGCTGCAAGTGGGTAGCATGTGAACCTGTGAACAAAATGAGGCTGGTGCTGCTGGGCTGTCTGTGAGTCTGTCCTGTGCTGGCCAGTGAAGAGCAGGCTCTGCTATTACTGTCCATGATGATGTCTATGGGCAATGAATTTATGGACAAAAAGCTTTGAATAAAGCACGACCACTATCCCTACCATGCCTGTATCTTCTTCTGACTGCCTGAATCTCATTTCAATCTATCTGGAGCTGAGAACCTTGACAATACATGGTGGTACATGCCTGTGATTCCAGGAAAGCTCAGGCAGGACATGAATTTAAGACTAGTACAGGATACTCTCTCTCTCTCTCTCCCCCTCCCTCCCTCTCTCAGAAAAAAACAAAATCACTTTTCAATATGATCCCCCTCCTCCCATAGCAATAAATCAGGGGTTAAAAAACATTTTTTTCTATAAAAGAGCAGCTAGTAAATACTTTAGAGTTTGCAGTCATATGGTCTCTATTACAACAAACCCAGCCTGGGCTACATAGTGAGACCTTGTATAAAAAAAAACAAAACAAAAAAAGAAAAGAAGAAAAAGAAAAACTTGCAATAAAAATACCTCAGAAAGCTGCAAGGTGTGCCTCCCATCCTAATTTAGACAAAAGTACTTCTGAGGATCTTAGGAAGAACGGCTCAGAGGAAAAATTCTACCCTCTGAGCCCTACTCTCTTAGCCTAGTTCAGAGGGTAGAGATAGGAGCCATAGAAAATCATACTTCCTGCCCTTGGAGCTGTGGGGCCTAGGGAATTGTCCACAGTATATGATTGCTTTTCAGATCTCCTAATGGTTGTACTATGCCTCTTAATAACCTCCTTTCTAAATAGGAGTGTCTACTGTGGTTTCCCTGTCCCTTATTTCCCATTATGTATTGGATGTCAGGGAAACAACTTGCAGAAAAGCTGCAGTGTAGGACAAATAATTTTTTGACTACTTGGGAATAAGTTTGACATGATACCATATTGTCCTCAGATCTCTTAGTGCCTATTTCTAATATAACTACAATACAACCATTAAAACCAGGAAATTAACATCCGCAGATGATATCATCCTACCCTCAATCCTAGTTCCTGTTCAACAATACTATCCCAACAATATTCTCTATAGCAGAGGATTCCCAAGAAACACATGTTGTACTTAGTTGTCATTTCTCTTTAGTCTCTAGTTGGAATTGGAACAGTTTGCCTGTTTTCCCTTGACTACCATAATGCTAACATCTGACAATTTGTATTTCTCTGCTGCTTCCAATTGAAACATTAGTAAAACATTAGTATTTCATAGAGTGGTATGAAATTATTTATAATATAATCTGTGTACTCATTAAACTTCAATTATTTATGTCACTATTGACTCACAATTTCCTTACATTTCAATGGATCATAAGCTATTCCTACCTATATTTCTTCTTTTTCCCTTTCTTTCCTTTTTTTCTTTCCTTCCTTTTCATTCTTTCTCCTTTCCTTCTTTTCTTTTTGTGCTGGTGCTATGGCTTGAACTCAGGGCCTGGCTACTGTCCCTGAGCTTCTTTGCACAGGCTAGTGTGCTACCAGATCCACTTCTGGCATTTTTGGTGCTTAACTGGAGATAAGAATCTCATGGAGGCTGGGAAGGTGGCTCCGTGGTAGAGCGCTTGCCTTGCAATGCCTGAGGCTCTGGGTTCCATTCCTCAGCACCACATAAGCAAAAAGAAAAAAGCTGGAAGTAGCGCTGTGGCTCAAGTGATAGAGCGCTAGCCTTGAGCTGAAGAGCTGAGGGACAGTGCCCAGGCCCAGAGTTCAGGCCCTACGACCGGATAAAAAAAAAAAAAAAGAATCTCATGGACTTTCTTGCCAGGGCCGGCTTTGGATCCCTCCTCCTCTCTCACAAACCCCACCTCCGCCCCAGGCTTCGAATCTTGATCCTTAGATCTGAGACTCCCCCGTAGCTAGGGTTATAGGAATGAGCCACTGGTGCCCAGTCATATTTACTTTCATGTTCAGCTTGTTGCATATTTGACCAATGGGAGCCCTTCAAATTGGATTCCGTGTCCTGTCCTTTTCACAAGTCATCATCCTTTGAGCTCTTCCCCTTACGTTCCAGCATAAGACATTCCAGGTTCATGTTGTAATACCCCACAGTTAGGCTTTCTCCAAGAATTCTCAGGTCCTTTTATTGTTGAATGGTGTTTAGAAACCAAGGTCTTGGTGCTAAATGCGCTCATTGCACTGGGAAATTTCTGCTCCCAGACACACATTCTCTTACGTCTGTATTCATGTCATTAGCTATCTGTAAACTGAGCAACTGACTGGTGTAGTTCAGTGACAGAGTCCCTGCCAAGTATGCATAAGTTTTTGGGTTCAATCACCAGCAATGCAAAAGTAAATAATAAATGGGAAATATCTCTAAGTTAAAAATAAATTCAAACTTTTTCTCAAATTCGAATAAAGTACTAAATGATTTTAGCTTTCTTATACACATACATATATATGTGTGTGTATATATATATATATATGTATATATACACATATATATTTGTCTAATTCTCCCTGACACAGAGTCAGAGACTTGGATAATTCTCCTTATCCACATATATGTGGCTATCCACAAATGTAGTTCTTAATCTATTTTTAACAATCTCCTTACTTGGGCTCAACACCTTGTCCTAGGATGCTCTATTTCACAAAAGCCCCAGCATCAAGCTCAGGTTCTGATTACTCCCTGGATGCCTCCACCGTGTGTGTGTGTGTGTGTGTGTGTACAGGGACTTGAACTCAGGGCCTTACACTTTAGCTTGGCATTCTTGCTCAAGGCTGGTGCTCTACCACTTGAACCACACCTCCAATCCAGCATTCTTGCTGTTTAGAGTCTTGAGACTTTTCTGCCCTGGTTAGCTTTGAAATGGGATCCTCAAATATCAGCCTCCTGAGTAGCAGATGTACAGATGTAAACAACTCGTATCTGGCACAGGTCTCCTTTTGATTGTGCTTAGGTATTCTCTAGGTTGGGTTGCTATTCTTCCCACCCCATCTCTACCCTTCCTTCTCACTCTAGTTGGCTTTGCTTTCCATAGCTTTTACACTATTTACCTTGTTCACCCGGACTCTTGAATTCAATTGCTCAGGAATAGGGAGAAGAGAAAGAGGAAAAGGTAATTTTTTATATAATGTATAGGTCCCTGAACTTGAGGGATCATACTTGGAGCTGATTTATATGATCAGATTCTAGTGCTGGAATTCTGGACCTGGGCTCTGTCTCTGTGCTCTTCAGCTCAAGGCTCTACTACTGGAGCCACAGAGCCACTTCTGGTTTTCTGGTGTTTTACTGGAGATAAGTGTCTCATGGACTTTCCTGACAGGGCTGGCTTTGAACTGCAATCCTAAAATCTCAGTCTCCTGAGTAGCTAGGATTACAGGTGTGAGTTACTGGTACCTGGCTGTGCTGAAGTCTTAACAGGATTAATCTTCAAGAAGGTCTTGGGAGGAGAGCTGTGGTGTGTGTGTGTGTGTGTGTGTGTGTTCCAATTCTGGGGCTTGAACTCAGGACATAAGCTCTGTCCCTGAGCTTTTTTGCTCAAAACTAGTGCTCTACCATTTGAGCTAGAGCTTCACTTCCAGCGTTTTGGTACTTAATTGGAAATAGAATTTCATGGACTTTCCTGCTTGAGCTAGCTTTGAACCTCAATACTTAGATCTCAGTATCCTAAATAGCCTAGGATTACAGTTTGACAGTTGGTCAAACTTTGCCTCTTTTCTCATCAAGAGATGGAGTCTGCTGGGCACCAGTGGCTCACACCTGTAATTCTAGCTACTCAGGAGGCTGAGATAGGAGGATCGTGGTTCAAAGCCAGCCTGGGAAGGGGAAGTCCGTGAGACTCTTATTTCCAATTAAGCACCAGAAAACTGGAAGTGGTGCTATGGCTCAAGTGGCAGAGTGCTCGCCTTGAGCTGAAGGGCTGAGGGACAGTGCCCAGGCCCAGATTTCAAGCCCCACGACCACCACTACCACCACCACCAACAAAGATGAAGTCTGTTTTCACTTCACTTAAATCTACACTGCCCTGTAACTTGCTTTAACCAAAAATAATGCCTTAAGGCTGGGCCTTAAGAAATCTGCATCTTTTTTTGCCTTGGTCTTCAAATGGTTTTTTTGGAACACATCCCTCATTTTGAAGAAATTCAAGTAGCCACATGAAAAGGCCTTTGGGAAGAGTCCAATATGGAGAATGGAGGCCCATGATCCACAATCCATTCTGAGCTCTAAGCTCCCAGCCTTCAGCCAGAAACAATGACCAGCCACATGAGGCCATTTTGGAACTACCAGCTTCAGCTGACACCATGGGAAGCAGAACCGCCCAGTTAACCATACAACTGTAAAAAGCTGTTTCTGTTCTTTTTTTGAACCAGGGTCTCATCCTGTAGCCTCAGGCTGGCTTGGAACTCTGGATTCTTCTGCTTCCACCTCCAAAGTATGGGATTACAGGAATGTGCCACTTCACCAGGCTTCTTGAACTCTTTTACCTGCGGATGGGGATTACTACTTCATGGCATTGTGATGCCGGGGAGTGCTAACAGAAAACAAGCAGACGTCCCGGCTCAGAGCTGTCTCTTCACCCCGTCCCCTGCGCTACAGGCGCCCTCTGTCCTGAAAACCGAGCTGCACTGACTGGCCTTTGACTCCCTAGCCAGGCGTACTCCACAGTGGGGCGAGAGAAGTAACCGCGCATCCACTTTCCTCGCCGCCGGGGATCCCTGCAGGCCGGGTTTGCGCGCAGGCCTCCACGCACCGCCCCGCGGGGCCAGGGTGAGACAGCGGAGTTTCAAACATCCCGGACAAGTCCTCGGCCACCGCCCCAGTTCTCGCCGGGCATCGACGCCAGTTTCCGGGACAAGTGGCTCTCCACTGGGCAGCTCACCCGCCAGGCCTACTGGAAGCTCACCGGCGTGCGAGGCGCCCCAACCCCTTCCAAAGTCAAACTTCTCGGTTCCCCGCCCTCGTGCCAGGCCTGCATCTCGTACCCCAGGAAGTGCTGGGGCCGGCCGAGGGCGGCTTGCTGGAGCAGGAGGCGGCGGCTCCTCACCGTGCACGCTCAGGAAGCAGAGTTAGGCGGGGTGCGGCTGGGCGTGAGACCCCCGGGGTTCCACCCCGGACAGTCCCACGCCGCGCCGCGCCGCGCCCCCTCCGAGCAAGCGGTTCCGGTCCCCGCAGCGCATCCTCTCAAGGAGGCGCCGTCCATGCGGTCCCGCCCCATTAGGCCTCGCCCACCGACGGCTCCGCACCAAGGAGGCCCCGCCCTCCTCTCCCCCTCTCGTCCCGAAAAGGCCCCGCCCCTGGCGGCAGCCCCCGCAGCCCAGCCTCCGGGGGAGGTGCTGTCGGTGCGATTCCGCCCCAGGAGGCCCCGCCCGCCGGCGGCCCCGCGCCCAATGAGGCTCCGCCCCCTCCAGCGGCCCCGCCTCGCCCGCGCCCACGCCTCCGGCGCCCTTCTGGTGGCTGCGGAGCGTAAGCCCGGAGTGTCGGCTTTCGGCCGGCTCGGCGCTCGCTCCCTCCCTCCCCCCCTCCCCCCCTTCCCTTGGCCCCTCCCCCGGTCGCCGTGGTCGCTTAGCGTCCGGCGGGCGGGCGGGCGGCCGGGCGGGCGGTCCTCTCTGCCCGTAGCCCACCCCCCCTCTTAAAGCCGCGGCGGGAAGATGAGGTTTCGGGAGCCGCTCCTGGGCGGCAGCGCGGCGATGCCCGGCGCGACGCTGCAGCGGGCCTGCCGCCTGCTCGTGGCCGTCTGCGCGCTGCACCTCGGCGTCACCCTCGTCTACTACCTGGCCGGCCGCGACCTGAGCCGCCTGCCCCAGCTGGTCGGGGTCTCCACGTCGCCGCAGGGCGGCTCGAACGGCGCCCCCGTCGGCGCGCAGCCCTCCGGGGAGCCCCGCTCCCGGGGGCCCCGGCCGCCGCCGCCTCTAGGCGTCTCCTCAGAGCCTCGGTCCAGCCGCGACTCCAGCCCCGCCAGCAACTTGACTTCGGGGTCCCCCGCCGCTGCGCGGTCGCTGCCCGCTTGCCCCGAGGAGTCTCCGCTGCTCAGTAAGAACTTGGGTCGGGGACTCCCCCCGGATTTCCCGGCAGGGGTCCGCCGGACTTTCCCCCACGCCTTCTCTTCTACGACTGCCAGTTTGCCCCGGATCCCTAGTCGGAGGATCCGGGCCGGGTCGAGCAGAGAGGGGCCGTTGGGGAAGCCAGCAGGCCGAGGCTCGGCAAGTTTGGGAGTCGGCTCAGTGTGGGTGAGAACACTGGCCAGGCAAGTCCTGAGTTGGAACCTTCAGGAACTCCGAGTAACCCGCTCGACTTTGGGGACCTTGAGGAAGAGAGTTCACCTTTCGGGGTCTTCTCATAGAGTCGCTCTGCTAAGAATGGGTTAACTTCCCCCCCCCACCCCCTTTCCCTGAGCCTTTGGGTAAAGTGACTTAGCTTCTCGAAGGTTTGTGTTGGAAACGCAGAGATAACAAATGATAAGATGTTTGGAGGAGGGGGGAGAGAGTTGTTTTGGGAGAGAAAATGGAATCATGTAAATAAGGATTTAATTAGTGAGGGTAAATTCTCAGTTTTTTCCGCCTTCGTCTTCATTTCTGCCTCTGGGTAGATCCCTGACCTGAGGCCCTCATGTCCCCCCCCCCAGCCCCAACTTCCTACTCCTGAAAGTTCCCCAAAACAGAGCGAGCTGGAAGATCCTCTCAGGCTTGTGCACTCTGGAGGTTGGAGAACTAAAATGTAACTAGTTATCAAGGGACTGATTGATTTTTTTTCCTCTCTTTGACACTACTTGTCCATATTTGTTCTGAATGAACCCCTGCAGGTTTCAGCCTACCTAAGGGGCTTCAGTGAGTGGATTTGCCTTCGTGTCTGGGCAAGGCTGAGCCCCAGTCTGGATCTCTTCTTGACCTGTAATCCATGCCCAAAGTAGCCACAGGTTGCTCCCAGTGTTACCAAACAGGTGGCTGCTCATTTCTAAGGGCAGGTTTTAAAGAATGTTGTTCTGAGTAAGGGGCCCTGGCTGGCTGGCAGGCATCCTGCCAGTAGCACTGTCACGTTCCCGGAGAGCCCTGGCAGAACAGGCCTTCCTGCATGCTCTTGCTCAATTTCTTCAATAATTACTTCAATATTTTCATATCAAGTTTGGAAGGAACTTCTTGGAATTGGTCAAATGTGAACTGTTGCTATGAGGAAGACTTTTCTTCAAGCAGAAAGTTGAATTCCTTAGGACAGAGTGGTTAGTCTGGGAAGCAGAGTTATCCTATACAACAAGGAAGTTGAATTTCTGTCCTACTGATGAATGTCTGGTTTCACTAATATTATATAGAGTTTCTTCCATGTGTTAATGGGCTTGTTGAAGCTTACCTGATAGAATTACTTTTAGGATTAAATGAGATTGTGTACTTTAGATACAAGGCTCACGGTAGGTACCAGGTACACAATCTGATATGATAGTAATACAATTTGTTTGCGACCTTGAAGTTTCATTTTCTCAGAGTGCCATGGAAATGACTTTGAACTACGGAGAAGGAAGAGTTCAATTCTATAGGCCACAGAGAGACCAGGGTTTTGTTTTTGTTTTCGATTGTTGCCTGGGCATTATGCAGAATGGAAGAAAAATCAATTAGCCAATTAAAGTACACTAACATTCATCCAGATTGGTGTTTGAGCCATAGGGTCTTTTTGCAAAAATAGGAAAAGACACAATGGTCATCTGAGCTGTTTTGTTTTGTAAAATGCTGTCCCTGTTAACTTGTCACCAGTTAGCGGTGTTGCTAAGTAGATTCTGAGATTGACTGCTCAAAAGGACTTCCTGGAAGCCAACATTTTGGAGAGCGGGGAGAGAGATCGCAGACCCCAGACATTTTCTCTGTGAACTGTAGTCCCATGACTTTCATGGGACTGTGACATTTAGGTGGTTGCTGAGATCCCACCCCCAGAAATGAGGGTAGAGGTCTTTCCATGATTTTGCAATCGAGTCCTTTGGTTTGAATGGTTGGGCACAGCTCCTGGAGTGGAAGTTCCTGGTTGCAGGAGAGGGGAGGATGCTTGAGAAACCTGCAAGTCTACTTGGAAGTGTGTAAGTAGTGGGGGCTGAGTCTAGCAGTTCAACTGGGCAGGTGTCAGCCAGAGCCCTTGCCTGGTGGTTTTGAGGTTGGAAGGAGAAAGCGTCCGTGGGGTTTAGAGTTGTGGCCTTTTCACTACTTACAGTTCCTTTTGCCAATTTGACACTGCTTTGTTGTGTCTAGGGATCAGAGAGAGATGTTTTGATCCATGTCAGCTGATAGCTGGTGATAAGCACCAGAGAGGACTGCTAATGGGTCACTGTTCTGTTGCTGGGCTGTCAGAACATTGGAAAAGACTTTGCTAGGCTTGGGTTATAATCCTGTGTTTGTGTGTACTTTATCTGTGTGACTTGGGGGCAGGTTGTAGTGTTGGGAGTCATGGTAGTCTTCTCTGCTCTCTTCCATTAGCTAGTGTGAACCCCATTCCCCAAAAATGTTTGCTGCAGTGGGGAAACTAGGAGAGAGCCTTCCCAGATGAGTCCTATAACTTCCCAAGAATTCTCCCCGGAGTTCAGGCCTTTTTCCCCTTGCCCTGTATCAGGCCCTCTGGGGTTCATGTAGGATCTCCTCTGGCAATAAGACTCCCTTTTCTGGTCACCTGGATGTTTGCCTGAGAGGGGAGGAGCAGCAGCCTTGTGTTTCTTTTCTGGGAATGTTTATCTCTGCTCATTTGGCACAGTCCAACATAACTTGACTGGCTGTGGCACAGGCAGTCCAGAGAGGGCTGGGGTGGAGTAGGTTGGGGGAGGTAAGGATGTTCTGGGGAACTCAACTAGGACCAGATCCAGTTAGTTAGTATAGTTTCCTCAAGGGAATGGGGCATGAGTTCTAGACTACTTCAATCTGAGAGTCCCCTCTTGCCCAGCTGTGCTCTGAGGAGATTCCCCTTCAGTTATTTTAAAGGGAAACTGATCTAGAGGTGGATACCAGCAAACTGCAGCTACAAGGTTGCCAGGGCCCTGGGACACTTGTTCAATAAGCCAGTATTCCTGGCTTATATGGGAATGTAGCTGAGCATCTACCATAATTTGTGGGCTCTTGGCTCTGAGGCATTTCTCTCCAGCATATTGCCCCCTTCTCCCATATGCACACATGTGCACATGAGGACACAAGCTGGCTGCCCAGGACAGAGTGTGTTGTGAGGCTTATTTGGGGATGAGAAGAGGTTCAGAGGTACAGATACTCACCTATATATAATCTTAAAGCTTTTGCTTAGGTAATTGGTCCTCTTCCTCTTCCTCTTCTTCCTCCTCCTCCTCCTTCTTCTCCTCCTTCTCCTCCTTCTCGTCCTTCTCCTCCTTCTCGTCCTTCTCCTCCTCTTCCTCCTCCTCCTCCTCCTCCTCCTCCTCCTCCTCTTTCTCCTAACTCAGGGCCTGGGCTCTATCCCTGAACTTTTTTTCCCCCCTCAAAGCTAGTGCTCTACCACTCCAGCCACAGCTCTACTTCCAGCTCATTGGTGATTAAATGGAGATGAGTTTCACATACTTTCCTTCTCAGGATGTCTTCAAACCAAGATCCTCAGATCAGCCTCCTGAGTAGTTAAGGATTATAGGCATGAGCCACCGGCTCCTAGCACTAAGTAACTTTTTTATTTTTTTTAATTGGTTGTGGGGCCTGACCTCTGGGCCTGGGCAACTGTCCCTCAGATCTTCAGCTCAAGGTTAGTGCTCTACCATTTGAGCCACAGTGCCACTTCCAGCTTCTTCTGCTTATGTGGTGCTGAGGAATTGAACCTAGGGCCTTACGCATGCAAGGCAAGCACTCAACCACTGAGCCACCTTCCCAGCCCCCATGTAACTGGATCTCTTTAAGCTAGCTTTGTCTTGTTGTTTTTGTTCTGAGGGAAATAATTTACTGACATACACACAGATATACTCCTTTCATAACAATCTGAGATTCAGAAAACCTTGACTATCTGGCTTATTTTCATAGTGAAACTTGGTCCCTTTTCCTATATGGTATACTATCAGTAGAAGTAACTTCTGCTTGTAATTTACCTGCATATTTATCCTGGGGTTGTAGCTCTGTGGTAAGATCCCTGATCCCTTGACTACTATGTACAAGGCCCTGAGTTCAGTCCCTAGCACAGGGGGAAAAGATGTTTATCCAAGAGTTTGAGACACGAGCCTCTTCCTTTGTAGTAGTATAACTTCTGGTGAACCAAATAGCTCATTGGGACATATGGAACAAGAACTAAATGTTGGATTGGACTCAGACTGCACCTTTTGGCACCATTATATTCCAGGAGGTAACTCTATTATGTTTCCCAAAGGTTACTACCCAGTAGACACCTTGTGCAGAGCCTTAGGTGTGGCCTGATACAGCCTAGAATCTGAGAAGATTTTTGCATGGTATGTCTGTCGAATCTATCTAAAAGATCTTATATAGGTGTTCTTGATGGCTAAATCTGGAAACAATTCAGTTACAGCAATTTGTATTATGATGAGTATTAGAACTATAAAGAAAGCAAAATATCTCCCCTGTACCAAGTCATAATTTAAGCAGGGAGAGATAATTAAACAGCACTAATGTCATTTAGGGAAACTGAAATTGTGTGAGTGTGTGTGTGTGTCTATGTCCTTTTTCCTGTCATTCATATTCCCTTTTTCTTTTCTTTCAGAAACCCAGGGTTGATATGGGAAGCTTTTCAGTCTGGTTTGATTTGATTGCATAAAATTTTTCCTTTATTTCTGAAGCTATCTATTAGCTCTGCTGGATAATCTTAACTTGTTGCTTTAGAATGATGATTATGAGACATTAACAGCCACATGCCTGAGTATTATGGTCTTTGGGCAGTGGCAGGATAAAGATTTCCAGGCTGGGAGTAGGTTAATTTATGGGTTGAGAATGATGGGGGGCAGGTATTGCCAAGGCAGTTCAAGCCCTTCCACAGATTTTATCCTACGGACTGTTGAGACTTTGGAAGCAGGTCAGCAGGCTTATCCTCTTAGGCTTAGCCGGGCTGTGGGTATGAAAGAGGGCACAGTTATTCTCTGGTCAAACTCTATTCTCTACTTACTCAGTACCTCCTGTACCTTGTTGCTACTGTGTTTCCTGCCTGTTCTTGCCAAGAGAATTTTGCTCCAATCCACATCCATCTGGAAGTTCTAGTTTTTCTTATCCAGTAGAATGGCAAGCCAGTTTCAGGACAAATGTGCCACCCCTTTGGCTTAAATGTTTTGAGGATCAGGTGTCTGCTATGGTTTTACATTTGGTTCAGGCACAGCCTAGTGTGGTCATGGAGCTGTGAGGTCACTGTAACAGTCAGCCAACCAGACTCTGACTTCTGGAGGAGTGAACAAGGCCCAGGATTGGACTCTGACTTCCACAGAGTCAGCTTCTCTTGTCCCTAAACTTGGTGAGGGCTCCTGGGAGCTGACTGTGGCTGTTCTGTAATCTGTTGTGGGCCTCTGTGGTTATCTGGGTCTCTGCTGAGGCTGTCACTGGCTTGAGGAGAACTCTCCCGATCCTGTTCTGAAAGTCAAAGACCTCCTGTTTGGAAGCTGTGTGACCTGGGGTTGGGGGACAGGATTTGGGTGGGAACTGGTTCTGGGTGAAACGTGGCCTAAAGGGATTTGTCCTTGGAAGAGGAAGGGGTGAGTCACACTTAGTATTTCAGGTTCCACAGTTCAGCTTGGCCTCAACCCGCCCATTTTAACACAAATGGAGGCCAGGGGCTATTTAACTGGCTGTGGCTGAATTCTTTGGCAATGATTTTTAATGTCTGCTCTTGGTATGAGTGTAGCTAACTTCTCTAGTGCTCTCCACTCCCCCCTCCAAAGCCCCTCACAGAGCCTAGGGAGAAGAGAATGGTTTCACAGCGATATCAAGGTTAAGGCAGTGGTGGATCTTTGCTTTTGCCTGGTTTTGTAAAAAGGCATGCACAGAATAAAAGTGTAACTCAACGATAGAGCACTTAATTAGAGTGTAGGTAAGAAAAACCCTGGGTTTGATCCCTAGCTCTGAAAAAAAAATAGTACAGGATCAGGGAAAATAATTGGCAAGTTTAAAGAGATTTATAAAACAAACAAACCAAAACTCCTGTATTCCTGTCATCTAAGAGAAATGTCATATATTCTGATAGTCTTTTTTAAAAAAAAATTTTTTAGTATATGTTAAAAAACATGACTGATACTGGGGTTTTTTTGTTGTTTGTTTTTGAGATATGGTCACTCACATAGATAATTAGGAGGATGGTTTGTACTCTTGGTCATCCTGCTTCATCCGCCTGAGAGCTGAGATCACAGACATGTCTTTATTATGCCTGGCATGACTGATATCCTTATAGGTGCACAGATAAAAACTCATGTTGATAGCCTTTTCCCTTGATTCTTTTGTTTATGTAATGTGGGTACTAGAGCTTGAATTCAGGGACTGGGTACTGGCTATCCTTTAGCTACTTAGGAGTTTGAGATGTGGGGATGACGGTTTGAAGCCACCTTTTGCAGAAAAGCCTGAAACATTTTTCTTTTCTTTTTTAAAAAGCTGATAGTGGAGTTATGACTCAAGTGGTGGAATACTAGCCTGAGTAAAAGAGCACATAACAGTACCCAGACCGTGATTATACACACACACACACACACACACACACACACTCACAAAGACAGTATTATCTCTGTCAAAATTGAACATACTACAACCTTATCATTGAACTGTTATTGAACACACATTCATATGATTTTTGCTCCTTCTTCTGGTGAGACCTGTGCAAAAATAGTGCATTTTGGATTGCTTTGGTAGAAGAGTTTCTCAAATAGAAAATGGGGTGAATGTTGTTTTGAGAAGCGCTAGGTTTTTGTGCCATCTTGCAAAGAGATAGGCCCATACGAAATGACAAGTTTGCGTATTGCAGGCAGATGAGTATGTTTAAAGCTGAGTGATCGTCTAAAATTCTGATGTAAAAAGGAAGTAGGTCCAGGAAGTGCCTCGTGTAGGGGCAGAAGGCCTTAGCTGAATGGGGCAGATCTTAGGATCTGGCTGAGCAGTCTGCTGTGAATACAATCAATGGGGGTGGAGGGAATGCTTTCTCAGTAACTTCTCAATTTGTTTCCTTAGCTGTCTAGTCCCTGGGTAGGCTTACGTGGCCTGCTGTGGTTCCAGGATTGAGTAGCCAGTAGGCTCTGTTGACATCACCTTAGATGTGACACACCAGAGAGGTCAGAACAAGCTAGCAAATCAGATTGAAAACAGACAGCAAAGCATTTCCACTTCCACTTGTTCCTGAGTTCTGGGGAGGGGCTGTGGAGTAAGAATCGTTTAAGTTTCCGGGAATTGTTTTAAGGCTTCTGCTTTGGAGACCAGCTGAGCCTGGCTCTCAGTTGGGACTTACTTGGTGGGCTAGATCAAAAGCCTCAGGCTCCTGTACCTGGCTGTTTCCAAAAATTTGAAGTTACTCCATTTTGAATGCTCTATAGAGCAAAATTGTCTTGATGGACAGTTGTATGTTGAATCTGCTGGGCAAGGATGAGGTTACACTAAGGGAAGGGGTAGGATTCCTTCTCATCAGAGCCCCACCTGACTTTTATATGAAGCCTCAATTCTACTAATTCTTGGCTGGGCAGAGCCTCTGCTCAGCTGCCTGAAATACTCATCTGACCAGATAACCCCTACAGTGTGATGTCAGCCGCCTTCCTGCCCCTACCACATGAGTCTTGTCATAGGAGGGGCCCTGGCAGGAGCTTCAGTAATTGCTTGGCCCTATGACAGGGTACCGTTTAAAAATGCCTTTAACATTTTCTTTGAAAATTTCTTCCTGGCTAGGTGCTGGTGATTCAGTCAGGAGGCTGAGATCTGAGGATCGTGGTTGGATGCCAAACTCAGTAGGAAAGTCTGTAAGACTCTCATCTTCAATAAACTACCAAAAAAGCCATAAGTGGAATGGCTTAAGTGTTAAGAGTGCTGTCCTTGAACAAAAGAAGCTCAGGGACAGCACCTAGGCTCTTAATTAAAGCCCGAGGACTAGGAAAAGAAAAGTTTTCTTCCTGTTTTATCATGTCCATTTTACCTTTGACATCCTGAAACCGCAGAACTGCTGTTAGTGTGGCAGGATATCACCAACTCGGAGGGGGGGGGGCGCTAGGGAGGTGGGCAGACAGGAAAGAGCTCTGAGTTAAGGGTGACTAGGAGAAGCTCATATTTGTGTTAGAGGAACCTGGGGACTTGTTCTTAGCAAATTCAGATAAGCACTTCAGGCAGGTTGAGTAGGGGCTCTGCCTAGCTGAGAGTGGGTAGAATGAAGTCTTCATATCAAAGTTATAGGGGGCTCCAAGGAAGAGATAAAGAGGGTCTCAATTGTTTGTTCACACAGCAAATTTTTATCTGTAACTACACTATAGGAAACTTAGGGGGCTGGCTTCTGTTTTCAGGGAGCCCCTTAGCAGTAAGAGGAAGCCTGGGTATTCCAAAGGCACTGAGGAGGTGCATGGAGTCAAATAAGTGATCTGGGATAGGGCTGGAGTCAAAATGAGAAGCCTCCCTTCCAAACACTGCTTTGAGCATTCCAGTCTGAGCATGTTTGAACAATTGCACTTATTGGGAGGGGTACTGAGGGAGGCTCTATGCAGAAAGAAGCCTGTGATTTCCTCTTGTGGCTGTCATATAACTAAAGTCACAGCTGTTCATACTGTTACCAACAGGGTGTGAGAGGAAAGAGGGGAAGATGGAGTGAGCAGAAGGTGATAAAAGAGAAAGATGCTGTAGGTGGGACTGTTCTGGACAGTGAAAGGATAAAGGATCAGAGAGGCAGGTGAATGGGGAAAGAGCTTCATAGAAGGGTTTCATGGACTGTTGAGGGTCAAGCCTCAAATGCATTGGCTTCTGAGTTCTGGTCTTTGTACTACTCAGTCTATTACATCATTTTAAGACAAGTCTAGACACCTTTGATTCATGTTGCCTTTCTGAAATATGAATGGGCTTTTGTTAGTCTTTTGCATCTTTGCTTTTCTTTGCTGGATTTTAGTTTGTGTGTGTGTGTGTAAATATTAGTCATATCTGTAACATAAAAAGCCTCTGAAATTCCTTCAGAAGCTCACTACCCACTGCCTGTTTCAGAGCACTCTTAATGAGGCTTCAACTGAAAGGTTTTTCTTTTTCTTTTGTTTTGTTTTGGGGGGAGGGTCCGGTTGTGGGGCCTGAACTCTGGGCCTGGGCACTGTCCCTCAACTCTTCAGCTCAAGGCGAGTGCTCTACCACTTGAGCCACAGCGCCACTTCCAGATTTTTTTTCTGCTTATGTGGTGCTAAGGAATCGAACCCAGGGCCTCATGCATGCAAGGCAAGTGCTGTACCACTGGGCCACCTTCCCAGTCCCTTGTTTTGTTTTTTTTAAATCTCTGTGTAAACAGGCATAAAACTCTTAGCAAGTGGTTGGCCCTTAAAAATAACACAGGGAAGGGCTGGGGCATGGCTCAAGTTGTAGAGTGCCCCCTGAGCAAGTACACGGACCTGAACTCACATTCCATTATTGGGGGAAATGGTACAAGTAAGGCTGATATCATACTGGCTAGCTATCATCTTATCTGTGCCTTAATTTTCTCACTTGTAAAATGGGGCTGATGATATTGTTTACCTCAAAGATGTGAGGTGTAGGTAGTTAACTATAACCATGAAAGGGCTTAAAACAGTGCCCAACACATACAAGCTCTGAATATTTTATTTATTATTGATAGCAGTCCCCCCATTTATGGAGATATTCTAAGGATGCCTGAAACCTCATATATATATTAAGGTTATTTTTCTTATATATACAGCATAGTAAAAGAACAGCTAATAGTAAAAATAGAGCAGTATGAAATATACTGTAATAAAATTTATTTAAAATTGTGAATTTTTTATTTCTGGAATTTTCCATTTAGTATTTTCAAACCTCAGTTGACAGTGGATAACTGAAACTATTGAAGTGAAATTGAATATGAGAGAACTGTTGTAGTTCTTACTTGTGATGATTTGGGCTTTTGCTTTATAGTATTTCTTTTTCTTTAGATGAAAATACATTGTTACAGGGCAGGGAATGTGACTTAGAGGTACAGTGTTTGCCTAGCACACACAGAGCCCTGGGTTTGATTCCTCAGTACCACATAAACAGAAAAAGTCCAAAGTTGCACTGTGGCTCAAATGGTAGAGTGCTAACCTTCAGCAAAAGAAGCTCAGGAACAGTGCCCAGGCTCTGAGTTCAAGCCCCAGTACTGGGGTGAGAAGGGGAGGGGAGGAGGAGGAGGAAGAAGAAAGAAAGAAGAGGAGGAGGAAGCAGCAGCAGCGGAGGAGGAGATGGGAGGAGGAGGGGGGAGAGATTTTCTTTTGTGTGCTGGTCCTGGGGCTTGAACTCAAGGCCTAGGCCCTGTCCTTGTACTTTTTTGCTTAAGGCTAGTGCTCTACCACTTTGATCCACAGCACCACTTCCAGCTTTTTTCTGAGTAGTTTATTAGAGATAAGAGTCTCATGGATTTTCCTGCCCTGGCTGGTTTTGAATGTGGTCCTCAGATTTCAGCTTCCTGAGTAGTTAGGATTACAGGTGTGAGACACTGGCACTTAGGTTTTTTGTTTGTTTTATTTTTGTTTTTTGTCAGTCTTGGGGCTTGAACTCTGGGCCTAGGTGCTGTTCCTGAGCTCCTCAGCTAAAGGCAAGTGCTCTGCCAGTTGAGCCACAGTGCCACTTAATTGGAGATGAGTCTCACAGACTTTCCTGCCTTGGCTGGCCTTGAACTGTGATTCTCAGATCTCAGCCCCCTGAGTAGCTAGTATTACAGGCATGAGCCACCGGCACCCGGCTGTTTTTTTTTTTTTTGTTTAAGACAGAGTCCCTTATATAGCCCAGGCTGACCTTGAACTTGTGATGCGTCTGCCTCAGCCTCATGAGTGCTGAGATTACAGGCCTGAACATTACGCTTGGTTTGTCTAATATGCTTATAGATAGTCCCTTAGTATTCTTTCTTCCAGGTTTCTCTGCTATAGATAATCTTACAGAGGATAGCTATTTACTTCAGTTGAATTGCTTCCTTGGGATTAAATCTTGCAAAGGAAGTTGTAGGCCAGACATGGTCATCTTGACAACACTGGTTTGTTCAAACTGCCATATTGCTCTCCAGGAGGTTTGGAATCATTTACATCTCTAAATTGAAAATTGCTGGCTTAAGAAAAATGTGGATTCCTAGTGAGAGGTGAATGTATATGGAGCTACATACGGACATTTCCAGCCTCTCTCTCTCTCTTCCTCTTCCTCTCCCCTCCCCCCTCTATTAGAGAGGAAGAAGGAAAAGGAGAGGGAGAAAGTTTCCTAAGCTTTTTCCTGTGATTGCCTCTGGACAGTTCCAGCAGAGGTATTCTGTATCCATTTCTGTACATGAAAAGAGTATGATTCTTAACACTCCATAGTCCCTTGCAAGAGTTTATTTATATACTGTTAAGGACTTTATTCCCTTCTTCCTTTATGTGTGTAAAGCCAAACACAGAATTGGATCCAACACTGACTATAAAAACCTGACTTAAAAATGGTGTTGATCAAATCCTTGTGAGTTGGTCACTGAAAACAGCTGCATGCCGCCATTGTAGGAACTGTGTTAGGTTTTGGTAGCATATCCTAGGTATCTGATCATTTAACATATGTGGATGAACTCTCACGTGTCAGGTCTGCTTTATGGAATCTAAAAAAACAAAGCCCAAGTGAAAAAGACTTTTAAATTATATTGGATAAGAGTAAGTTGATCCAGTTGCCCTACGTTTGCAAATGTGGGAGCCTGGTAATGACTCTGTAGCCACCTTTTTTTTTGCAAGTGCTGGGGATAGAACTCTGAGCCCTGCTGAATTGCATGAATAATAGAGTGACTTTAGGACTATTGATTTCAATGAAAAGTCTATAGATTCAGCATATGTAGCCACACTCAACTTGTGACAACCACTCCCTTCATTTTACAGTCATTTCATATGTGACAAATCACATGTCACTCACCAGAGCACTTTGGGCCCATTGAATGTCAGAGTTGCTATTCAATATATTGTTACTAGGGACACAGAACAAGATTTTTTTCCTGTGTAAAATAAAGTCAAAGAATACTTATGAGAAGAGTCATAAGATATTATCAGTGCTCTTATCTTTTGATCAGTGCCATTTCTGTAGGCACAAAGAGCATATATTCTGTCCCCTAGGCTATACAGTAAAATCACATACAAGAGCAGTTTTTTCATCTGTCTTGGCTAGAGTCAACTGGGAAGAGATGTGAGGCTGTAACTAGAGCTTAGGGATACGGTAGTCTGGTGTGGCTATATGGGCAGACTCCTTCACCACAGAAGGGCTTTATCTTGTTTCCACAACACTGGGAAGTTGGAACTGAGTGTTGCTGTGTGTCAGCTGTGGCAAAACTTTGTAGCTGCTATACAGTCTTTCCTTTCCCAGGGGACACAATTGTCAGTGTTCAGAACACAAATAGTTGTGTGGTTCGTGTAGATATCAAGAGGAGCTAGAAGGGAACATTAGATATTTGTAGAGTGAGAAGATAATGTCACTAAAAATAAATATTGGAATGAAGGAGAGTAAATAATGTAGAAATACATTCTTTCTCTGAAGATGACATAAGGATTCTTACTGAAAGCTGTTGAATAATAGGGATTGGGGGCACTAAAAATGAATTTCAAGAAAGTAAAACAGGTTCTATTAGAAGTGGTATTAGTGGAAGGGGGAAAGGGTGAATGAGGGTGAATATAGTGAAAGTATTTTATATGTATGTATAAAAATAGAACAATAGAACCTATTGGAAAAAAATTTGTGCTGATCCTGAGGCTTGAACTCAGGACCTGAGAGCTGTCCCTCAGCTCTTTTGCTCAAGGCTAGAGTTCTACACTTGAGCCACAGTCCACTTCTGGTTTTCTGGTGGTTAATTGGAGATAAGAGTCTCATGGACTTTCCTGCTTGGACTGGTCTTGAACCTGGATCCTCGGATTACAGGTGTGAGCCACTGGCACCTGAAATTGTTTTAGTAAGAGGAGGAGAGGGATAAGGGAGAATGATAGAGAAGTGTGTTTGATGGAGGTACATTATATACATGTATGGAAAAGTCACAATGTGACCTCTCTTGTACAGCTAATGTATGCTAATTTTGAAAATCTTAAGTTAAAATATTAGAGAGTGGATGTAAGGGTGTGTGCCTAATATTGTCAGTAGAAACCTAAGGTACAGGCCACTGAGGGGCTACTATTAGAATCCAAGATAACCAGTTCTAAAGTGCAGTTCTCTTATACTTGAGCCTTCTGAATTATTCTCTGTGCCTCAGTTTACCATGAAATGAGATGAAAGGTTGGCTTGAGTACTCCTGGGAGCGTTTTCCTGCCTGAGAACATTGATGTAGCTATCTATGTATTCCTATTGGAGCCACTGTAAGTGTAGAGTCCTAGGCTTCAGCAACCACCTCATCCACAACCCACATAGATCATACTTGTTCAACACTTGCTATGAATGAGGCAAGGGAAAAGTTCTTCATAGGCATATGTTCATTAACTATCACAGCAGCTTCTTTTCTTTTTTTTTTTTATTGTGAAAATACTATACAGAGGGGTTACAATTACATGGGCAATTACAGCTTCTTTTCTTGACCAATTGCCTGGCTACAATCTTAACACAATATTAAACAGGTATGGTCAGAGAAGACAGCCTTGTGTTCATTTTTTTTTTTTTTTTTTGTCGTGGGGCCTGAACTCTGGGCCTGGGCACTGTCCCTCAGCTCTTCAGCTCAAGGCTAGAGTTCTACCACTTGAGCCACAGTGCCACTTCCGGCTTTTTTTTTTCTGTTTATGTGGTGCTGAGGAATTGAACCCAGGCCTCATGCATGCAAGGCAAGTGCTCTACCACTGAGCTACCTTCCCAGCCCCTTGTGTTCATTTTTAAGACTAAAGGAAGTAGTGCTATTGTCTTAGATACCCTTTATCAAATCTGTTTGACCTATTTAGCAAACTATTCCTAGTTTGTTGAACATTTTTATTAAGAGTTGATGGGTTTTGTCCAGTGCTTCCTCTCATCTGTTGAGAATGATTGTGTGCTTTTGTTGTTTAGTCTGTTGATACAATGTTTTATAAATGGATATTTCAAATATTAAATTAGTCTTGCATGCCTGAGATAAAATACTATTTGGCTGTGCTTTTTATTTGTTCCGGGATCAACTTTGCTAATATTTCAATTTTTTTAATCATAAGAGATTAGACTATAGTCTCCTTTATGTGTGATATCTTTATTTATTTGGCATTGTTATCAGAGTAATACTCAAGAGATGAGGAAGTGTTCTCTTGTGTATTTTGGGAGAGTTTGTGGTAGATTTGCATTAATTCTTTAAATAACTTGTAGAATTTGCCATTGGGGCTATTTGGGCCTAACCTTTCTTGGTGAGTATGTGTAGAAGTTGTTAGAGTTAAAAGACCCATCTCTGGTATCCTTGCTGATGAAGTTTTGAATCTTTATGTTTAAGTTTGTCTTTTCCTTTATGGTTTTAGGCTATTTGCACACCTTGGAAGGTCTTCCCCATACCAAGATTATCATTTTTTTCTGTTTTTCTCTAAGTTGGTTCTTCAGCATTTTAGTTCTTGTCCCTGGCAACAAATAAAAGATGAGCTGAAAAATTCAATCTTTATGTAGCATACTTTTTATCCTATTCTTTGTCCCTTTAAGGTACTAGACTCTTCTTCCAAATTTGCCATGTATGCTAGTGGATCAGAGTTGAAATTGTGTGAATATTTAGCTACTTACATTGCCAGAATGGCGGTACATTTATAATCTTTGAAATTCTGGGGAGTCTGGGGAGAAGGTAAAATAACATTTATTGAACATCTATTAGTGCCAAACACTGTGATAAGTATGGGTGTGTTATTTCACTTACCACTTGAAGAGAAGGCATAATTATCCCTACTCCTTAAAGGAGGAAATTGGAGCTGGCTACACTTAAAGTGGTTCTGATAGCAAAGAGATATTGCCAGAAGTGCAGGGCTGGCTAGTTGCCCAGATGGCCCATAGGGGCATTAGGCTTTCTACAGCCTGAGGTCTGGTTCTAGATGAGGAGAGAAGGATGTACTTATAATTAGCATTGAGGATCCAGAAATTGCCTCAGAGCTCCAGAACTGATCACAGGACTAGCTGACTCAGAAATGCAACTCCCTAGGAGACTTACTTTTATTCTGGGATACTAAGTTGCTGCTTTACTGGGAAGATTAGAACTGTTGTCAAGTGTCTTAGAATTCTATGGCTGCAGGCAGTCCTACATAGAAAACTCAAATGTAATCAGGAAGTAGATGAGTCAAAACCCATGTAATCAGGAAGTAGATGAGTCAAAACCCAGAGTAGAGAAATAAATTTTCTAATGTCAGATATTGTCAGGCTGGCTAGGCTGACAAATCCATCCTCATCATATAGCAGACTTGCTTTGGTGACCTTGGTCTGACTAGGGGCCAGGCTCCCTCCTCCTCTACACATGCCTTAAGGGATATATCCAGCTCCAACTTCCATCATTTCCTGTCTTTTAAAAAAATGTGTTCTTTATTTTCCTCTTTCTCATCCAGCCATCAAACTTTATTTCATGGCCCCTTATAATTTGTCTACTCATGGATTCTCTTTTATTTATAGTATTTTAATACTTATTTCCACTTCCATTTCCCAACCCAATCATAGGCAACCATTATGGTATTTACAATATACATTTGTTTTTCCTTTTGCCAAGTTGAAGACATGTATATGTGTTTAAAATGCCTATTTTTATTGACATGAAGTAAGATTAAATTTTAACATGTTTGTATTTGTGTAAACACTACTACAGTCAGTATGTAAAACAGTTTTATCACACCCCAAAATCCCCTTTATAGTCACATTCTTCTCCCCCCCAGCCCTAGACATGACTATTATTATTATGATCTCTCTCCCCCCCTCCCCTCCCAGCCAGAGCCTAGTACAGTACTAGCAAGAACTTAACAGCTGAACCAAACACTATCCCTTTTAAAAGAAAGGTGTGTGTCGGGGGTGGGGTAGTGGCAGTACTAGGACTTCAACTCAGGAATCCTATGCTCTACTCAAAGCTGATACTCCTACTGGAGCCACACTTTCAGTCTGGTGTTTTGCTGGTTAATTGGAGTTAGTCTCCTAAACTGTTCTGTCTGCCTTGGCTTTGAACTGCAGTCCTCCAGGTTTCAGCCTTCTAAGTAGCTGGGATTACAGGTATGAATGAGCCACTGGCACCTACCTAGCCTTTTTTTTTTTTTTTTTAGTTTTTCAGTTTTTAAAAAAGATTAATGAGAGGGAAAGCAGGAACAGTAACACTAAGCAAAAGGAGAGAAATGTACATATCACCTGATTTGGAAGAAGTAGTTGTATTGTCAAAGCTTATAGAATTCACAAACTTTATAGACTATTAAAATGACAATTTGCCTTGTGAAGGTGAAAATGTATAACATTAAGTATCACTATCCCACAATACTGTGAAATTTCATAATAATCACTTAATCTCAATAAAAATTACTAAAAAATAAAAGGTAAAATAGCAAAACAAAAGCTTGACATAACATGAAATATATTTTTAAAAATGTTGCCAGGCGCTGGTGTTCACGACTGTAATCCTACTCAGGAGGCTGAGATCCGAGGATCGGGGTTTTAAGCCAACCCAGGCAGGAAAGACTGTGAAACTCTTTTCTCCAATAAACCACCAGAAAACTAGAAGTGGTTCTGTGACTCAAGTGGTATAGTGCTAGCCTTGTGCTGAAGAGTTGAGGGACAGTGCTCAGGCCCAGAGTTCAAGCCCCATGAACAAAAAAAAAAAAATGATTTGACTAGTTCAAAGAATTTCTCAGTATGCTCTTGATTCCTCAAATATTGGTATTTTATAATAAATAAGTTTTATTTTTATTTTTTTAATTTTTTTTGGGTCCGGTCGTGGGGCCTGAACTCTGGGCCTGGCCACTGTCCCTCAGCTCTTCAGCTCAAGGCTAGTGCTCTACCACTTGAGCCACAGCGCCACTTCCGGCTTTTTTCTTTTTGCTTATGTGGTGCTGAGAAATCGAACCCAGGGCCTTGAGCATGCAAGGCAACCGCTCTACCGCTGAGCCACCTTCCCAGCCCAATAAATAAGTTTTTTTACTTGTAAACATTCAGAATCTTACTATATAACCATAGTATAATTAGCAGTGAGGAAATCAACCTAAAGCATTTCTGTTATCTACAGGCCTTTTGAATATTTTGTCAGTTGTCCCAATATGTCATGTGTTATACATTCAGATGTCATCTCTCTTATTGATACGTAGGAATTCCTTATACATCCTGGATATTAATCCCTTGCTTATCTTAAATATTGCATGTACCTTGTCTAAATAGATTATTTGTCAATGCTATGTTTTATAACAATATAGATTACTGTTTTGTGTAATCTTTCAAGCATACTGTTATTTTGCTGTAACTATGTGAATAACTTTTGTTCCTTCACATTTTAGGTATTATGGTATAATGAAATTACTAACTCTTCAGCAACTATATGACACTGTAGATTGTGTTGAAGTCTCTCCATTAAGAATGACTTGGGGCTGGGAAGGTGGCTCAATGGTAGAGTGCTTACCTTGCATGCATGAAGCCCTGGGTTCGATTCCTCAGCACCACATAAGCAGAAAAAGTCAGAAGTGGTGCTGTAGCTCAAGTGGTAGAGCACTAGCCTTGAGCTGAAGAGCTGAGGGACAGTACCCAGTCCCAGAGTTCAGGCCCCACAACCGACCAAAGGAAAAAAAAAAGAATGACTTATCTGCCTCTTGGAGTGTAAGGCCTGCCTGCAAGTGTTACTCATGTATTTGTTCAGCAAATACATGTTGTGGGGCTGTTGGGTGTTAAAATGTAATATTATCACTGACAAAGTCAAAGAGGTTCCAAAACTTACCTTTGACTTTTCAGAGATAAAACAGTGATTTGAACTTTGGTCTGTAATTTCTTCCTCCTGTGAAGCTTTCCTTGGAAATTGTACTTGGTTTCTACAGATTATGTAGATGTCCTCATTTCTTCTAATAAATGGGTCAAGGAGGTGCAGAGCAAAGCTTCCTAGTGTCCTTACTTGGCATTGAGAAGTGGTCGTCTGGAGGGGTTTGAGGTATGTGTGGCTTTTGATTTTACAAGTGGCAGGCCCTGGGCCAGTAGTAACTCCAGCCTGGGAGTATGGCCAGACAAGACGACCTTCACAGCTTGGAGTTGAAAGTCCTAAAACATTTACCCTGATAAGTTCAAACTCTCCATTCTAGATCTTGTTCTAGGGGGAGAGAGGTGGGTCTTCCAGGGGCAATGGGGGAGTTTCTAGGAGACTTTCCCAGGGGAATGAATAGTTGTGGGCAGGTACAGTTAATACAGATTCTAGCTAGGGGAGTGAGAAGCCTTTACTTTTGTGTCAAGACCAAACAAAGTAGAAATTCCTCCTAGGACATTTTCCCTTACAGACCAAACACTGGAGAGCTTGTTAATGGGACTTTAAAAGTTCATGACCCTTAGGCATTCTTTTTTCATTCCAGGGCCTAGCATCTCAGTGGCTTCACTGATGGTGTAAACCTCCTTTGGTCACCCCAGGTCAGAGGTGAACCAACGACCTCTGGTTCTGGAGTCATTTGGAGGTTTCCTTTCACTTTGTCCTTGCACCTGCTACCATGTTGAATTTTAGAACCAAAACCAAGAAAAATTTGGGACAGGGATGTAGCTCCAGTGACAAAGCCCTTACCTAGCAAATGCAACATACTGGGTTTGATCTCCGTTACCAAATGACAACAACAACAACAACACACACACACACACACACAGATACAGCTAAAAAGAAAGGAAATTTTAATTTTAGAACAGTGGTATAAAATAAGATTCACTTTTATGCTGCCTTGCTTAGTTGGTTCCCTGGATCTCTAGATTGAGGATTCCCTATAAGTACAGCAGGGGATAGAAGAGGCATGTGTATTATGATTTTCTACTATATTAAATGCATTCAGAACATCAGAACCCTTAAGGGATTAGTAAAATAAAAAATAAGTAAATGAAAGAATTTGTAAATCTGAGATTATTCTTGAGAAATTCTGCCAGCCTGTTTGGCCTTCAGTTTTGTTCACATGAGGCAACCTGGTGTCTGTCCCCTATAGCTCTGGTCTTCAAGAATTCTTAGGTTTGAGATGGATCCCCATTCTTCATTATGATGGGATCTAGCTGGCACTATGTCCTTAGATTTAGACCTTGGTACCTTTGGTGACAGCATCTTGGGCTGAATGACCACCTAAGACTTTTTGGTGATCTCAGAACTCAGATTACACTTTGAGGTTTGGACTTATTTTCTCCAAGAGTGAAGGGCATTTGGCAAAGAGCCTGTTTTGTGTGGTAAGGTGGAGAGTTGATGAGGGAACACAGTTATTAAAAGTTTAAATCATCCATTGCCACAAATTCTTGAATTATAGGTTTTAGTCCCCCCCCAAAAAATCTACCTTAAAATTGGGGTGGAGGTGCCTATAGCTGATGAGTCAGGTGCTGTACTTGGAAACAAAAGGCATCATTAGAGTCCAGATGAGCAGTTTCACTCCTACTTTGATTGCGGATGCATAATTAGGACAAAATCTTATATTCTAAGTCATCAAAGTCAAGATGGCATCCTGTTCTGTATTTCTGTAACTTATCTATGTTATCTCTGTAACTCTCTTAAGTTGAGCAAGTGTTTGCTGTGTATGCTGATCTTGTTCTACCAGAAACCTCCAAAATGTAGAATGGGATAGACCACGAGCTCTAACCTCAAAGAAATAGAGGAAAGGGTAAATAGATAGGTGATCACCCTACAGGTTTGTAAAGCACAGACTGATCAGCCCCAGGGACTTGGAGAAAAATTTGAAGAGGAACTAACATTTGATTTAAAAATATCATAAAATGGAACCAAAAGTAAAATCAGAAAAAAGAGAAAATGATATTTAGAAAGTTAAAAGACAGAGGAAGAGTTAAAATGTAGATACTTAGGTCATTGGTCCCAACATTAGTGTTATACCTGTAAAAGCCAAAATGAATGACTGAAGGTAAAGTATGGCTGAGGTGGTAGAGCACTAGTGAAAAGCAAGAAAGCTAAATGAGAACTCTGAGTCCTGAGTTCTAGTCCTGGCACAGAAAAAGAGAAGAGAGAGAGCAAGAGATACTTGATTATTCTGAGTATCTGACCTGAAAAGCCAAAGTAAAACACATACTGGTATATCCTATACATTGTCAGAGGGAGGGAATACACAATAGTTCTGGGGTCTGAATTGTCCCCTGCTAATTCCCTCCATGTCTGTCTTTCTCTTTTTAGTGCTAGGGATCAAAAGCAAGGCCTTGCACATGATGAGCATGCCTTCTACCACTGTTATATCCTAGCCACAAGATGTTTTTCTTAATATCTTATATTTAAAGAACCTGGCTGGGGTGGAAGGGAGATAGTGATTAATAAGTAAATGTGCAAATCAGTATTTCTCAAAATATATTCTAAGAGCTTACATTAAAATTATCTAGAGTGCTGGGGCTGCAGAGAATGGTTCAGTGGTAGAGCACATGGATGAGGCCCTGGGTTCAATCCCCAGCACAAGTAAGTCAATAAACAAATAAGCAAACAAATTACCTAGAGTGCTATTTTTATTTATTTATTTTTTTGTTGGTCATAGGGCTTGAACTCCGGGCCTGAGCACTGTCCCTTAGCTCTTCAGCTCAAGGCAAACGTCCTACCACTTGAGCCACAGCGCCACTTCTGGTTTTCTGGTGGTTTATTGGAGATGAAAGTTTCACAGTCTTCCCTTCCCTGGCTGGCTTTGCACTTTGATCCTCAGATCTCAGTCTCCTTAGTAGCTAGGATTACAGACATGAGCCACTGGCGCCCGGCTAAAGTGCTTCTTGAACCCCAGCTCTAGGCTAATCAGAATTTCTGGTGAGGCTGGGGACTAATAACTCTCATCTGTAATCTTACCTACTCCAGAGGCTGAGATCTGAGGATCAGGGTTTGAAGTCAGCATGGGCAGAAAACTCTGTGAGACTTACCTCCAATTAACCAGCAAGAAGCTGCATGTAGCTCAAAGTGGTAAAACACTAGCCTTGAGCAAAAGCACTCAGGGACAGTTCCAAGGCCCCGAGTTCAAGCCCCGTGACCAACAAAACCAAAATGACACATGATTAACCTGAAAATTGAGAATCCTTTCTGGTGTTCTTTATCCCATGGTATTCCATCAGATTTTCCTGTAGCTTACTGAAACTCTTTGTTACTTGGTTCAGTGGTAGAGAGATAAGGAGAACAGATGTGCATGTCTTCTTGAATAAGGTTATTTTGATGCAAATATGTGTGCATGTTTACCTGAATAAAGTTATTTTATTGTATTTGCCATGAAAGCTCACTGGCAAGTGGACACAAATCTGCATGATGAGTCTTCCGCAGAGCTGAGGGGCCCAGCTGAAATAGCTGTTCTCTGCAAAGCTTTTCTTTTTTATTTTGTCGGTCGTGGGGCCTGAACTCTGGGCCTGGGCACTATCCCTCAGCTTTTCAGCTCTAGGATAGTACTCTACCACTTGAGCCACAGCGCCACTTCCAAATTTTTCTGCTTATGTGGTGCTGAGGAATCGAACCCAGGGCCTCATGCTTGCAAGGTAAGCACTCTACCACTGAGCCACCTTCCCAGCCCCTGCAAAGCTTTTCTTGAATGCCTTCCCTGGCTCTAGAGTTGTTTTCCCTTTTTTTTGTACTAGTTCAGCTTGTTCTTACTACTGTTACATTCATCACCAATGCTTTGCTGGTCTCTCTACCCACCTGAGAGCAAAGATTTCTTCTTAACCCAGCCCACACTGTCTGAATGCCTGACACCACTTGGCACATGATTAAATATGAATGGGGCATATGTTTGTGTGGATATGATATTGTGCATACTTAGGATAAGTGGCTAAGTGTAAGAGCCAACCTGAAGTGCTTTGGGAGGGCTTCTGAGGAAAGGTGATATTTGAAGCAGCTGTTGGATTTGGTGAGAGGGTTAGGGATGAACCCTGTTTTGTAGGTGGTACCTCTCAATTGTAGCTTAAGGACCTACAAAGGGCACCATGAGTGAATCTGTGCCAAGCCCAAGAATTTAATGTTTGTGTCTGGTTCTACTTGTGTTTTACACCTGGCCTATAGAATCAATACAGAGAGAAATAGGTTGTCTGTATAAATTTGTGGATCAGAGGTGCAGTTGGGCAGTTGGTTTGAAAAGATGCAGTGTACTGTCAAATCTGAAGACACTGCAGCATCCTTTTAGAGTCAGTATCTGGCCACTGCCCAGAATCACTAGCCACTGCTTTGTTAGGTCTGCAAGTTCCAAGTGTTTGCTAAATGCTGCAATTTCTTGCCTAGGAAATTTCAAGTCTGACCTAACAAGCAAGGTGCTGGTGGCTCATTACTGTAATCCTTGCTACTCTGGAGACTGAGACTTGAGGCTCATGGTTTGAATCTAGCTGGAGCAAGAAAGTCTGTGAGACTCTTAACTTCCAGTTAACCAGAAAAAAAGCCAGAAATGGAGCTGTAGTTCCAGTGGTAGAACACCAGTCTTGAATAAAAAAGCTAAGGGAGGGCTGGGAAGGTGGCTCAGTGGTAGAGCACTTGCCTTGCATGCATGAGGCCCTGGGTTCAGTTCCTCAGCACCACATAAGCAAAAAGAAAAAAGCGAAGTGGCGCTGTGGCTCAAGTGGTAGAGCGCTAGCCTTGAGCTGAAATGCTAAGGGACAGCGCCCAGGCCCAGAGTTCTGGACCCACGACCGGACCCAAAAAATTAAAAAAAAAAAAAAAAAGCTAATAGACAGCTCCCAGGCCCTGAATTCAAGACCTATTACTGGCACTAACTAACTACATATTTTTAAAAATCTAATATAAAAATCTACCATGATAATTTCTTAAGAAAAAGGATACTTTAATAGCAGTTTAATTTTAAGAGCTTTTTGTCATGTGCATAAAACCCTAGCTACTCAGTAGGCTGAGATCTAATGATCACAGTTTGAAGCCAGCCCCCTGGCATAAAAGTCTGTGATACTCTTTATCTCCAGTTAACCAGCCAAAAGCTGGAAGTGGAGATGTGGCTCAAGTGGTAGAGTACTAGCTATCCTTGAATGGAAAAAGCTAAAGGAGAACACACTTAAGTTCAAGCTCCAGAACTTGTTTAAAAAAAAAAAAAGAGAGAAAGAGAAGAAGGAATGAAGCAAGGGAGGAGGAGAGAGTCAGGAAACTGAGGGAGAAAGAAAACTTTTTAGACATTGATCTTATTAGCTTGATAAAATCGTCTACATGGGATACATGATCTTTAATAATTTCTTCTCAATTTCACAAAGATTTGCCAAAAGATTGCATGACACAGCCAAGGACTGAGTCCTGAACCACTTACTAGCTGATCAGTTGGAAAGCAGTGAACTAGATGTTACAGCCCATTTTGCTGGGGACTGGCTAGTAGCCCAACTAGCATGAAGGTAGGTGGGAGCCTGTGCTGGGATTGGCTTAGATTAGCACGGCTTTTTATAGAGGAGCAAGTGTGTTTGGGTTTGCTGTACTGGGCAGGGGAGTTGTGGGATTTGTCTTGAGTTGAGCTCACACATTGAAGTTATTGAGCAACTTACATGTAGGGCCATGACCTGGACTCCCAGCTGAGTGGCCCACGTGGCGGGGCTTGAGCTGGGGGAGCTGAGGATAGCTCACATCTGCTCATCTGCTTATATAACCCTGCCTCCCAGCTTTCAGAGCCAAGAAAACACACAAGCCAGCCCAGCAGGGCTGAAGGCCTGTGGTAGCACATGCCATGCGCCACACAGCAAGGGTGCTTTGGCCTGGTTTAAGGACTGACCCAAAGCATTTAGCTTTCAGCCCTGTGCTTGTAGCTCCAGGCAGTGCCACTAAAACTGGCTGCTTGTCTGCATGATTCTGAAAAGTGTTAATTGTTGCCTTCCTGGAATCTGAGTCTTCTGGGTGTTCTCAGTGTATAGATCCCTGTAGCATGGCAGGAGGTGTACAGGGCACTTGGAGAAGCCTCTAGCTGACACTGTATCCCAGAAGACATTTGACTTCAGATCTGGCACAGCTGAAGCTCTTCAGCCTCAATGGTACAATCTCAGGATACTCAAAGAGTTGTGGAGGTGTCAAGAGAGAGAAGGCACAGAAAGAATTGCCTAATTGGGCAAGGAGGATGAATTGAGGCTCAGTGCTTTTGATGTATTGGAGGCATGTAAGGGTTGTGAGGGAGTTACAGATGGTAACAGCAGAATGAGAAGAGGTTGTCAGTGATAAAACTCTGCACAGAGCCAGTAGAAGATCAAGTTCCTTGGTCAGATGTGAACCAGGGAAATTTTCATTTATATGTTCATCAGGTTGCTTCTGGAAGAAACTGTCTTGTCCATCCTCTTATCTTCCCTCAGCTCACTCCTCTTAGGCTGGCATACAACTTGGCATTTATTTGGTACCTAAAAAGTATTGGTTGATCCAATTTTAAGCACCTTGATACATCCCAGGGAGGGTTTTCTTTAAACACATTGCAGAATAAAGACTGGTTTTATGGTAGACTCTGTGTGTGTGTGTGTGTGTGTGTGTGTGTGTGTGTGTGTGTGTTGGGTTTTGGGAAAGAGGAGTGGGAATGAAAGATGGATCAGCTCCATTTGGGTGGTGAGCATTATCAGTTGCTGAAGGAACCATGGAAGGGAAGAAAGTTTCTATGTGCTGATCAATAGGAGTTCATTTGAGTCAGGTTCAGTTTAAGGTTTCATGACAGATAGCTAGCTAGCCATATTCTTTTGGCTCTGGGGTTGGAAGAACCATGTGGCAATAGAACGATTATTGCTTAAGTGAAAACAAAAAAGAATGTCTAGGGAGAGCACCAGTGAAGACTGACATCAAGAAAAGAAGCTGAGAACACATGGGTAGCAAGTTAGTGGGCACATGGGAGAATGTGATGTAGTGATCAAAATTTATTTCTAACTCTTCCATCCACGGCACTCATTTCTTCCTGCCTGCATGTTTATCATGCCCCCATAGATAAGGGAAGATGAGATCAGAAGATGAAATCTTCTGGAAGATTTCTGCAAGATACTGGTTTGGGTCCCTGTTCTCCTTCTCGTTTTTGAGCATCATTGGACATTCAGGTTTTTCTGAGACCTTAATAGTCCATTCAGTCAATCCCTGCAATTTACAAATAGGAAAAACAGTATCTTGAGAATGGGTGGTACTTGTTCAAGGCGCATCTAGCAAGTCACTAGTAGAGTTGGACCAGGGCGTAGGCATCTTTCCTTTGCCTGGGGCTTTATACCTCTGGACTGACTCTCTGCAGTCGCTGCAAGGACAATTCTAGGTTACTTTCCCATCTGTAAATGTCTTGTCTAAAGAGTCTGGGCAGTCTGAAATGTGAAATACTGTCTTCTGTATTGGTTTTAGAAGATGTGAACAAGTTAGTAGTATGGCAGCCCAAATGCTTCTTGGGTTCCCAAAAATAGTGTTGTGCTTAACAGTATCTTCAGAAACAAAGATAGGGTGGGCTGCAGATGTTGTAGGGCTTTCCTTTTCATGAGCTGGGGAGTTCAGCAGGCCAGGCTTGGGGAAGGGTAGAAGTGGAGGGAAGTCCTGAGGCCCTTCTTTGCCTGAAAGTTTCAAGGTTTGTGAAGGTGAGCCACTCCGCTCCCTTATTGCCCAACTGGTCCTTGTTAATTATCCCTTCCAGATTTGCTGAGTTGGACTCTCTAGGGGAGGGGACTGAGATTCTATATTTGTACCAATTGTCTGAGGAGTTTCTGATGACAGGATTTGGAAAAACTGATCCAGGGTAACCACTGACTTAGTCTTGGAGCACTGTGCTTAGGAAGCTGAGGGTATCCTGAAAAGTTTGGGATGAGTCAGTGGCAGTCTTGTGAAGGACAGAGCTATGAGGCCCTTGGCCTCCCCAAGGGTTGTCAAAGAGATTGAAAGACTGTAATTCAATTGATGTCAGACTCTCATTTCAAAATTTGCCAGTTTGAAGAGATAGAAAAGAGCATTTCTGGCAAAAGGGAAGGTGTGGACATACAGTTATAGTTTATAATTATGCATTGGGGACAGAGTTGACTGGAAGGCGGTGTTGCCTAGCTAAGGCCACACAGCCCTAGAGCTATTGAAGGCTTTTAGCAGGAAAGCGGTATGACCACAGCTGTTGTATCAGAAGAAAATGAACTAATGGGGACGGATCCTGGGATGAAGAAACTGGATAAATGATGAGGGAGGGATGATGTGAGGAGTGTCCTGGGGAGGGAGAGGAGGCAGCAGCTGCTATACCATGCCTGCTGCCATGCAGCAGGTGAAGCAGGCTTATTGCTTCACTTTCTCAGGCGGTTCTCATTTAAGAGAGCAAGTGGCTCTAGGGCTCCTGGAGCCACTCACCAGCGTGTTTCAGGTGAACTTTGATCTGTGCCTGTGCTTCATGTTCTCAGCTGTTCTGTGAGATCTTTTCTTCGTTCTAGTGGTCAGTGTGAAGGTAAATACACTACAGTAGCAGTTCTTAAAGTTTGTTCCCTGACAAAATGGTTTTATAACCAGTAAGTTTGGGAAATGATGGGTTAACAAAGTTAAAGGAGTTTTGGGGCTGGGAAGATGGCTCAGTGGTAAAGTGCTTGCCTTGCATACATGAGGCCCTGGGTTCGATTCCTCAGCACCACATAAGCAGAAGAAGCTGGAAGTGGTGCTGTGGCTCAAGTGGTAGAGCTCTAGCTAGAGCTGAGGGACAGCTCCTAGGCCCAGAGGTCAGGCCCCACAACCAATTAAAAAAAATAAAGAAGTTACTTAGTGCTAGGAGCTGGTGGCTCATGCCTATAATATTAACTACTCAGGAGGCTGATCTGAGGATCTTGGTTTGAAGACAGCCTTACCCTCCCCCCCCAAAAAAAAAAAAAGTAAAAGGAGTTTTGTGACCACAGTCTCTCAGTGCCTTTGCTATGTGTCTCCTGTGTAAGATTGAGTATGTGGGGTTCCAGCTCTGATTTGACCAAAGGTTTTTGTTTTGTTTGTTTTTTAAGTCAGCCACGGAGCTAGACCACAGGGCCTGGCACTGTCAAGGCTAGTGCTGTACTACTTTGAGCCTCAGCTCCACTTCTGGTTTTGGGTTGGTTCATTGGAGGTAAGAGTCTTACAGGCTTTCCAGCCCCAGCTAGCTTTGAACTGAGATCCTCAGATCTCAGCAGTCTGAGTAGCTAGGATTATAGGTGTGAGCCACCTGTCCCCAGCTCAAAGGCTATGTTTTCTATTGCACATATTGTTGAGTCTTCTGTTTCCTGGAACCATTTGGAAAAAATCTGAAGTGCAGGGAGTTCTTGGCTCTGTCCCTGACTCCCTTGTGTGTGCCTGGACTGCTCCATGTGTGCCGCATGCCCTGAATCTAGATCTTGACCATTTCTTTAAATCTACTATCCATATCTCATCAGTTTTTCTGTAAGCAAAATATTCTTACTGATTCCTTCTCCTATTTGGATCCATGTTCTTTTAGGCCAGAAACATTGGAGCCATCCCTGACTAACTCCATCTTTATCCCTTTGTTGCTTTACCCCCTACTATATTTTTTGTGCTGGTCCTGGTGTTTGAACTCAGGGCCTGGGTGCTGTCCCTGAGGTGTTTTTTTAGGTCAAGGCTAGTGCTCTACCATTTGAGCCCACAGATCCACTTCCAGCTTTTTGGTGGTTAATTGGAGATAAGAGTCTTGTGGAATACAGGTGGACCCATTACAACAATGAGATGTACAAGTCTGTTATGTTGAAAAACGAACTTTACAAATTTGGTGGGGTGTGGGGGGAGGATCAGGTGGGGGGAAGGGGGAGTATGGGAAGGGATGGGAAGGGGAAACAAAGAGGAGGCAACAATGCTTGATAAGAAATGTACTCGTTATCTTGTCCATGTAATTGTAACTCCTTGGTATGGTATTCTCACAATTAAAAAAAAAAGGGAAAAAAAAGTGTCTTGTGGACTTTTCTGCCCTGGCTGGCTTCAAACCTTGATCCTCAGATCTCAGCCTCCTAAGTAGCTAGGACTACAGGCATGAGCCACTGCCAGCTGGCACCCCTTACTTAACTATTTTTTAAAATGTTCTTTCCAGTTTCATTTCTTATCCCCAGTCCCCCAGGGTCTTATTGCTTCTATCCTTTCCACTGAAATTTGGTTCAGTTCTGTATCAGGTCCCTACTGTTTCCCACGACTTTCTGGTTTGAAGCCCACTTCCTCCACAGTGCTAATCTCCACTTTCTACCCTCCCCCACATCCCTTTCCCCAGTTAGGATAAATTCAAAGAACTGTAACCTTTTACATCTCTGCTGGTGGCAGAGCTAGATCGCAGCCTCAGAATTTCTAAGAAAGTGCTTTATCATCTATGTTCACTGATCTTTTACAATAGCCTGTCACAAAAGCCATTTTATAGTGAGTTGGAGAGGTAGAGTCTAGGGTAGAGAGAGTTTCATATAGGAACCAGTCATTTTAGTTGGCCCAGCACTGAGGGTCTAGAATTTAGGACTTTCAACACTGAGGTGTTTCCTGAAATGGTCACTTTAGTGCTGGACATGGCACCCCGTGCTGGGCCCAAATGCTTTTTTCACAGCTATGCTACCCTCCTCCTCACTACCCCTGAAAAGAAGATAGCTCCTTTGTAGCTGTGACAGTCATCTTGTGCAGACAGAGTGATGCATCCTGTGACTTCCTAACTTTTCCTTCATTCCTTTTCTCCAGTTGGCCCCATGATGATTCAGTTTAATTTTCCTGTGGATCTGGATCTTTTGGCAAAACAGAACCCTGAGGTGAAGATGGGTGGCCGTCACAAACCCAAAGACTGCATCTCTCCTCATAAGGTGGCTATCATTATTCCATTCCGCAATCGGCAGGAGCACCTCAGGTATTGGTTGTATTACTTGCACCCGATTCTGCAGCGTCAGCAGTTGGACTATGGCATCTATGTTATCAACCAGGTGAGGTCTGGGGAGATGCAATGAGGAAGGGAGAGTATACAAATTGTGGAAAGGGGAGGGGAGTGATTTCATAGATACTTGGCCAACAGGGCCACCCTTATTTAAACTGTGGATGAACTAAATGCCAAACAATGTGCTTGCCTGTTACTATCTGCTATCATCCAAGGAAAATCGCTAGGGTGGGTTTTGATGTCTTTCTGTTTTGGTAGTCTTCTGGCAAAATTGAGAGAGGAAAAAAAAAAGTCAACCCTAATTAGCCCACAGCAAAGCATGGGTTATTTCCTGACTTTTAGGTAACATCAAACAATTTGTCTTATCCTTGTCTTCTGGGGCACCACAGGAGGCCATGTGCTGGTGAAATGTCTGGAAAGTTTGTTTCAGAGGCAATTTGAGAGTTGTGTATATTGAGCTGTGTCTGAGAAGAGTTTCCCACTCCATAATTATCTGATCCATGGCACATTGGGCTTTGGCTTTGCTAAGGGAACTAATGCCAAAGTCTTGCAAGCTTTCATCACTGCTCTGCAGAATCAGACTGATTTCATGAATTAACATTGTTTATTCCAGTCTACTTGAGGAACATTGTTACTTTCCCAAGAATATAACTTTAGTATTTAGTTTTTCCCAAATACTTAAATTTGGAATAAACTTAGGTACAGTGACATGTACCAAATTTCACTGAAACTCATTTGAAGAGACAAAGTATGTCCTTTTGTGCATTGCTCCCAAAGTCTACTTCATTTCAAGATAGACTCTGAGTCTGCTGGAAGTAGGAAGACTATTGATAGTTTACTGCTTCCATCAGAGGCTTTTGTGTTCCTTTCATAGGTCCACAAGGCAAGTTAGAAATAGCAGTCTATCCATATAGCATTCTGAGTAGTGGTGGGGCACAATACTGCTGGAGGAACTAAAGAAATGCAAGGTCCCAGTATTATCTATTTGGAAGCTTCTAGTCAACTTTTTGCAAGTGGAACTTGCTTACATCTGGAATCATTTTCTTTTTCTTGTTTTTGGTCTCTAGAACTGAAGAACTGGGGATTGCACCCAAGGGCCTCAAACTTGCTAGGCTACTACTTAAGCTGTACCTGTTCCTTTTGTTACTTTTGTTATTATTAATCAGATAGGGTCTTGATCTTTTACCTAAGCCATCTTCCTCATATTTATGGTCCTTCTATCTCCACCTACTGAATATCTAGGATTACAGGTGTGCACCACCACATCCAGCCATCTTTTTTTTTCTCTTCCAGGGGCTAACATTTCATCTTACCAGAATTTTTACATTTTTTTCTTTCCTATTCCCCAACTAGTCTTCCATTCTAGTTTCACCAAAATTAGCCTTTTGGAAAAATAGAGTCCACATAAGTCAAGAAGCAGCTTCAAGTCTTACCTTTTCAGTAAAGAATATAATCTAACACAATAAAGTGATTGTAGGGACTTGAACCTTGAAAAGAATTGCCCCATCTCGAGTATACCTTATCTACATATTAGGAACTTGATGTGTTCTCTGCTTTGTAACCCAACTGTAGAAGACAAAGGGATTTTTGTACTTGGTTTTGACTTTGTGCATAATTTGTTGAGCAAGTAAACCTTAAGAGCTACTAGCCTCAATAGAGCTCTTCTTCCTATGCCACATATCTTGTGCTTCCCCCATTTGCAATTAGAAAGAATGCTTAAAATAATAGTGGCTTCCAAAACATCTAGTCCAGAGGTTCCAAAACAGATTTTTAGTACAGAAATATTTGTATCTCATTGAAATGCTATCTACATAGTCCCACTTTACAATAGGTCACAATGATGTTATTCTACTTAAAATGGGGGCCATGCCCCATTTCTATATTATCAGTTTCCCTGCAGCTCAATCACTAACTCCTGACTCCAAAGTGTCTTTTCACTATATCACAGTAATTCTGCTTGAGGCTGTTGAGCTTCTCTCTGAGGTCTTCCACACAGTCTGACGTCCATGGCTGATGTGAGCTTTATGACCTGGCTCTTCTGTTTCCTAGTTAGTGACCTTAGGCAGGCCATAGAAGCACTTCTGACCTCAGTTCCTTCCAAGGTAGAAGAGGAAGTATAATATCTCCATTAGTGGTAACATGTTAACCTTGAGTAAACATTAGCTATTACTACCATTATTTAGGTCTTTCCTCTCTACACTCCATTCTTCCTATCTTTTGCTTCTGTTCAGTACTGTAATGATAAATTCTTTACTGCTCTTCCTCCCTCCTGCTTCTCCCTGATTAATTTTTCTCTTTATCTCATTGTAGAGGTTGGAGGTTCCATGGAGTCAGAGGATAATGAATAATGGTGTGAGCTAGATAATGGGATCTCAGAGGACTCAAGGACCATGTGTTGACTTAAGAAATTCTTCTTCAGGGGGTTGTCTCTTAAGCCCCATACACAGAAGTGAACTCTCACAGGTTTTTATGGCTCGTACTGTCCATAGGAAGCTGTTAACTACACTATTCAGTGTAGGCCTGGCACCTATAACAAAATATTTCTCAATAGCTGCCATAACAGCTTTTATCTCAAAATATGTGTGCTGGAAGGGTGAGTGGAAGGGACTTTACCAGTTGAGAAGGAAAAGAGCAAGTGTGGCTTTTTGTCCTCTAGATCACCACCCTTCCTCCTACCCTAGCATATTGGTGTTTGTGGATCCCATTAGGGCTCTAGCATATCCCACTTTTACAGCTAAGTGTTCTGTGTTCCAATACCCCATCCTGAGTACTAAGACCTTGGTGTAGAGGTGGATGTCAAGGTATCATAGCAAATGGGGAATGTACTTTGTACTTCCTCATACTTCAGTCCAGAAAGGAAACCGTAAAGTCACCCAAATGTCAGGAAGGCAGATTGCTACCTGTAAGCGTTAGCCCTAAATAAGGAAATGCAAAATGCTTTAAGAATTACCATAATTTCATAATTATATATAGAATTATCATACTATAAAACAAGGAGGCATACAGACACTGCTGGCCAAGTATAAGTGTCTCATAACCATGGTACGCCTTGAACCAGAGCCAGCCACTAATAGCTATTTCTCCATCCCAGATTTTCTGGTGCTTCTGGTCTCCTTACTTAGCTGTCTGAGATCCGTCTAATTCTGATCACATCAGTACTTCTCTTTAAACCCTTTCCCACTGCCCATGGTCAAGGACTTCAGATGCTAAGCCCTGACCTTAGTATTTGAGACCATCTGAGGTCTGATCCTGACCTACCTCCAGACATTTGTCCTTTCTGCCTGTACTCTTGCTTATGTGATCACTTCTGCCTTCTCTGTGGCTTTTTTTCTGAACATCTTTTAAACCTTTTCTCCTATTTCATTAGTTCCATGGAGCTGGAGTTGTAGAATAGAGCTGACTTTTTCTGCTGTTCCCAGATCACATAGTGCTTTCCAACTAGTAATAATTACCTGTATGCCTCATTCTGGTCCCTGAATTCCCAGCCCTTCAAGCCAGTTCCTTCCTACCTCTCGGTCCTTGCAGCTCATATATATTCACCTGATTGAAATTTTGAACTTGGGGCGTCTCTCTGTGACTCCTGTCTGTTTTATTTACACCCGCTTTCAAGACCTCTTGCTCCTGGTCCTCTGGGTGAACTTATGGCTCTTGAAAGTAAAATATTTTTTTTCTTGGCCTGGCCATATGACCTTTGGGAATCTGCACATCTTCTCTTTGGGATCTCTTTGTAAAGCTTCCTGCTCAGTGTGACCAAGGCACACACTGCCTCTGACAACTTTTTCAGGGGAAAAAAAGTGAATAACCAGTTTAGCCTTCTGGTTATTCATAGACATAAAACTCATTTGTGATCTTTAAATTTTGGCCAAGTCTTCCAGTGAGGACTTCTCATCATTCTTGCTGAGGGAAGGCTAGACGTAAGTGCACAATGGCCAGTAACAGAGCTGGCACATAGACAGACAGAGGTTACCTTGGCTCTCAGGAATGGTCCATTTTTCCATGTTTATTCCCAGAATGGTCCCTATGCCCTTGCCTATACCATGAGTCTTACTAGGTCACAAGAGAGGAACTGTAGCTTTTGATTAATAGCCACAGAGCCCCTGGGAGCCTTGTCTGTTTGGTATGCTGCCAGGTAGACACACTGACCTAAAAGGCTGTGGGGAAGCAAAAGGAGGAACCAACCATCTGTCACACTGTCCAGGAGTCAAGGTGAGTAGGAGAAGGGGTAACATTTAGGTCTTGTTGCTTCCTATTTTCGGGGTATTTTGTAAGCATCTGTGGAGCACAAATTTTCTGATATGGAAGTTGGACAGAAATGATACTTTCCTCCTATTTAATTAATTATATATTAACTAATTAATTTTGGTGTCTATTCAGGGGTATTTACCTGATTTAACTTTTTTTCTCACTCTCCTTTTCATCGGTGAAGTGTTTAAGGATTATAATGTGATAGTTCCAGGCTCCTTGTTAATTGTTTTTTTGGATACAGTCCTTTGTACTCTCAGTGAACAGAAGTATCTGGCCGCACAGCTCAGATGCTGTCATTACTAGTCCAGGCAGATGGTTCCTACATGAGGTCAGGATCATTTGGAGTAAAGCAGACCAGTGGAACCACATCATTAGTGAGGATGGCTGCCTAGGCCTTTGCCCTATTGGTTTGGTTTTTCTCTGATCATCTATGTGCTACCCCTCCCACCTCTCACCCCCAACACTTTTACTTTTCTTTCTTCTTTCAGCTACAGATGCATGTGAGGATGGGGTCTGAAGGGGGTATTGTTGATCTATACTACCCTCCCCTTCCTTTGGCCATTTGGACCTTTCAGAGCCTGTGGGGGGTGGATGTTATGAGTGTGGAAGAGGAAATGGGGAGTATTCATGGCACCACTGTCTCAGTGCTGCTCCTATGCTCTTTTTTCCCCCTCTTTGGCCCTGTCTCTCTATTCTCCTGGGGAATGTGTTGAAGCACTTACTGGTACTCATCACTGATGAATTGCCTCTCTGGACATTGTTCTGGGAAATGCCTTTTTCTCTGCTCACCTTTGATTCCGTGACAAGGAAATGATAACTTACCAGGATTTTGCCTTTGCCCTAGAATAAAGGTGATCAGAATGGGCCCTTTTCCTTTTTTGTAGCTTTAACATTTGCCTCTTTTTCCCTTACTACTTTCCCTTTCTCTCTTTTTTTCTTCCTTTTAGCAGGGGCTTCTTGCCTTTACTTCTTTTCTGTTTATAGCAAAACAAACTGAAGGAGGAACTCCTCTCTGAGATCTGCTTCTTCCTCTTCACCTACCTTCTCCTCTGTACTCTCCGCCTCCTATAAAGAGAGGAAAGCCGACTTACCTACTGCTGCCATCCTAACTACCTCTGCCACTGCTGCTGCCACTGCTACTGCCACTGCCACCGCCACTACCACCCTGGTAATGTCCTCACATCAAATGCAGAACCAGCTCCTGCTGGACACAGGGAGCTGTGTGAATACTCTTGTGAATGTGCTGTCCTCCAGCCCTGGGGTCTCTTAGACAAGTACACAGGATCACTGGAAACACTGACATTGTTGCAAGCCAGCTTATTGTACAGAGGGCTGAGAGATTTTGCTTTCTTTAAATTAAACCACAGTTGAGCTCATATGTATGTGTATTTTTATCTTGCTTTTTTTTCTTAAATTCCATATCATCTGCATCTTCTCATTTTACTTCATAGCCTTCATAGTCATTACTTTCTATGCTTTGTAGTAGATCATTGATTTCTTTTTTTTTTGGGGGGGTGGGGGTGTGGTCATGGGGCCTGAACTCTGGGCCTGGGCACTGTCCCTCAGCTCTTCAGCTCAAGGCTAGTGCTCTACCACTTGAGCCACAGCACCACTTCCGGCTTTTTTCTTTTTGCTTATGTGGTGCTGAGGAATCGAACCCAGGACCTTTGGCATGCAAGGCAAGCGCTCTACCACTGAGCCACCGTCCCAGCCCAGAGATCATTGATTTCTACCTCATTAACTTTTCCTCCCTCAAAAGACTGTAGATAATACAGTAGTAAATATCTTTAGGTCTGAAGTTTATACTGTATTGACTTCTTGCAGATTTAGGATCGTTTCCCTAGGCTAGATATTCAGATGTGAGAGTATGGGTGTAGAAACCATGTAGGTCTATTACACATTGTTAGGGTTCTCAATGCAAATGGCCAAATTACTTTCTAAAAGAGAAGCCCTTATCTGTTGAAGTACTTTCCTCCAACTTGTATTTAAACATTCTAGAAGTGTTTAGTGCCACCCTCCTGCTGTATTCTATAGAAAGTTCAGTGTTTCTGGATAGGCAAGAGGCAGACATTCACTCTGGCTTAGGTAGAGCTGGGATTTAAAACTTCTCTGTGCACCTCACCTAGAATCCCTGTTGGACCTCTCTGTAAGCTCAGTTCCTCTGACTTGTGTTCCTTTACAGCAAGGGTCAAGGATGTACTCACTCCTCTAAGTGATTACTTTGGCCAAGAGAATTGCCTTCTCACCATGGTTCATGGGTGAAAAACTTAAATCTCAGAGCCAAGTTTGAGAGTGTGCTATGTCTAATCCCAGAGTTACTGTACTGTTACAGTTAAAAACCAACCCCCGGGCGCTGGTGGCTCACGCCTGTAATCCTAGCTACTCAGGAGGCTGAGATCTGAGGATCGCGGTTCAAAGCCAGCCCGGGCAGGAGAAACCGTGAGACTCATCTCCAATAAACTACCAGAAAACCGGAGGTGGCGCTGTAGCTCAAGTGGTAGAGCGCTCGCCTTGAGCTGAAGAGCTGAGGGACAGCGCCCAGGCCCAGAGTTCAAGCCCTACGACCGACCAAAAAAAAAAAAAAAAAAACCCAACCCCCAACTGTTGTGAACTCATGAGTGAGTGGATATTAGGTGTGCACTTATTTGGTGTTTGAGAGGTATAGAAAGTCACACCGGGAGTACTCAGCCAATATTACCACTGTCAGGGGTGGGGAATGGCTTTGTGATGGGCCCAGAGCATGTAAATGGGAAACAACAGCCCATCCCATAGGAATTCTGACTCATGGAACATCTCAGAAGCAACCTTATTACTGCTGTGTTTGGGATTTTGGTGGAGGACAGACATGGTCTGGGGATATGTCTGTTGGTAATATATATGGGTCTGCTATTCAGAAAAGTCAAGACAGAAAGATTGTTAGGATTTGGGCAAAGTGGACTGTGTTTTTTTTTTTTTTTGCAGTTGATCATTTATCCCCTATTAATATAGGGAATGCCTTCCTTAACTACACTAAGGATATTCCTGGTGGTTAGACCAGACTCTGATACCTGTCATGAATCATCCCCTACCCCAAATGCAGTAATGTCCCAGGGAGCAGGTAAGGCAAAAGAGGAAGAGGAGCCTGTACTTTGAGCCCAGGAAAAGGCATTCTTGCCCACTATTATTGCCTATGCTCCCATGTCTCATATGAATTATATAATAACTTCCTGTCTTTCTGCCTTCACTTGGATTGAAGCACAAATTCCTCCTTGACATGCAAAATCCAGTTTAAGGCTCCCTTTGACCTAAATAAAAATAAATCCTTTAAGCAAGCCTGCACCCCTTCTTTCTTTTCATGATTTCACCTGCTTCTGCTTTCAGGTTTCATTCAGGCTTTATCCAGTCTGAATTTCTTTCTTTCTTTCTTTCTTTCTTTCTTTTTTTTAAATGTTATCTTGGGCTGGGAAGGTATCTCAGTACAAGGCCCTGGGTTTGACTCCTCACCACCACATAAACAGAAAAAGCCAGAAGTGGTGCTGTGTTATAGCCCTAGCCTTGAGCTGAAGAGCTCAGGGACAGTGCGCAGGACCAGGCCCCATGACCGACAAAAAAAAAGTTATCTTTAAGTAGTTGTTAAAAGGAGTTGCCATTCAACAAAGCAGTGTATGCATCTTGATCAGTGTTACTCCTTTCAATGTTTTCACCCATCCCTCCCAACCCACACTTCCGAATTTCTTAAAGTTTCCTGAATATTCTTTCTTCACAGCCTTTCATCTGCTTTCACCAAGTAGTATTTTCTCTACTCATAAAACTGTCTTCTCTCCACATTGTCCTCAAAGTCTGTTTGGTCTTTATGCTTGCAACAATCTCATTCATTTAGGGATTTTAGTTTTTTTGGTTGTTTTTTTTTTTAAACCTTTCTCCTTTCTGTCTGTCTTCTCCTGTTGCCCTAGAAGGAAGAGATCATTCTAAGTCTTGTCGGCTAACATAAGGTGAAGCCTACCTTTAAAGCCTGGGTTGTCATCTGGGCGCTGGTGGCTCATGCCTATAATCCTAGCTACTCAGGAGGCTGAGATCTGAGAATCATGGTTCAAAGCCACTACAAAAAAGCCAGAAGTAGAGCTGTGACTCAAATTGTAGATCACTAGCCTTGAGCACAAAAGCTCAGGTACAGTGACCAGGATCAGCATACACACACACACACACACACACACTCTCACACACACGCAAAACACACACACACACACACTCTCACACACACGCAAAAAAACAAAAAACCCAAGACTGGGTTGTCTTTCAAAGGGACACCCCAGTATAGTGTACTGGCTCCTTACTACATGTGACTTCCTAAAACACATTTCATAAATCTTGAAAGGTCTCTGACTTTGCTCTGCTGCTGGAGACTATAATCATGTGAGCTCTACATACTTAAGTAACTTAAGTCTTAATCCCTTTTGAGAAATTCTCTAGCCATCAGAGAAGCAGGATTTAGGGAAGGAATCTTGACCTTGGGAAGGGCACAAACACTAAAGAAGGTGACTCCAGGTTAGATTCTAGAGACATTCTAGAGGTCTTGATAATTTAATGTGGATGGGGAAAACCTGTTCTTGTAACTATTATAGTATCCAATTTCTTGCCAGGCAGCATGCTGAGGTCTTTTCATGCTCTGCCTCATTTAATAAACCTATCTGGCGTTACCTCCATGACACAAAAGAAGAAAGAGGCCTAAAGGTGTGATTTGCCCAAAATCACTTAGCTAATAAGTGAAGAAGCTGGCACTCCTGGGATTTAAAATGTGTCTGAGATAGAGTGTGGTAGTGCATGCCTATAATCTTAGCACTTAGGTACAAGGCAAAAGGATAAAAGGGTACAACACCATCCTGGATTCAAAAAACTAAGAAAAAAAAAAGAAGAGGGGGGAAGCATCTGTCACAATTGTACATTTAACTGGGTATAATAGTAAATGCTTGACAAATGTTCACTTGAATGAATGAAATGCACTTGATGAGAGGATGCTGGTGTGAGGAGTGGAAGAGAGTCTGGAGGTCTAGCCATCCCTTGTGGATAATGAGTTAACTTTTGTTCATGATTTCAAATTTCCAGCTCCTAAGAGAGGAACATTGATTAATTCAGTCTGTTAGTGGGGTAGGGCTTGTTAAGCTATCTTTCTTATTTTTTTTATTTTTTTTATTTTTTTTTGGGTCCAGTCGTGGGGGCTGAACTCTGGGTCTGGGCGCTGTCCCTCAGCTCTTCAGTTCAAGGCTAGCGCTCTACCACTTGAGCCACAGCGCCACTTCCGGCTTTTTTTTTGCTTATGTGGTGCTGAGGAATCGAACCCAGGGCCTCGAGCATGCAAGGCAAGCGCTCTACCACTGAGCCACCTTCCCAGCCCTCTTATTTTTTTTAAAGGTAAGTACTCCAACATTTTAGTCAAAAGAAGCCTAGAAAAATGTTCACTTTTCTAGAATACCAAGGGAAGAAGAGGAAGACACACTTTCTTCCCTCTGCCCATCTAGGCTTCCTAGCTAATAGATGCCCTGTATGTCTCCTCTCCTGGTTCTTATTGATGAAACCAGGCTGAAAAGCAGGATGAGAGAAGTAGTATATAGTGTAGGTTATTGGTAAATTGCCTTATTCTAAGTATAAGCCAGATTTTTTAGTTGAATGAGCTTTAGGTCACCAGCAGAGAAAGGAGATAAAGCAGGTCTGCTTGGGTTTCTCTTGCAGGCTGCTTTTTTTCAGAGATGCTCATTCATGATTTCATATTTCCAATTCCCAAGAGAGGAATGGTGATGAATTCATTCTGTTAGGCATCTGCTTAGATCAAACAGTTGTGACCCGCAGGTCCTGTGAGAAGAAAATGACCACTGAGAGTCCTTGTCAATCTCTTGGAGAATGTGCCAAGAGAAAGATGTGAGATGAGCAGCCACCTTTGGAGTCTACTACAGAGACATGCAAGGCTTCGTGAGAATGGTTCCTGTTTACTTGTTAGAAAAGTGGTCAATGGGTTTTCATGTTAGAAAATGTATGTCTAGTTTGGGGCAAGGGTTGTTAAAAGATTAATTGAGATGATCAAATAATAGGCCATACATGTAGGTGCACTTAACTCATTCCTAGGTCATAATAACCCCCTGTATTTGGTATTATTAACAATATATTGTTACAATAATAATCCTGATAACTTCATAATTTTCATAGTCATCTCTAAAGTTTGAATTTTTTGCCCCGTGACTTATGTGGAATTAGATGAATACTGAATTCCAGATGGACTCTTTTAACTGGTGGGGCAGCCAAAGAACACAGTGTACCTTTGGATGTGGCCTTCTTCTGTGTATTAGCTTTGTCAAGGGCTAAAGAAAGAAGCACTTAATGTGTAAGATGTTTTCTTAATTCACTATTCTCTTGGCTATGTTTTCTGACTTCCTGGTATCTCTCTCTCTCTAAATATATTCTTTGTTTTTAAGTCATCCGCCTGAGACTGAGCACTAGTATACTCTCTGTACTTGGGCAGCATTGTGGATCCAGTTTCCAAGTCCTTTTTCAAGCACATGCAGAGAAGACTTAGCCATTTCTGGGATGATGAATGGATTACAGGCCCCTGTTAGCCATTGTATACCCAAAATAGAGATCCTGACATATTGATCCTAAGAGCTATGGGAAACAGAGCCACAAGTAATAATTCCACAATGGTAGAGCTTCATCTCTTTGTGCCAGTGTTATGATATTGAGATGAGAACATTTGTGTGAAAGGGCTTCATGAACAGCTAAGTAGACAGGGACTATGTACTAATCTAGCAGTACAGAGCAGAACACACACACACACACACACACACACACACACACGGTGACTCTTAAAGTGGCTGTGTGGTTCCATCTGCCATTGTATTTTGAGATTCATTGTTTTCTCATTCATTCATCCAGCCATCTAGCAACTATTGAGCTCTTATTGTATGACATGGGGCACAGAGGTGAGTAAAGCCCAAACAGTCCTAGTCTTCACTGAGTTTATTTTGGTGGGGATGCTGAAAATAAGCAACATGATAAATCAATAGACAATGAGTATTTGTACTTTGGCCTCTGTAGCTGGCACCCTGAAGCAGATGCCACTTTCTCAGATACCCTGATTCTGTATGGTATGGATCAGACAACCCTACATTGTGAGGATTGAATTGTTTGCTGTTTCTGTAGCACCTAGTTTACTGCCTGACACTAAACCATAGTCAGCCTTATAAAGAGGATAGAAACAGAAAGGCACTCAACTGTCACCATTTCCTGTATATATATCCTAGAGTTTATCTGTGTGTGTGTGTGTGTGACATATGTTGGAACACTTTTTCTTTTAGAGCATTTTATTTGGTGTAAGTGCTACTGGAGTTTGAACTCACTAATTTTTGCTCACTGGACAGTTACTCTTCTACTTCAGCCAGTTTCTTAACCCAAACATTCATTATAATAATTTTTCCGGGTGTTAGAGAGGACTGAGCCCCAGATGTAGCATGCTAGGCAACCACTTTATTATTAAACTGCAATCATCAGCCCTCTTATTTTTTGAGCAAGAGTCTGGCTGTATAGCCCCCACTAGCTTCAAACTCAAGATCCTTCTACCCAAGATTCCAAGTAATTTGTTTATCTTCTTCCTCTCTTCTCACCCTTCCTTCTCTCCCTTTCCCCTCTTACCTTTTTCTCCCCCTTTCCCTTCCTTCTTCTTTTTCTCCCCTTCCTGCCTCCCCTTTTCCTTTCCCCTTCTCCTTTCCTTTTCCTTTCCCTTTCCTTCCCCTTTCATACTTCTTTCTTTTCTTCCTTCTTCCCTTTATTTCCTCTAATCCATTGTGTAGTTATACGTGACTTAACTAGTTCCCCAGTGTTGCTTCTGTTGTTTGCACATTTCTGCAGTGATGCTCGTTATACAGTGAATATTGTCCAAACTTATTTACATGTAGGACAGAGTCCTAGAAGTGCAGCTGCTGATTCAGAGGGTTGACAGGATTGATTTGTGAAGTAAAAGTAGAAAAATGAAGCCTATCAGTTGACTAATGACAATGATCTCCATGCGTTTTGCTCAAAGGCAGCTTCTAATCCCACTTTTTGTTTTTAAACCAGGCTGGAGACACCATTTTCAATCGTGCTAAGCTCCTCAATATTGGCTTTCGAGAGGCCTTGAAGGACTATGACTACAACTGCTTTGTGTTTAGTGATGTCGACCTCATTCCTATGGATGATCATAACAGTTATAGGTGTTTCTCACAGCCACGGCACATTTCTGTTGCGATGGACAAATTTGGATTTAGGTAAGAGATGTTTAGCTAGAGTTTATAGTGAATGTGTTACTCTTTTATATGTGAACTAGGACATGTGCTTTTTCTACCCAGCATTGCCTCTATAGACTCCTTAAGAAAATGTCACCACTGAGCAATGGCTGCTTTTTAAGTTGCCAGTTATTATTTTAGAAGGAAAAGGGAGTCAAGAATGCCTGACATCACTGCCCATCCAGATGAGAACCATTTTTAATGTTTGGGATAGCTTTTTAGGTTCCTGTTGGTTACTATATTTCCTTGCTTGCTTCTCTTTCTTACTCCACAGTGTTCAGAAAGCAATTTCTAAGCCCTCTCATCCTCCCAACCACACTGAATTCTTGAGGTTGGATGTCTCTGAAGATCTTCCTTAGCATTTTATGTTGTTTTGTTTTGTGTTAGTCCTAGGGCTTGATCCCAGGACCTAGCTGCTGGTCCCTGAACTTTTTGCTCAAGACTAGCACTCTACCACTTGAGCCACAACTCCATTTCTAGCTTTTTGGTGGTCAGTTGGAGATAAGAGTCTCACAAATTTTCCTGCCTCAGTCCTCAGATCTGAGACTCCTGAATAGCTAGGATTACAGGTGTGAGCCACCAACACCCAACTTTCACTAGCATTTTAAAAAGCAGTATGATTCCATTTCCCAGCAGATCACAAGCTTCTGCTTAAATACAAAGTGCCCCTAGTAAAGAGGCCAGTCATACTTGCCATCAGTAGCAAAGATATTATACTCCAAACCATACTGACATGTGGAACACACCATTGTCCATTGTTGGATCTTAAAAGTAAATAAGTAAATAAATGTGCATTTTGTTCTATATCATACTCTTTGTTTGTATTAACATTAAATGGCATTTAATCAAATAACACTGCTTCACTTGAAGATCCAGGAAGCTATGCTCCAGGGTACCCATTCTTTAGGAATCCCTGGTTTAAGCTAAGTACCCATATGGCTCCTCATCCTCATTGCACACACCTTTGTATAAATACAACTACCTTTTATCAGACACATTCTCAACCTTTTTTCCTCCCCTCCTTAGTCTGAAGCATGTAGGCTGTAGGACTCTAGAATATGTCTTCCCCCATTTTGAATAGTCAAAGCTAACTGAGTCCCTAAACTTGCTTTCTTAAGGGGGGTGGCATTTGAATATAATAACACTTTAGACTCTTTGGAAGTCACTTTTCACCCACTTACCTTTTCTCCATCTCTCTCTGTGTCTTTTCTTTGAAATACACAGTTTCATACCTTAACCCCTCTTATTCTTTGAAGCATGATGATGAACAAGGGTGAGGCTCAAATGATCACCCAGTTCTTTTATCACAGCACTGTTTGTTTTATAGAAAACCACTCAGGTTTGAAGGATTGAGTGACTAAGAGAAAGCAACAGAAGTAGCAAAGTTAAATCTTGTCAATTTAGCATGTGCTTCCACTGAAGTGGCTAAGAATCTATTTCTATTTTTAAAAATTGATATCAAAAGATCTTATTGATGCCAGTCCTGGTGAGCATGTTATAATACCTGCACTGGGGAGTCAAAGACAGGAGAGTGCAAGTTCAAAGCCAGCCTAGGGGATATATTGAGTTCCAGGCTAGCCTGGGATACCTAGGGAGACTCTGTCCAAAACAAAAAAGAAACGTGTTGGTTTGACCATCTCTGGTTTAAGCCCTTATATTAAAGATGTACTATAGATATAAAAGTGGGAGGTGTACCAAAAAGTGGATGATCCCTAAGTGATGATACCTAATTACAAATATGTTGCCTTAGATTAAAGTAGAATCCCAGAGATCTTATGAATGTTTGTAGTTAGAACCTGTATAAAACCTTGAAAAATAGTCATGATAAGGTGGGCACTATGGTGTGTGCCTATAATCCCAGCAATGCTGGAGGCTAAAAAGGAAGGTTCATGCATTCAAAGCCAGTTTGGGGACCATGACTAGACTCTTACCACTCTTACTCTCTCTTTTTTTTTTTTTATTGTCAAGGTGATGTACAGAGGGGTTACAGTACATAAGTAAGGTAATGAGTATATTTCTTGTCAAACTTATTACCCCTTCCCTCAATTTTCTCTACTGTCCCTTCCCCTAACCACCCCCCCACACAAGTTGTATAGATCATTTCCCACATATTGTCTTGTGCTTATCACTGTTGGATTGGTTCCCCCTTGTCCTTTCTCTCACCATTCTGTTGTTCCCCTTCCCTTTCCTAATTCAAATAAACATATATACAATACCAGGATACCAAAATCAAATACAGTTACAATAGGGGATATACCATAGAGGGAAGAACATACAAAAGAAACCAAAAAATCAATAATAACAAAAGAAAAGCCTCTTGTGTCCATATCTTGGAGTTCATTTCACTTAGCATCATCTTATGTGGTCTTATGTACGTAGATATTGAGCTACTTTGCTTATCTGCTAAGATTATCCTAGACATACACTAATTATTGCAAATAAGGGAAACCATATGACTGTTTCTTTGGGTCTGGCTTACTTCACTTAATATGATTTTTTTCCAAGTCTTTCCATTTCCTTACAAATGGGGCAATGTCATTCTTTCTTATGGAAGCATAGAATTCCATTGTGTGGGTGTGTGGGTGTGGGTGTGTATCACATTTTGATCCATTCATCTACTGAGGGACATCTGGGTTGTTTCCATATCTTAGCTATAGTGAACAATGCTGCAATAAACATAGCTAGCAAGATCAATAGAAAGCCCATTGATTGGGAGAAGATCATCACTAGCCATACAACAGACAAAGGCCTCATATCTAAAATATATTTAGAACTCAAAAATTAAATCCCCCCAAAACGCTCCTCAAAGAAACAACCACCTCATTAATAAGTGGGCTAAAGACTTAAAGACAATAGACACATGAAGAAATGTTCAACCTCTCTGGCCATAAAAGGAATGCAAATCAAAACAACATTGAGATTCCACCTCACCCCAATTAGAATGTCTATAATCAAGAACTCTAATAACAACAGGTGCTGGAGGGGATTTGGCCAAAAGGGAACCTTACTGCATTGTTGGTGGGAGTATATACTTGTTCAATCACTCTGGAAAGCAGTGTGGAGGTTCCTCAGAAGACTATGCATTGAGATCCCCTATGACCCAGCAATCCCACTTCTGGGCATTTACCCAAATGATCACAACGAAGGTCATATTAGAGCTATCTCTCTTTTAAAAACAAAAAAAGAAATAACAAACAGCCCTGGGGCTTGAACTCTGGGCCTGAGCACTGTCCCTTAGCTTTTCAGCCCAAGGCAAATGCTCTACCACCTGAGCACAATGCCACTTTTGGTTTTCTGTTGGTTAATTGGAGATGAGAGTCTCACTGACTTTCTTGCCTGGACTAGCTTTGAACCGCAATCCTCAGATCTCAGCTTCCTGAGTAGCTAGATTAGAGGTGTGAGCCACTGGTGCCTGGCTTCCCTGAGATTTTTTTTGCTCAAGGCTAGCACTCTACTACTTGAGCCACAGCACCACTTCTGGCTTTTTCTGTTTATGTGGTACTGAAGAATCAAACCCAGGGCTTGATGCATGCTAGGCAAGCACTCTTCAACTAAGCCACATTGCCAGCCCTAGACTCTATTTCATAAAAAGAAAGAAGAATATGGAAGCCGGGCGCCAGTGGCTCACACCTGTAATCCTAGCTACTCAGAAAGCTGAGATCTGAGGATCGAGGTTCAAAGCCAGCCCAGGCAGGATAGTCCGTGAGACTCTTATCTCCAATAAACCACTAGAAAACTGGAAGTGGCACTGTGGCTCAAGTGGTAGAACACTCGCTTTGAGCTCTAGAGCACAGGGACAGCACCCAAGCCCAGAGTTCAAACCCCATGACCGACAAAAAAAAAAAAAAGAATATGGAGAAGACTGACGTGGTGGTAACACATCTAAACTTCCAGCATATGGAAGGCTAAGGTAGGGGGATCTCAGATTTGAGGCCAGTGTAGACTACAAATCAAGATCCTCTTCCCTTACCCTAGTATTCCCACAAAAAATAAAGAGTAAATTAATATCTCTGATTTCATATTTTTATCTGATTTGGCTGACTTCTCCTTTCCAAGTCTGAGCTAGAGTTTTGCTTAATTTATGTGATAGGCTCTAGTCTCTTTGAATCTATAAAGAGCCTAAATGTGGTATAAAGTTATATTTAAGGTCAAAACTGAAGTCCTTGAAGTAGCCACAGAAAGACCTTACTATTTGGAAATATGTAAAAACAGGCTCATCACTATGTGTTTTACTAAGTCAAGATAAAGTAGAAATTTTCAAGAAAGTTTTACAATAGCAAATTTCCAGAAATGCTGCCTCAGCTGTTTTTATGTATGTCTTTTGCTAGAAAGGATGGAGAGGGAAAGGAGCCTGACAAAGTGGCACAGAGAAACCAAAGCAATCTCAGATGCAGAGTTGACTGGAAGGAGCAGTCATATAAGAAAGAGAGAGTGCTGGGCTGGGAGTAGATCAGTGGTAGAGTGCTTGCCTTGCATCCCTGAGTTCCTGGGTTCAATTCCTCTGTGCCACATAAGCAGAAAAAGCCAGAAGTGGTGCTGTGGCTCAAGTGGTAGAGTGCTAGCCCTGAGCTGAAGAGCTGAGGGACAATGCCCAGGCCAAGAGTTCAGGTCCCATTACCAACAAAAAAGAAAAAAGAAGAAGAAGAAAAGAAAAGAAACAGAGTCCTGAGCCACAATGGAAAAACTGATTTATGCTCCACTCTTTGTCACTGCCTGGTTTTCTAGGTAATCATAGAAACAGCACTATGTTCTTGAAAAGAGAGTCTACATTTGATAATCTGAATTTTTTCTAGTATAATCTGAGTTTGATAGAAAAGCAAACTAAACAAACAAAAGCCCTCAAAATCCCCTCTCCCCCATTAAAAAATTTTCAGAGTATTCATGTATCCAGCAAGCTTTCTTTTGGAAATGACAAAATGTATTAACAATGGGTCTTCTGTTTTTTCCCCCAGCCTACCTTATGTTCAGTATTTTGGTGGTGTCTCTGCTCTAAGTAAACAACAATTTCTTACCATCAATGGATTTCCTAATAATTATTGGGGCTGGGGAGGAGAAGATGATGACATTTTTAACAGGTAATGCTCACACTTTACTTCTTTCTCTTGTGTTGACCTCCACTCTCAGTGTTTGACTCCGTGCTTAATTGATTAGTCAGGGCTTGACCCTCAGAAGGGAAGCAGCCCCGCTTCAGCCCAGACACTTAGATGTGTGCTCTTGTAGGCTCTATAAATGCTGACCGGGGTTTTTAGGAAAATTAGCTAAAGAGATTTTTTTTCACCATTTTTATAGAATGGTACAATGGTAAGGTCATTTTGATCTGCCACATGCCAAAGGAGTAAACCTATATCCTTTGAAAAAAATTTCAACATCTCATTGTAGTCCACTTTCATTGTGAAAGTTTTCCTAGGGAAGAAGCTTAATTTTCTTCACAGAACCTTTGTGCTATAGTTTTATTTTGGAATAGTTTTATCATTCACAAAGGAAGATAGAATCCTGTTACCAGTATCTTATGCCTGTAATATGAGGCCAGGATCTAGAGGATTATAGTTTGAGGCCATCCAGGATTTTTAAAAAAGTTCACTAGACTAACTCCAAAATAACCAATTAAAAGTAGGGCTGAAGGGGCTGGGAAGGTGGCTCAGTGGTAGAGTGCTTGCCTTGCATGCATGAGACCCTGGGTTCGATTCTCCAGCACCACATAAGCAGAAAAAGCCAGAAGTGGCACTGTGGCTCAAGTGGTAGAACGCTAGCCTTGAGCTGAAGAGCTGAAGGACAGCACCCAGGCC
>NW_012267311.1:2392244-2442279 GCF_000151885.1 Dipodomys ordii | reverse complement strand
GAGCGCTTGCCTTGCATGCATGAGGCCCTGGGTTCGATTCCTCACTATCACATAAGCAAAAAGAAAAAAGCTGGAAGTGGCGCTGTGGCTCAAGTGGTAGAACGCTAGCCTTGAGCTGAAGAGCTGAAGGACAGCACCCAGGCCCACATTTCAGGCCCCACTACTAACAAAAAAAAAAAAAAAAAATTGAAGCCTTGAGTTCAAACCCAGAACTGCCACAAAAAAAAAAAAGTAACTAAATGAACTCTTGTGGATCCACCTGACCACAACTATCATGACATAGATAATCCTGTTCCTTCACATCCTGGTAAATCTGTGTTTCATTGGTTGTCATTGCAGATGGTTTCAAAACAAAAAGTGTCAGTGGCTTTTCTTCCTTTTCTTTTTTTCTTTGAGGGGGAGGGGGTGTCGTGGGGCTTGAACTCTGGGCCTGGGTGCACTCTTTAGCTCAAGGCAAGCGTTCTACCACTTGAGCCACAGTGCCACTTCCAGTTTTCTGGTGGTTAATTGGAGATAAGAGTCTCATGGACTTTCAAGCCCAGGCTGGCTTTGAACTGCAATCTCAGATCTCAGCCTCTGGAAGTAGCTAGGATTACAGGCGTGAGCCACCAGCACCCAGCTGTCAGTGGCTTTCGAAGCCACATTCTGTTCTGTCCTTCCTGGCAGTTGAGTCTTCACTCCCATTAGCTGCAGATCAGAAGCACATTCTCCCTCCAGGAGCTAGTCTGGATTCATCACTGAGTTAGATTCCAGAATATACCCACATGCACCTTCCTGAATTGGAGTACATTTATTTGACAATTAACAGAATGTGTCCTCTAAGAGCAATACCCGTGTCAGTGTCACTCAAGGTCACCCTTATGTGAGAACTTGACATAGCCTTAAGTCCTAATATTGGCCTTGAAGGAAACTTCAGTTTTGAGTATACAGATTGGTTATCAGTCACAAATACTGTATGCAAATACTGCATACAAAACACTGCCAGGGCCTGACACTGGTGGCTCATGCCTGTAATCCTAGCTACTCAAGAGGCTGAGATCTGAGGATCACAGTTCAAAGCCAGTCCAGGCAGGGAACTCCATGAGACTCTTACCTCTAATAAACCACTCAGAAAACCAGAAGTGGCGCTGTGGCTCAAGTGGTAGAGCGCTAGCCTTGAACTGAAGAGCTGAGGGACAGCGCCCAGGCCCAGAGTTCAAGCCCCACAACTGACAAAAAAAAAAAAAAACACCAAAAACCAATAACAAAAAAACCTGCCAGGCTGGCCAGTAGAGAGAACACTGAAGACCTAGACATAAGGGTGCTGACAAAAACAAACTCACTGTAGAACTACAGTTGGGTGAGCACCCTGGAGGTAATAAGATCTTGAATGATCAGGACAGTTAGGAAGGGAGGGAAAGTGGTAGGACTAGAAGAATGGGTAGTATCTGGAGCCACTTTCTTAAAGATAGAGGTACTATGAGGCATTTACTATATGGCAGACATGAGGATAATCACCAGAAGGAAGGCAAAGCCAGAAACCTGTAGATCATCCAAGATCAGTCAGTTTTGCCATTAACTTTCATATTCTTGCTGTCAAAGATTTGAGTTTTGATCCTCATTCCATTGCCTTGGACCAACACAGAATCTTCCACTCTGCCATGGCTGCCCCTAGTTTTGTTCTGTGCCTGTTATTTTAAAACTACTTACCAGAGAGACTTCCCCATGACCAAAACCATTTGGGAAAGCACTACACAGTATATCTCTTACAGACACTGGTGATGTTCAGAGGTTTGTCCTGAGAAGGCATGTATGATTTAGGCCTTATCCTTCTTTCCAGCCTCATCACCTGCCTCTTCTACCCCACCCCCTTTGCATCAGTCCTAGAAGCTGGCATTCCCTATGGGCACCATGTTTGCTTTTCTTTCCATGCCTTTGCCTGTCCTTTGGGCTGTCCTGGCTGCCAAAATACCAGATCTTTCTTTAGTCTCACAACTTGTATCTGCTCATTTTTTCTTACTCCAGCTTAAATTGTATCTCTCCTACTTCACTCCACTTTCCCTTCTTACCTCCAGCCTGGTACCAAAGGCCCCATATTCTTTAGCTTTTTTTTTATGAAATCTAATTTTATTGTTATTATTAAGATATTGTACAGAGGGGTTACTGTTTCATAAATTAGTTAATGACTACATTTCTTTTTGGGAATATCATGCCTTCCTTTGTTTTCTCCTATTTTCCCCCTTCGATCCCTGCCCACAAGTTTGTTTTCCATATAATTTCTATAGAGTACCATGGCTGTATTTGTTTACCTTCTCTCCCTCCATTTCTGTGCCACTGCCCTTGCCAAAGGCCCCACTTTGAGCTCCCACATTGTAAGCTCTGTGATTGCAAACACCATCATCTGCAGGATCAATCATGAAAGGTCATGGAGGAGTCTAAGTTTTACTAATATTACACTGGACCATGTCCTGCCATGATGCTGGTGTTTGGGTTGAGTGAGAAAAACCTAGCAAGTAAATGGGTGGGGTAGCAATCTTGCAACTGGGGCTACTGAACCCCCTCATTATTGGCAGCTCTGTGATAACTACTTGTCCATTTACTCTTTGCAGATTAGTTTTTAAAGGCATGTCTATATCTCGCCCAAATGCTGTTGTTGGGAAGTGTCGTATGATCCGCCACTCAAGAGACAAGAAAAATGAACCAAATCCTCAGAGGTCTGTATGATGCTCATTCTTATTCCTTCTTCCCCTTGGCAGGCTGCAGACAGAGAAGTTCTGAAGAGGGCTCTGTACCTCCAGGGAAATGGAGGCACAGAGGGTATCCAGGCAGAGGCAGGAGTTCATATGGAGGTGGAGGCAGAGTCAGGGAGAGAAATACAAATTTTCAGTGATTGCTTCTTAAGATTTCTATTTTAACACCAACCATTTGTCCTTTTTTTCCTTTCTTTTCTTGTAGGTTTGATCGAATTGCACACACAAAAGAAACCATGCGCACTGATGGTTTGAACTCACTTACCTACAAGGTGTTGGACATACAAAGATACCCATTGTATACCCAAATCACAGTGGACATCGGGACACCGAGCTAGCACTTTGGTACAAATAAGAGACCTGAAAATGGCCAGGGACCTCTGTTGTGTGTCTCTGCCAGTCTGCTGGGCTGGTCCCTCTCATTTGTACAATCTGAGTCATAGGTCCCTCACTCATCAGCAGATACTTTTCCAGATGACCAGAAGAGTGGAATATTTTGCCCCCCACTTGGCTCGACACGTGACTTAGTTCTACAGGGTGTTTGTCAGTGTGAAAACTATCCACCTTTGGAGGCCTCTTGGCATGGCATGGTATCACCCAAGGAGTTAGTATTTTACACGGCTCAAAATTTGGTGACTTGTGGAATTCATTCCCACTGTTAAATTTCTAAATTGTGAAATGGGTAAGAAGCTGGCTTTTAATTGTATTCTTTTCAACTTCATGAAAAATTGGATAGTACTGCTGAATTTAGATTGGTATGCTGTTTTTGGTTATCCTATTTTAAACAGAAAAAAAAAAACAACCCACAAAATTTCGATCAGTTTCCTGTCCCTCTCTACCGTTTTTTCCCCTAGTGGTATGCAACTATTACAATCATTGTAATAGTGTGTGTTTTCAGCAAAAGAATATCTTAAAACTTGAGCCTTGAACCTTTTGCCTGCTAATGTATGAATTCCAAGGCAAGTTTTAGCCCTGGTGCACAAACCTAGTGTGTTTTCACTTATTGTGCCTATCTCCAGATTGATTGATTTCTGAATGTAAAGATTATTTTTTTTAAAGAAGCAGTGTGTAGTATTTTAAAGAACAAATCAAGTTCTAATTATGATACAGCTTGATTTTGTGTTGATCCAAATTTTCATAGTTGTGTATCATTAAGTCATGACAATTTATTTTTCTGGGCATGCTATGTAAACTTGAATTTCCTATGAATTTTTATTGTGGTATTTTAAATATGGGAAGGGGTTTGAGTTTGTTTTTTTTTTAGGGGGAAAATATAATGTATGCTGTAGTGGCCACAAGTGGGTCTCTGATTTAGCTGGCAGGCCAGGATTTATGAAGAGCAAAACCACCTTTGTGTCCCCTGGCCAGGGCAAGGCTTTCCAGTCAGCATTATCCTGCCAGACCTTTGGGGCAGAGACTTGGGAGAGAGCCTCTGTCTACCAGACATAACTACCCACCTTTCCCAGGTGGGCAGGGCAGAGGGAACCTCAGCCTCCTGGAACTGACCTTTCAGGGCTCTAGGTTGTGAGGTTCTAAATAACAGTACAGCTTGTATGTTTACCATTCCTTGGCACCTTCTGTTCTGGCTGGTACTGCCTTCCTCCCAAGAGCCTCTGAACCACCCTTCCTAGCCCATCCTGTTTTACCAGTTCTTCACCTATTCCTCTCTGCCCTGCCTGTCTGTCTGCTCCCTTCTTTCCCCACAGGTTTTGTTCTTTTGCCTCTTGGCTGTTTCCTAAAACTTGCCTGTGACACTCAGGGTAAAACAGACTATTCATTCTCAGCCTTTTAACCAGAGATCTGGAGAGTTCAGCTAAACCAACACCCAACTCTTCCTGAGAATTCTGGTACCTAAAGCCTCCCATCCTTCTCAGGGTTTTAGCAGGTGCTGCACCTGGTGATGGTACCCACCAACCCCCAGGGCTTTCATTCACAAACCCATTTCTGCAGGGGGATGGGTAAGCTGCCTGGGGTGAGATGGCAGGGACACTTCTAACACAGAGGCCATTGCCAGGTCCAGCCTGGGCTGAAGGCCTAAGATTCAGCCTCTTAATCCCAAGAGTTGAACCTTTTGCTTTTGGCAGACAGGATCCCAACCACTGCCCTCATGGGTACCAGCCCTGAGTGTGCAGGCTGAATGTTACCTGGCCCTCATCCTACCCATGCCTTTATTGCTTTGAGCATCTCCAATGCCAACTTGGTTCTGTTTCCAGAAGCCTTTGTATTGATTAGCAACTATCTTCCTCTGAAGAAACACCTGGGCTCTGCAAAGAGTATTCTTACCAATTCCAACCCTTCAACAATGCTATTAAGACAGGCTGCACTTGACAAAAGTTTTGGGAAATGCAAAGGCCTTTCTTCCTATTCCCAGACCCTGACTGTTCCAAAGTGCCTTAAAGAAAGGAGATAAATGCCCTGAGTGATAACTTTTTGTTACCTCTTTACTATTAAAATTCTGCCTTTTCCCCCCTCTCCCCCATAGCATTTTCTTCTGTATTTTATATAATTCATTCTCGGGACCAAGGGAAATTCTGCTTTGCCTGTATCCCCGACTTTGCATCAAGTGCTCTCAGGGTTCTTCTTCCCCCAGGCCCAAGGCTCAACCAGGGCAGGGTTTGGTCTGGATGCTTCATCTGTGAGATGCTTTGGTCTATTTCCTCACTGGGGATTTGAGAGCTGAGGATTCAGGGAGCATTTCCTTCACCTGGAGTTACGACCAGGTGTTGTCATATGCTGTGCCTTTCTCTTTCTGTCCTGTTGCTAGTAACCTGTGTAAAGTGACCTTTTGGGAAGATCAGTGGGAGAGGTGGTGACACAGGAAAGAAAATGCTGTTCTCACCTTCAGCCTGGGAAGGGTGCTCCACACAGCCAGGATTACAAACTTTACTATTCTGAAGACCTGATATGCTGTGTATTTTGGTTTTCCGTGTATGCAAATATGTGTATTTACTGGGGGGGGGGGGAGGATTCTGACCCTGGCGTTCAGAACAAACAACTGTATTTTTGCCTTTGAAATCCAGTAATATAACGTGAATAAATGACCCTATCTTTGTAACAATGGATGGTCTTTCTTCTGATTGAAGGGAGTTTGGGTTCTTAAGTGGGGGCTGCCTGCTGGGAGGTTGTAATTAATTAGCAAAGATCTGCCTCTCCTGAGCCTGCTTTGCTTAAGGGTAGTGGATGCAGGGCCTAGAATCAGAATTTTTTGTTGTTGTTTTTGTCAGCTATGAGGCTTGAACTCTGGGCCTGAATGCTGTCCCTCAGCTTTTCAACTCAAGGCTAGCGCTCTACTACTTGAGCCACTGCTGGTTTTCTGAGTAGTTTATTGGAGATAAAAAGTCTTATGGACTTTCCTGCCCAGACTGGCTTTGAACTGTGATCCTCAGATCTCAGCCTCCTGAGTAGCTAGGATTTATAGGCGTGAGCCACCAGCACTGACAAGAAGCTTTTTGATTTGAGTTGTATTTTCTTATTGTAAATGTAAATAATATCAAGTTGACCCTCCTTGAACTTCGATCCATATCCCTAATCCTTTTGTTTTAACTTTGCTTTTGAGACAGTCTCTCTAGTTTTGCTTGGGCTAGCCTTGAACTTGCGACTCTCCTGTCTCTGCCTTCCAAATAGCTTACAGGTATGCAACATTACGCCTGGCCTTATGTAGACACTTTTAAGGCTTAAAGAGATAATATATCTAAATATCTTGATACCTCACAAATGTCATCACCAGGTGCTGGTGGCTCACCTAATCCTAACTACTCAGGAAGCTGAGATCTGTTGATCACAGTTCAACCTGTCAAACAAGTCTGCAAGACATCTCTAATTAACCAGCAAAAACGCTGGAATTGGGAGCATGGCTTAAGAGGGTAGACTACCAACCATGTTTGAAAAGCCAAATGAGAGCTCATGTCCCTGAGTACAAACCCCAGTACTGGTACAAAAAAAATGTAATTTCTAATGTGATTTCAAAATAGATTTTTCTCTAGCAGATCTGTCCTACACATTCTCCTGGGGTTTTTTGTTTGTTTGTTTGTTTTTATTTGTTTGTTTTGCCAGTCCTGGGCTTGAATTCAGTGCCTGAGTGCTTGTCCCTGAGGTTTTTGGCTCAAGGCCAGCATTCTACCACTTGAGCAACAGCTCTACTCTCAGCTTTTTGATAGCTAATTGAAGCTAAGAGTCTCATGGACTTTCCTGCCCAGACTGTCTCCTAAGGCTATTCACAGATTTCAGCCTCCTGAGTAGCTAGGATTACAGCTGTGAGCCAAGGCTCCCAGGGACAGGCTGCTGTTTTTTGTTTGTTTTTTAACAATTGCCAGAATAGTTCAGATATAGATCTCAGAGCTATTTGCATAAGAAATTCACAGTGTAACTTAAATAAGATTTCTTATTGAAATCGAGAATTAAATCAAAGACTAAAGGATTTAATTCTTACCCACATACTTGAAACTAACCCAGGTGCCTTCTTCTAGGCCCTGGGTCAGACATCAGCAGCTTCTTGTACTGATAGTGTTGAACTTGTACACTTGAAGAAATGACCAGGAGGTAGCCAGTGTGTGGGAGAAGCTGTCTCTGCCATCCAGAACTAACTAGGGAGCTATGGACTCTGTTAGAATGAAGAAGTAAATGTAAGCATCAGTTCAACAGAAGCCACCTCAGGGGGCACCTGGCTCTCTCTGTTGAACTGTGTGACTTCTGTAGAGATTCTTGGTAGCTTCAGGCCTGAGCAGAGGTGGCCAGGGTTCAGTTGTGGCCTTTCAGTGGTGAAGGGCAGAGAAAGATTTATTACCTGGCACAGGCAGCCATAAAAAGAAGCAAAGTAAGCACTTAAGTCCATCTTCAGCCATCTTCAGGGTATAGACATGAGGTTTAGATTTAAATAGAACTGGGACAGGTGTATTAGGTAGCATAGTTAAAATAGTCCCGGCCACACATGTTATTGCCTCAGTTCTGATTTTTCAAAGTTTCTGGAAATACTGTTATTGTTGTCATCTGGTGCTCCAGACTCATTGTAGGTAATTGTCTCCATTTGTCCTGCATGGTAGTCTTGCAACAACTACCTTACAGGTATTCAGTTCCCTGCACAAAAGATGTTATCAGTTCTGTCCTTCCAGTATTCCAAAGTGACTGCAAAAGGAATGGTTTAGACTAAAACTAATACAAAATGGAGGCAGGGATGCCATGCTTTTCTCTGGCTTTTAATTAGTGGGTCCAAGTGGGAGGGCTGTGCTTCTCAGCAAGAGCAATTTAAGTTTTTGTTCAAATTTAGATTTTAAAAAATGTGAAAAGTTCAGCCTTCCCTTTCTACTCTGGTTCAAATCCAAATGCTACCTCTTTGCTAGTTTTGTCTTTTTGAATAAATGACTTAGCCTCCCTCTGCCTCGTTTTTTTAATTAAGAAGATTGACTTAAGGCAGGCATCATACCAAATACTTGCATTTTCAAGTACTCGGGAAACGAAGGGAAGAAGATTGTGAATTCAAGACCACCCTGGGATAAATTATCAATACATTGTCTCCGAAGCAAACTATAAACAAAAGGGCTGGAGGCATGGTTTAATCGCTAGAGGTTTGCCTAGCATGCTTGAGTCCTGAGGCCCTTGGTTCAGTCCCTAGGATGTCTTCCCTCCTGGGGGAACAAAGATAAATGTGGTAATACTTACAAATTATTTGAATATACCTGTTCAAAATAAGCATTATGAGGGCTGGGAATGGGCTCAATGGTAGAGTGCTTACCTAACATCCATGAAACCCTAGGTTTGATTCCTCAGTACCACATAAACAGAAAGAGCCGGAAGTGGTGCTGTGGCTCAAGTGGTAGAGTGCTAGCTAGCCTTGAGCAAAACAGGCTCAGGGACAAGGAAAAAGAAGGAGGAGGAGAAGGAATAAGCATTATGAGTATTTTAATGCTTATTTTTTATTTTATATATTTATTTTTGCACAACTAAAGACTGAACCTAGGGCTTTAAACGTTCTAGACAAGTGATGTTCCAACTGAACACGTACAAAGTCCTTGTTCAATTTTTTTAAAGGTTTGTGAGCACTTACATTGAGATACACATTTACATCAGCTCAAGTGCTGGACTCTGTGCTTAGCCTCTTTAAGTACATGCCTCAAACATGGCTATATGCGTTGGGTGGTGAACAGGGGTAAGTGACTGCTCTTCTGAAGATGTCCAGGGCTGCCTAAACAGTGTTTCCCCGCCACGTCCTCACCAACTGAGTGAAGGCCTTGGGAAAGGAAGACTGATGGCTTCAAGAGACTATGAAGGGAAATCAGTAGGAGGAAGGAGACCCATGACAGGCTTCTATACCTGCCTATTTCTTCAAGAAAAACTATCTTGGAAGCCAGGTGCTGGTGGCTCATACCTGTAATCCTAGCTACTCAAGAGGCTGAGATCTGAGGATCACAGTTCAGAACGAGCCTGGGCAGGAAAGTCTGAGAGACTCTTATCTCCAATAAACGACTCAGAAAACCAGAAGTGGCACTGTGGCTCAAGTGGTAGAGTGCTCATCTTGAGCTGAAGAGCTGAGGGACAGTGCCCAGGCCCAGAGTTCAAGTCCCATGACCAACAGGGAAAAAAAAAAAGAAAAATACTATCTTGGCCAGGTGTCAGTGGCTCACACCTGTAATCCTAGCTATTCAGGAGGTTAAGATCTGAGGATCATGGTTCAAAGCCAGCCTGGGGAAGGAAAGTCTGTGAGACCCTTATCTCCAATAAACCACTCAGAAAACCAGAAATGGCGCTGTAGCTCAAGTGGTAGAGCGCTAGTCTTGAGCTGAAGAGCTGAGGGACATCCACCCAGGCCCAGAGTTCAAGCCCCATGACCGACAAAAAAAAGAGAAAATAAAAGAAATACTACCTCCTGTATCTTATTTCACCTAGGACTCAAAACCAAATCTGAGCCAGGTGGGTGAGCACTTGATCCACAGAAGAATAACCTGGGTGGTAAGTCACTGACTATAGATACTTCTGGAGGCAGGGCTAGGTGTCTAGGAAGGTGGGTGTTGGACAGGTGTGAAAGGTACTTCTGCAAAGACAGTTGACTTCTCTTGACTGAGGCAGGCTCAGAATGGGGATAATAGGGCAATAAGAAGAACATACTGTTACTAATTTCCATTTGGCATCCAGAAACCTTCCACCTATGTTTGGCTCGTCAGAGAAATAGGAGCTCAGACATTCCTCAGGGCTAGTTTCTGCTTGGGAATTTTTTGCCCTCTCAGAAAGGAAATGAATTGTGTTTTTTGCTTTTTTTTTTTTTTTCTGAGCCTGTCATGCCATACAAAGCTCATTTCCTTGTTTGGCAGAGTTCCCCAGGCAGGGAAAGTGGCTGCTACTTTCCTCTGGGCTTCAGGATCTAATTCTTCATGGGAAGCAAAGGCATCTGTATTATGGTCATTATGGATGATGGCGCCTGCAGACTGAAAATCAGAGGATCCTGATACTCCAAGACTTGTAGTTCAGCAAGATGCATAACAGGTTCACTAAGGGGTGGTGACTGCAGAGGGATGTCATAGTGTCTTTGCAGACAGTGAGGGTCATGTCACCAGGCAGAGAGCCTAGGAAGATAGCCTGAAAAAAGCCATACAATGGTGGTTATTTCTGCCTCTGTCTGCCTTCCTTCTTGCTCTGTGACTGGGTAAATAGATTCCCCTTTCAGAGCCTCCTCTGTCTTTCATTTTATGGTTTGCTCTCAAAATCCACCATCAGTTCCTCCCCTAGTTCTGCCTTTCCTAGCAGGAAGTGTCCTGGGTTGAGATTTTCCTCTTATCCTTGAGATTCACCTTTTCTGGGATCACAGACAGTCACAGTAGATCTGGGTTTTCATTGTAAAAACAGCAGACCCATCCCTACTCACTCCCTCTCCTGAGGGATAACAAAATAAACTAGTAAAAGTTCTTTCTGGTGAGGGAGGGCTAGGATGATATGGCTTGTGCCAGCATCTTCTTTCACTGGATGTCCCTCTGGGATTTGGTAAATTCTATTTTGTTCCAGACAGAATCTCTCTGTGTAGGTAGGAGAAAGCACCCCATCTGATTTCTGTCCTTTAGAAATACTTCTTTGTCTCTGTTCTTTATGTCATCTGCTGTCCTTTAGTTGCTGTTTTGTTTTTTTTTTTAACAAGTCAGGCTTCTGACTTATAAATGGTCAGCTCAGGCTAGGTGCTGGTGGTTCACAACTGAAATTCTAGCTACTCAGGAAGCTGAGATCTGAGAATCATGGTTTCAAGCCAGCCTGAACAGGAAAGCTCTTAATCACCAAAAAGCCAAAAATAGAACTGTGTGCTAACCTTGAGCAAAGAAGCTCAGAGACACTGCTCAGGCCCTGTGTTCAAGCACTAGGTCTAATGAGCGCACCCGCGCGCGTGCACGTGCACACACACACACACAGGTTAAGTTTTATGTTAAATATATTTCATCACAATATTGTTTTTAAAAAAATCAAATAAGCTGGGCGCCGGAGTAGCTCACGCCTATAATCTTAGCTACTCAGGAGGCTGAGATCAGAGGATCACAGTTCAAGGCCATCCTGAGCAGGAAAGTCTTGAGACTCTTATCTCCAACTAACCACTAGGAAACCGGAAGTGGCGCTGTAGCTCAAGTGGTAGAGCGCTTGCCTTGAGCTGAAGAGCACAGGGGCAGCGCCCAGGCCCAGAGTTCAAGCCCCACAACTGACAAAAAAAAGGCTTCCTGTGGACAAGGCTTTTCCTCATCTGTCTGTGCAAGTGGCAGAATATCATAGACCCAGTATTTACCAGGAGATTTGGACAGAGGTAGGCTGGGTCACACAGAATATGCCATATGAGGACTGACAAATTAGGAGGACTCAGCTTGGCTACTGAACCCAGCCTGACACTTGGTTCCAGAGAACTAGCTTTTCAGTTGCTACACTTATCAAGACATACTGTTCTTTTCTAGGGAGGCAAGGTCAGGCCAAGTTATGACGTAAGTAAAACTAGTCCTTAGGCAGATGGGGACTTGGGAGAGGAGATGAAGCTGTGATGCAGGCAGCACTGGAGAGTTGTAGGAACAAAAGATTGAGGATGACTTCCCTTCTTTGCACAGACTGGGGTAGGCTCTTGTTCTGGATACAGTGAAGGGAATAGCATCCTTTAAAGTTTCAGGAGCTGTCCGAGGGGTGAGGCCTTTGTTCAGAATATTAGCTTCATTGAGAGGACACATTGAGGACTTAAAGTGTAGCTTAGTGGACAACTTACCCAGTGTGTTCAAGTCTCTGGTTATATTCCTAGCACTACAAACTAAGTTGAGACTTGGAATGGAGAAGCTAGCTCCCATGGGGGAGGCCTGATCCCTGTTTAAAAATGGTAGAATGTGGTGTGGTTATGGGAAAAGCTGGAGAAGGCTAAACAGGAGCCCAAGGCAAGCTGGGGGCACTTGTAGTAATTCATATTTAAAACAAGTTATGCCATTACTTGCCACTCTTCCCTGACTGCAACTGATTCCTCAGGCTTGTATAATAACCACATCAAAGAACAGTAAGGGGGTGGGTGGTAAGTGCTAAGCCCTGGGCTCTGAAAGGGCAAGATTGGCTAGAGGTCTGATCAGGAGGCCTGGGAGGGGCAGAAGTCAGGGAGGAAGTGGGGAAAACCTTATTACCGGTAGAGCTTTAACCCCAGAATCCAAGAATCTGGATTCTGTTAGCAGGCCCTGACATCTGGATCCTGACACAATCTGGAGCTGTTACAAACTCATTTCCGGGCCAGATGTAAATGCTGGACACTTGGTCTGTGCTACTGGATCTGGTCCCTGCCTGTGAGGCATGTATCAAGCTGTGACCAGCTACAGTGATAAGACCCATTCTTGGGTCCTATCAGGTTGGGTGTGAGGGCTGTGTGCTGAGCCTTGACCCACCCCCACTCAGTTCCATGCAGCCTGACCAGCTAGACGCCCTGTACTGAGAGCCTTGGACAGGGTAACGGTGGAGGCTATCCAGTCAGGGCCTTTAGAGGGGATTTTGATCTGATTTGGGCCTGATTTTTGTTTGTCTCTCCTGATGATAGTGTGGGAGATGGCACCTCTGATGCCTAGTCCTCTGCTTTCTAACTTTACCAAGCTGGGAGGAGATGCAGGTAGAATCTGTAAACTGCTACCCAATTATAATCCCTCATCTGCTCTGTGTTGCTCATTTCAATAATCCTGGATACAAGCTCAGGAAGGACACATGACTTGCCTAGGTTCCCACAGAGTTAGTGTCTAAAGCAGATCTCCTGAGTCCCAGCACAGAATTCTGTTCCCTGGGCTAGCTGCTCATCTAGCCCTACTAGCTTTCACTATAGCTGGAGCTGGAGGCTGAAAGGCTCCTTGCCCTAGGCCTTCACAGAGCCTGGCTGCGGTAGCATTGCTGAGAAAAATTCTAGATCCAGCACTGGACACAAGTGCAATTCTCTGATAGGACTGTGTTTTGTTTTCCCTTTATAGTTTTAGAGGACTTGGAAACCTGGTAAACTTGGAGATTCTCTACACTGGGGCACCAGTGTTGCCTGTGCCTGGGAGACATGAGGAATTGGTTATGAAACTATCCATGAGGCTGAAGAGAAGCCTCACATGGGGACAATGGAGCAAGAGTCCTCTTGGGGGCTGAGGACACATGAATCTGAACAAGGGGGGCTTTCTGCCTCTGGGAGCATTTCTGTGGGCAGTAACACCAGTCCCAGCTCCCAGACAGCATACCCCCTTTATTTTCCTGGACTGTCCTTGGCTTGGGCCAGCCCCAGCCCCCAGTGCCCAAGAGGGCTGATCCCTCCTGAACATTTGCCCCAACACTTCAGGTGCTCAGAAGGGCAAGTGGAGAGACAGGCAGCATTGCAGGGGCCTGGGTGCCTGCTCAGCTCTCCCTTTCTTCCTGGGTACCTCTCCTCTCTCATCATATACCCTCTTCTCAAAGGAGGGTAAATTGCCACATTCTTCCCAGCCCCCACCTACACCACAGGCAAACACAGTTTCCTGAGTGAAGCTAGGAGCTGTGGTTTGTTTTGGTGAATTACGATGTTTAGAGAGGCTGAACTAAGATCTTGAAAGGGCAGGACAAGGGGTTTTACCTCAACTCCAAACCTCAGTCATGTATGTTTCATCTGGTTTTGTCTGAATAGGTGCTTACCTAGCCAAAGCAAGACTGTAGAATGGGGAGAGGCAGACTAGACAGTCTGCTGAGGATAGGAGTAATCACCACCACCACTACCACCACCACCACCACCAATTTGTCTGTTGGGAAAAGTGTCTCTGACGCCAGCCTGGTCTACCTCTGCCAGCTCTGTGTCTGACAGTGCTTCTGAGTCTGTCTTGTGAGTTTGGCTGACAGAGCTAGTCCCTGCTGGTTCTCAGCATCTGTGGATTCTCATCCTGTCTTGTACCTACTCTCTGTGCAGGTTCACTGCCCAGAACCTACTGGGGATTGTAGTCTGAGATAATAGCACATCCTAGCACACAACATGGCTGCCTCATATTGGGAGAATATAGGCAGTAGAGAGAACAGAGAAAATCTTGGACTAGGAGATCAAGGTTGACTTCTGAGTTACCGAAGTCAGATCACCCCTCTCTGGCCCTTATCTAGAAATGAGGTGAAGGGTGTTTGTGTTGTTTGGTGGTAGACTTCTTGCCTGGCATTTGTAAGGATCTAGATTCAATCCCCAGAACTACAACAACAACAACAAAAGCAGTTACCTGGTTATGGTGGTGCATGACTGTAATCCTCAGCACTCGGGAGAGTGAGGCAGGGAGATCAAGAGTTCAGAGTCAGTATGGGCTATGAAATGGGAACCTGCCTTAAAAGACCAAAAAATAAAAATTTTAAAAAGGAAAGGAAATGAGAGTAGAGAGCAAGGAAGGAAATAAAGAGAGAGAAGAAAGGAAGGAAGGAAGAGGGAGGGAGGGAAGGAAGGAAGGAAGAGAGGGATGGAAGGAAGGAAGGGAAGGGAGGGAGGAAGGAAGGGAGAGAGGGAGGGAGGGAGGGAGGGAAGGGAAGGAAGGAAGGAAGGAAGGGAGGGAGGGAGGAAGGAAGGAAGGAAGGAAGGAAGGAAGGAAAGAAAAGGAAGGAAAGAAAAGGAAGGAAAGAAAAGGAAGGAAAGAAAAGGAAGGAAAGAAATGAAGGAAGGAGAGAAAAAGGCTGTGAAGGTCCTTCAGAGCTGCCGGCTAAGGAAATTCTTTGGGGTATTTTTGATCTTTATTTCTCTAGTCTTCCAGACAGTTAAAGGTTGCAGCTGGAGGACTCCTATCCCCCTCTAAGGCTTCAAGGCCAGAAATGGGTCTACTTTGTCAAACCAGGAAACCTAGGAAGGAAGAGGGAAGAAAGGGCAGCCCCTGGAAGTTCTGAGGGACTCCTAAGAGCATGGCATAGAATCTAAAGGGGACTAGGCCTTTGCTCAAATTCCCTGAAAGGGTTTGTTGCTTTGTCTTTTTCAGACTGTCTCACCCCTGCTCTGCAGCTGCAGAGACACAAAGTTGAGCTTACAAAGTGAGATATTAAATTTATCCTGTGAGTGGGTGCCGGTGGCTCATGCCTCTAATCCTAGCTACTCAGGAGGCTGAGAGCTGAGGATCGTGGTTCAAACCCAGTCCAGGCAGGAGAATCCATCACACTTTTATCTCCAATTAACCACCAGAAAGCCAGAAGTGGTTCTGTGGCTCAAGTGGTAGAGGCCTCACCTGAAGAGCTCAGAGTTAGGCTTAGAGTTCAAGCCCCACTACCGACAAAATGAAAAAAACAAAAACAACAACAACAGACTTGTCCTGTGGCCAAACTCCTGCTTTCTTCCCAGATACAGCCTAAGGGAGATTCCAAGTTTTCAGCCTCCCAAATGTTTTGAAAGGGAGTCTTGTGAACTTTTCTGTCCAGGCTAGCCTCAAGCTATGATCCTATAAGCAGGAAAAAAAAAACAGGAATAAAAATTTAGAGATAGGGGCTGGGAAGGTGGCTCAGTGGTAGAGTGCTTGCCTTGCATGCCTGAGGCCCTGAGTTCGACTCCTCAGCACCACATAAGCAAAAAGAAAAAAAGCCAGAAGTGGCGCTGTGACTCACGTGATAGAGTGCTAGCCTTGAGCTGAAGAGCTGAGGGACAGCACCCAGGCCAAAAAAAAAAAAAAAGTTTAAAGATAGCTAAAATAGAGGCCCAATAAATCTCCATTAAATTATGGCAGCTATATTGGAAGTTGAAGGATTGCGGATCAGGCCGGCCTGCATAAAAAGTGTGACTATATTGAAAAAATAAAACCAAAAGGGCTGAGAACATGGCTCAGGTGGTAGAGCTCCTGGCTTATAGGGGTAAAGCCCTGAGTTCAAACTCTAATACTCCCCCCACCAAAAAAAAAATGTTTGGGCAAAAGGAAAATGAAGGTTGGGGTATAACAAGTGGTAGAATCCTAGCAAGAGTGAACCACTGAGTTCAAAGCCTAGTAACACACACACACACACACACACATCATCACCTATTATTATTATTACTACTATTATTATTATTACTACTATTATTATTGTCTTATGAGGCTTAAAATGTATGTGAAACTAAAATGTGTAAAAATAACATACAAGCCTAAAGAAAGTAAATGGAGAAAAAGTGTTCCAAGATTCTTAACTGTCCTGAAAGGAGGTAAATTCCTATCAGACTTTTAATAAGTGAAAGTAATTATTGTAAACCCTGTAATATCACTAAAAGAGTGGGAAAAGGACCAGTTACTCGTGACACAAGCCTCCAATTCTAGCTACTTTGAAGGCTGAGATCCAAAGGATCATGGTTTGAAGCCAGAAAAGTCCAAGAAATTTCATCTCCAAAATAACCAGCAAATACCTAGGTGGGAGATATGGCTCAAGTGGTAGATCTCCAGTCAAGAATGCAAACCCCAGAACTGGCCAAAAAGTAAACACACACACACACACACACAACCTCAAACAAAATCATTTGACTCTTGGCTATCCATCTATTCTAGTATCTGATGGGGAAATGGAGTCTCAAAATACCCATTATTTTCCATATGCCTTGAAGAACTGAACTAAGCTGAAAAAAAGTGAAGTTCTACCCTTCTGAACGTCAGCTTTTTCTTGATGAGGATTTGGCAGCATGGCAATCATCATGTGACCTTGGAGAGATGGTAGTAGGGCTGAAGGTCATATTAGACTAGGGTAAAGGAGTAGAAATAGCATTGGAGGAAACACTTTCTAGAAGTTTGGCTATGAAAGAAAGCAGAGAATTGAAGTGAACTGAAAGGAGTGGTCAATGAAGATTTTTTTTTTTTTTTTTTGCGTCCGGTCATGGGGCCTGAACTCTGGGCCTGGGTGCTGTCCCTCAGCTCTTCAGCTCAAGGCTAGCACTCTACCATTTGAGCCACAGCACCACTTCCGGCTTTTTTCTTTTTTCTTATGTGGTGCTGAGGAATCGAACCCAGGGCCTCATGCATGCAAGGCAAGCGCTCTACCACTGAGCCACCTTCCCAGCCCTCAGTGAAGAATTTTAAGGATGATAGACACTAGAACATGTTTGTGTGCTGATATGATGAACATATTTTCAACCTCCTGGCAGGTATACAAGTTAGCTTTCCATAGCTACCTGATGGTGGCATTTTAACTGACACGAGTGAGAGAAAGCTCATGGGCCCACCTCCAGTCTTTACTATTGAACCTCTCCAGCTACTTCTATTCCTTTCTCTTCATTCCTGTCATCCTTGACCACAGACTGAGGCTCCATCCCCTTACTTTATCCCAGTGCTCCCGACTGAACTTTCTGTCACCAGGGATACCAGCTTCCAACCCTTCTACATGAAATGCTATTCGTGCTTCTTATGTGTCAGGTACTATCCCAGGAGTTGAGATTTAAATGTGTCACTTAAAATGTGTCACCTTTCCATGTAGTAACACCTCTTGGCCCCCTCATTTTCTTCTGGCTGAATCCTTCATTTCTAAAACTTTTTGCTTTTCTCCTTCTTGACTTCCTCTTAGCCAGTTCACCGTAATGGTGTAAGTTGCTTGTTTGAGAAAGAGATGCTTGATTGAGGAAAGAGGAGGCTCTGGGTGTCAGAGATTGTCTATTCCACTCAGGCCAGGGGTCCCTGTGGCACACAGTGCTGGAGGAAGTTTCAGTTTCCCTGGACTGAAAGTCCCTGGGGCAGCATTTGAGCTAGAATGCAAGTTCCCGGGAGACAAAGGTAAGAGCAAACATCTTACTCTGATGAGCCAGGACCAGGCTGTGCCAGAACTTTTGTTTCTTACTTGGGAGAGGCTTCAGGTTTCTTCCTTTCTGAGAAGTATGTGTAGGCCACGTGGACACCACAGTGGCCAGAGTCAACAAGAAAAACAATACCCGGGGGAAAATCCATCTCCCTGAAGTCACAGGACTGCCGTGTGTGTGTGTGTGTGTGTGTGTGTGTGTGTGTGTGTGTGTGTGTGTGTGTGTGTGAAAGTTTCTGTCACATGACTGTACAAGCCTCTGTCTATGTGCTTCATAGCTGTGTATGTGCATGCTCTGGGCCCCTCGCTGTGTGAACCTCTAAGTGTTTAATGCGGGGAGGGAGAAGAAGAGGCAATCTGTATTGTGCCCTGTCACCAGGAATTCCTGCATGAGTGTATGTGTTGTGAGCGTGTATGTATCTGCATGGCTATCTGAATTCTGTGTCTAGAAATGAATGCTATGTGTTTGTTTGTATGCTTCTATGTTTATATGTATTTGCCCTTTTTAAATTCCATTCCTACATCATAGCTTAAGTTGTGTCATAAGGAAGAGAGGCACCTCCGCTGAAGTCTCTAAACCCAATGTTTCACACTCCAAAATATACTTTCCAGTTCTTTCTTATTCACTCTCTCAGCAAACCCGCTTTTCACATGCAGATGTGTGGGCCTATTTGGGTCCATAGCACAGGCAATCATACAGGGAGTCATGGCTATAGGGAAAAATACAGACTATGTCCTCTTCTCCCTCCCAGAATACCACATATATGAGCATACACAGATATGAAGCACATACAGAAATAGGTGTACAATCATTTGACATGTCCAGTCTTCACAAAACAACAACTCTCTCCTTAGAACTCTCCATTTACTGTGCCCACAGCACAGGTAAGCCTTGCTGAGGGGAAAAAAAAGAAAACCAAAACAGCTAGGTAGATGGAGATTCCTCAACCAAATCCAGCCACATTCCCTCTCCTGTTTACACTTCCTTTTCTCAGCAACACCATTTTTCACCACCCCAAGTGCTGCATTCTGAAGACAAGGACTTATCTCTGAGGGTAGATTCTTGAGGTTAATTGGTGTGAACTTGCTTCATTTCCTAATTCCCTTTCACCTATAAATAAATATGGCTTTAGCATGTAACAGCACCCATTCTCCCCATTTTTCCTACATTGTGAGGCTCTTCCTCATAGCCAAGACTAGGTCCTCTGGAAAGACCCAGTCTCAGGCTGGGATTGTAGCTCACAGTTCATCATATCAGCATACCAACATGCTCTGGTATCTTCCATACTTAAAATTCTAGCATGTACAAGGAGGCCTTGTATCTGATTGCTTGCACTCGAAAAAAAAATCCATCTGAGTGCTCTTTTGTTTGTGCTCTATTGGTAAAAATGACAGAATTCCCAAGTGTAGTGGCTCAAGTCCACAATCCTAAACCTGGGAGGCTAAGGCACGTGGATTGAAAGTTAGAAGCCAGCTTGGATTGCTAGAGAGTTCCAGACAGAAAAAGACAGAATACTGACCTAACTCAAAAGGTATCTTTTACCAGCTTACACAGCTAGGAGACTCAAAGTTGTATCTTTTTTTAGGAATAAGATCATGGTACTACCTGGACATGGTCTTAACACTGTCATGCTTTCCTCATCGATGAAATGGGATATTAATAGCTATCATGTAGAATGTTTGTTCATTCAGAAACATTCAGAAATCAGACAGCATCCTAATGGCTGTTAATGGCTGTCATTGTCTCTTCCTTTTTATAGTATTTTCTAGTCAATTGGCTAGACTTAGAATATTTAAGCCTTGCCTTCCTTTCTCCCTTCTCCATCCCTCTCTCACTTCTCTTTCTTTTTCTTTCTTCCCTTCCTTCTTCCTTCCTTCCTTCCTTCCTCTCTCTCTTTCTCTCTTTCTTCCTTCCTTCCTCCCTCCCTCCCTCCCTCCCTCCCTCTCTCCCTCCTGCCTTCCTTCCTTCCTCCCTCCCTCCCTCCCTCTCTTTCTTTCTTTCTTCTCTCTGTTTTTCTCCCTTTCTTTCTCTCTCTCTGTTTCTGGGGCTTGACCTCAGGGCCTTGCACTTCCTAGGCTGCTGCTCTACCTCTTGAACTATTCCCCTAGCCTTAAGCCTTTTTAATGATATTTCAGCTAAGGCTTCATATGTTTGTCTGGGGCTGGCCTCAAAACTGTGGTCCTCTTACCTATGCAACCACACCTTGCTTATTAATTAAGATGGAGGTCTCACTAACTTTCCATATAGTCTGTCCTCAAACCAAGATCCTCCTTATCTCCTTCCATCTTTTGTGTATAGATGTATAAATTGCTGTGCCTAGAGGCCCTACTTCTTTTTTAATATATATTTTTGTTGTAAAGATGCTGTATAGAGGGATTACAGTTACCTGAGTAAGGTAATGAATACATTTCCTATCAAGCATTGTTACTCCCTCCTTTGTTTTTCCCCTGCTATCCCTTTCTCACCCCCGAAGCTGTAAAGTTCATTTTCAACATAGTGTCTTGTACATCTCACTGTTATAATGTGTCAACCTGTATCCTTATTTCAGCATTTTGTTATTTCCCTTCCCCTCCCCAAATTAGAAAAATGTATATACAAGATGCAGGGCACCAGAATCAAATACAGTGAAAACAGGGATTATACCTTGAGGGAAGAACATACAAAAGAAACAAAAAAACACATAGTACATTATAAGTACATTAAAACCAACAGAAAAAAAGATAATACCTCTTCTGTCCCTATCTTGGGGTTTATTTCATTTAGCATCATCTTATATGGTCATATGTGCATAGCTTTTGAACTTTTCTGCTTGTCCTAGACATATACTAGTTATTGCAAATAAGGGAAACCATAGGACATATGTTTCTTTGGGCCTGGCTTACTTCACTTAATATAATTTTTTCCAAGTCTTTCTATTTCCTAACAAATGGAATGCTGTCATTCTTTCTGATGGAGGCATATATATATATATATATATATCACATTTTCTTGACCTGTGCATCTACTGAGGGGCATCTGGCTTGGTTCCATATCTTAGCTATGGTGAATAATGCTGTGATAAACATAGTTGTGCTGGTAGCTTTAGTATGGCCTTGTTTGTGATCATTTGTGTAAATGCCCAAAAGTGGGATTGCTGGGTCATAGGGGAGCTCTATGTGGAGTCTTTTGAGGCCCTACTTCTTAATACCCAGAAGAGAGAATCCAGAAACTTATTTTGGCTTAGTGTCCACCACCGGGCTATTCAGATATGATGGGACAAGATATGGCTGATGAAATGTGGTGTTTGATAGCTCACTTCTGGGAGTGGGCAGAGCATTACAGGGAGAAAGAGGAGTGGTGAGCTTATTAGTCACCTTAAAAATGTCATGTGAAGCTGGGTGCCAGTGGCTCACACCTGTAATCCTAGTTACTCATGAGGCTGAGATCTGAGGATCACAGTTCAAGGCCAGACCTGGCAGGAAAGTCCATGTGACTCTTATTTCCACTAAGCTACCAGAAAACCAGAAGTGGTGCTGTGACTCAAGTGGTAGAGTGCTAGTCACGACTGACTGCCCCCTGCCCCCCAAAAAGTCATGTGACTAGAGAAATAGAGAATTCCTTGCTCTTCTACAGTCAGGGATAGGAAGTAAGGATGGAACTTTTCCCTGGATTTAGTTACAGAAGGGCCAGCCCCTCCCAAAGCGAAAGTTTAGAACTTACTCTGTGCCTCCGAGTCCCTGGAGGCTCTGAGAAAGTAATCTGGGGAAGGAGGTTAGAGATGCCACTTAAAAGGCCAGCAAAGCTGGGAAATCCCTGTGGGAAAGTACAGGAAGCTTCTGGGGCTTGTTGTGATCTGGCCCTGCAGATTCTGTTTGCAGAAATCCAAGATCAAAGGTGTGCTAAGCAAAGCCTGTAGAAACCACAAGTGCTAACAAGTCATGATGTAGAGAACTTGCCTCTCCTTTGAGCCCCAACCTTGTGGTGCAATCCCTTTCTGTGTAAACAAAAGAATATGCTGGCCACATATTCCATTGCAGCTTGTCACAGATGATGAACTGGCCAGTGGACACACACAAGGATTCTCAGGGTCCCAGACAAAGGGGAAGACCAGGAGACTAGACAGTTACCACCTGGAACACACTCGTAGAGTACACACCCAACTGTGAGGCATCTCAGTAAAGGGGAGATTATATCCTCACCCAAAATTAACCACGTGTAGCCTTTATTTTGACTTCCAAAATCATGTAGTTTTTTTAAAAATCAATGTAGGTATGCAAAACAAGTATTCTCTGTCAGGGATTCTTGCTTTGATGTGGAAAGTGAGGATTAAAAAAGAGAAGCTGAACTCTGTTGATTTATACCTGTAATCCAAGCTCCTAGCTACTCAAGAAACTGAAATCTAGGCTGGAAAGGTGGCTCAGTGGTACAGTGCTTGCCTTGCATGCATGAGGCCCTGGGTTTGATTCCCCAGCACCACATAAGCAGAAAAAGACGGAAGTGGCACTGTGGCTCAAATGGTAGAGCGTTAGCCTTGAGCTAAAGAGCTGAGGGACAGCGCCCAGGCCCAGAGTTCAGGCCCCACAACTGTGGGGAAAAAAAAAAAGTTGAAATCTGAGGATTGAGGTTTGAGCCAGCCCAGGAAGAATCTTATCTCCAAATCTTAACCACCAAAAAGCCACAAGTGGAGGTGTGGCTCAAGTGGTAGAGTGCTAGTGTTGAGCAAAAAGCTAAGGGACAAGTACCCAGGCCCTAGTTCAAGTCCAGGACACACACACACACACACATGCATGTACACATGCACGCACGCACGCACATATGCATGCACATACACACAGAAAAAAATCATGTCCTATTATGGTAGAATTGTGTGATGCTTTTTCTCTAACTTTGCCTTATCCTGTTAGGTGAAATTATTATAGTTTAATAGGAAGTAATTAAGTACTGTAGTTTACAAGGAAGTAAAGCTAACGTTTCATCCTACTTTGACACTCAAAATATTGACCTTGCTTTCTACCTCCTTTGTCCTTGAGACCAAGGATCTTTTTCCTTCAACCTCTCCTTAATAACCAAAGACGTCTAGAGGGCCAGTAGTTTTCTTTGGTTGTCCTGCCCTCTGCTGGATTAATTTGAAAGGAGATAAGCTTTGGTTACATGAACTTCTGTAAAAGGCACCTTCTCTGAAAGGGGGCGTGATCGGAAAACCGGATTTCCTTTGGCTATTTTTTCTCTAAAAATCATATCCAGGAACTCTCCAAGTATGAGATTGGAAGATTCCTGAGCAATGTTACTGTCTGGTTTAGAGGTTAGAAGTTGTCTGTGTGAAGGTCTGCTTGAGTTTCTTCTTTGCTTCCAAGACAGGATCTCTTTTGTGTCCCAGGCTGATCTGGAACTCCCAATTTTGTTCCACAGGCTCCTGAATGTCAGGATTATAGGAAAACAACACCCCACCTATGCTGTTTGAGTTTCTTTATGTACATATGGTGGAGAGATGGGAAAGAGACCTTATTTTTATGGTGTTAAAAAAATTCCTAGACAACTTTTTGAGGCAAAAAAAATTCCTAAACAAATTCATCTTTAGCAATTGACAGTTTTTTGTTTTTGTTTTTGTTTTGTCGGTCATGGGGATTGAAATCTGGGCCTGGGCGCTGTCCTTCAGCTCTTCAGCTCAAGGCGAGCGCTCTACCACTTGAGCCACAGCACCACTTCCAGTTTTCTGGTGGTTTATTGGAGATAAGAGTCTCATGGACTTTCCTGCCCGGGCTGGCATTGAACCATGATCCTCAGATCTCAGCCTCCTGAGTAGCTAGGATTACAGGCATGAGCCACCCGGTAGCAATTGACAGTTTTATCAGTTTGTTAACAAGAGATCAGCTTATGATTTGGGTCATGGAAATGGACTAATTATGTAGCTGTAATACATGTATAAGTAAGCAATTCCTTAACAAACCCTTTTTTTTTTTTTTTTGTCGGTCGTGGGGCTTGAACTCTGGGCCTGGGCGCTGTCCCTCAGCTCTTCAGCTCAAGGGGAGCACTCTACCACTTAAGCTACAGCGCCACTTCCAGTTTTCTGGTGGTTTATTGGAGATAGGAGTCTCACGGTCTTTCCTGCCCGGGCTGGCTTTGAACCGCGATCCTCAGATCTCAGCCTCCTGAGTAGCTAGGATTACAGGCGTGAGCCACCAGCGCCCGGCTAACAAACCCTTTCTTGAGTAGGCAAAGATTGCAGTTTCAGGTCTAGGCTGTACCTCTCCTGTTCAACATGTATGAGGCCTTGGATTCAATCTCCAATATCACCACCCCACAAACAAAAACAGATATAATAATCCAGTTTGTTCTAGAGAAAATATGGATGAGGAAGGCAGGCTGGGGCATGGCTGTCAAACAGATTTTAAAAGCCTGTATTGGTCTAGTGATGTGGCTCAAGTGGTAGAGTACCTGTCTAGCAAAGAGTGAGAGTCTGAACTCAAAGGTTCAGCACTGAAAAGAAAGCAAAACAAAATCTGATATGTCTAAAGCTGAGGATGAAGATGTATAGATTTCTCAAGGGTGGTGCTTGTGATCTGATTTATGTGGCTGTATAAAACACAAGCACAGCCATAAATAACAAGCTTTGACTTGAAACAGGCTGGTAGGCACCAGGGATTTTCTCAAGCAGCAAGCAATATAGATAGATTACAGCTCGTGCCCTCGTGTCTCTCTCCCTTCTTTCTTTCCTTCCTCCCTCCCTCCCTCCCTCTCTCCCTCCCTCCCTCCCTCCGACCCTCTTTCCTTTCCTTCCTTCTTTATTTCTGCAGTAGGAGGGTTTGAATTCTGGTCCTTATACTCTTCTACTTGCTAGGCAGGTTCTCTACCATGTGAGCCACTCCAGAAACCTTTTTGGTGTTGATTATTTTTTGACCCCTGGGCTGTCTTGGACTGTGATCCTCCTATTTGTGCTTCCCTACACTACTGTGATGAGAAACAGTCCTCCTCCATTGGTCGGATGGTGTCTGACCATGTTTGCCAGAGCTGGCCTCAAATTGTAATCCCTGGATCATTGCCTACCAAGTAGCTTTGGTTATAGGCTTAAACCACTGTTCCTGGACTATTGTCACATTTAATACTCTCTTTCTCTCTCCTTTCCTTTCCTTCTTCAATGTTTTAGAAAGGTTTTATTTTAGCATGTTCATAAGAAAGAGTGCTGATGATTCAGGAAAACAAAGAGAATAAATATTAGTATAAATTCCATCACCAAGATGATGCTAGGTGAACATCATTGTAAATAGCTCTATGGATACATACAAATAGGAGATAAGATGGTAGCTAGATCGAACAGGTTCACAACATTTTTTATTTTATTTTTTGTAGGTATTGGGGCTTGAACTCAGGGCCTCACACTCTCCCTTGCTTTTTTTCTTCTTGAGGCTGACACGTTAACACTTAAGCCATACCTTTACTTCTAGCTTTTTGCTAGAAGTAAATTGGACTTGAGTTTCATGGACTTTTCTGCCCAGGCTGGATTCAAACTGTGATCTTCAGATCTCAGCCCCTGAGTAGCTAGGATTACATGTGATAATTTTTACTAAAAATCTTCAGTTCATATATATTTTGAAATCTGGAATTTTTCATATTTTGGAAAGATTATGGTAGTGTATATTATATATTAATATATTATGTGAAATTATTATATAAGCAATATTATATATTTTATTACTACTGAAAGACTTCAGCACCTGGATTAGGTCCTTTGTCTTTATGGTCTTGAAGAATGAGTCCACAAACAGAGAAAGAAGAAAAAAAACAAGGATTTATTGAAGAAAAAGATAAATCTCCTGCCAGACAAGAGGGGTCCCAAGGGAGACATTGGGGGGTGTTGTGCAGGAGTTAATATGGTATCTCTAGGAGAGAGCTATATTACTCTTGAGATCATTGGACAGCCTGTGAACCATATCAGTCCCTGGAGTCAATCAGAGGTTTCATGAAGCTTGTATGAGCTCTCCTTGCATCATTTAATCCACCCGCCCCCCCTTGGTCTGGGTGCTAAGTTTGGAGCACACCACTGAGGTCTAATCAGTCTGTTGTTCATATGCAAATCTTCCAGAGGCGACAGGCCATGATGTGATGCCAAAGGGCCTGCATTCACCACTGGTCAAGGCTATAGTGATATGTTTAGGGGTCAGCATACAGGACTGCTTGGGTCCATGGTGAAGGACACAGAACCTGTATGGGAGGGGACCTTTGCAGTGCTTATCAGTAATTTTTACTATCAAGCTTCTATATATGCATAAGTATCCCCCCTAATCAGAACAAAATTAATATACAACTAAGAAAAATGATTGCAAGATATGATTTATAAAGAAAATGAGAGCCAGGTGCTGGTGACTCACACCTGTAATCCTAGCTACTCAGGTGGATGAGATCTGAGGATCATGGTTCAAAGCCAGCCTGAGAAGGAAAGTCTGTGAGACTCTTATCTCCAATTAACAACCAGAAAACCATAAGTGGCCTGTGGCTCAAAGTGATAGAGAACTAGTCTTGGGCAAAAACTGCTCAGACAGTGCCCAGACTCTAAATTCAAACTCCATGACCTACAAAACAGACAAACAAACAAACAGAAAAGAAACAGAAAAAAAAATGAGTTGCTTCTAGCAACTCAGAAACAAAATTATTGAGTAAACATGTATCATATCTACCATATTTACCAAAATATAATGGGAACAACAAATGGAAATTTGTGAAAGGCTAGAGGGACCCCATGGATAAGAGTAAAATACATCAAATCAGTGCCATCACTCACTGTATACTTGGGAGGCTGAGATTGGAGGGAGGATTGTGTTTCAGATTAGCCTGAACAGAAAGTTTAACAGACCCCTTTTCAACACATAGCTGGGTTCAGTGGTGTGGCTGTAATCTCCAGCTATGTGGGAGGCTGAGACTGGGTGGATCACAGTTTGACTGGCCTAGACATAAATATGAATTTGTTTCCATAGAAGGAAGCTGGATGTAGTCCTGTCATCCCAGGGACAAAGGGAAACCTAAAATTGGCAGATTGGGGCTTCCTTGGCAGAAAGATCTCCCAAGATTTTCCTATCCTTAATTCCTCAGTATGATTCTAAGGAGATTGGCAAAACCTTATGGTGGAGAGTTCAGATTTCAGGAGCTGCCTGAGATCAGTCTACATTGTCTCCTTACAAGCAGCCAGGTAAGCTGGGACTTCAATAAAACATTTTAAATGGCCTTCATTTTATTTGTCACTACTAATTTAATAATGTAAGGTTTAAAGCCTACTAAAAGAAATCTCAACATGCCTTTCATACATTTGCATTTTTTTTCAGTAGTTGTACCACTCCAGTGAAACTTTTTCCAACTTAATAGGTTTTATTTGGAAATGCTATAAATAATTTACCTCTTTCTAAGATGTGAGTATACACATTCTAATTGGGTCACAAACATTTTACAGTTAGGTTGATTCAGCTGTTTTATTTATGTGCCAGTCCTGGGGCTTGAACTCAGGGCTTGGGAGTTGTCCCTGAGCCTCTTTGTGCTCAAGACTAGAGCTCTTCCACCTGAGCCACAGCGCCATCTCCAGCTTTTTCTAAGTAGTTTATTGGAGATAAGAGTTTCATGGACTTTCCTGCCTGGGCTGGCTTTCAACCTCAGGTCTCAGCTACCTGAGTAGCTAGGATTACAGGCGTGAGCCATCGGCCCACGGTGTTTCAGCAATTTTAGTTTGAAATTTTAATTAATTAATTTATTTTAGTTTGTGAAAAACAAACACACACATAAAACAACTCTTCTTAGAGACTGGCTAGCATTCTATTTCAAGTGTATTCATCTCCCAACACAGTATTGTAAATTCAGTCCCCTGGCCACTAGGCCCTCCCCCATTGCCCAGCTCTACAGCTGATCAGCTAACTGCATCACGTGTCAAGAGAAGGCCTGATTTCCAAACCAGCCCCTTGAGGCCCCGCCCCTGTTGGCCCCGCCCCTAAGATCCAGACGTCTCTGGCCTCTTGGGCCAGAGGCAGGCGCCGGGCGGAAGTGACGTTAGACGACCGCCGGAGGTGTCGTTGGTGACTTGCGCGGCGGCGGCGTCTGGGAGGAAAGCGGGGCCTGCTCGGGAGCGATACCGCGATGTCGATCGAAATCGAGTCTTCCGAGTGAGTTCTGCGCGGGCGGGTGTTCGCTGCGTGGCGGGACGCCCGGAAGTCAGTGCCGTGGGGTGGAGGGTCCTTCGGGGATTGCGTCGTGCCCGTGGCGCGGGGTGGACGGCCGCTTCCTTGTCCTCTGGTGGCCGTGCATTACCCGGGCACCCTGGAGGTGGGCCGCGGGGAAGCCGCCCGCAGCCGAGGCCCGGGGCGCCGGGCGGCGCGCGGCCGCGCTCGGTGCGGGCCGGGAGGGGCGCCCTGCCCTCGTACAGCCCGGGCTCCTCAGCGTCCCGGTTCCTTCCGCACACACCGCTGGCTCTGCGTCCGGAGCCCCGCGTGGGACTTGTCGTTTGCTTGGAACGTGGAGCCTGCAGGCTTCTGCAGCCATAAACGAGAGACCCACCGAATCCGGAGATCGGGCCCCAAGCATGACAATTGGGCGGAGGGCTGTAGAAAATGCCCAGTGGTGCTCTCCAGGACCCCACCCTCCACTGAGCCTTACCGACGCCGAACAGTTAGGCTTCCAGACAGAACTTCGCGTTTCTGAGTCTAAGGGAGGCCGAGGATTTGTCCTGAAGATCCGCTACCAGCGGGAAGGGGGTTTTACTCTCTTACACGGAAGCCCATTAGGTTACTGTTTACGACGCTGGAAATAGAATAGGCCACGCAGCAGACAAAAGCCCCTCGCCTTATAGGATGTTTGTTTTGATGGGGAAAATAACTAATACACAAGAAAATCAAGCAAATTAAAAGCTGTAACAGATTCTGATGGATACTGTAGAGAAACATAAAAGAAAGATGGTCAGGACGGCCACACAGGTTAAGATAACTAAGTTAAGGCAGGAGCTGGAATAGACTGCGTGTTTTGGAGTCCCTATGTTGATTTAACCAAACTTGAGCACCGTACTGTGGCAGCAGTGACTGAGGCATGTTCTTATGAGCAACAATAGTTACTATTTATTAACTAATTTCTTTCTTTCTTTTTTGTCGGCCGTGGGCTAGAACTCTGGGCCTGAACGCTGTCCCTCAGCTCTTCAGCTCAAGGCTAGCGCACTACCACCTGAGCCATTGCCCCACTTCCGGTTTCCTGAGTGGTTTATTGGAGATAAGAGTCTCACGGACTTTTCTGCCGGAGCTGGCTTTGAACTGGGATCCTCAGATCTCAACCGCCTGAGTAGCTAGGATTACAGGCATGAGCCACCGACGCCCAGCTTCACTTCTTTTCTTTTCTTTTTCTTTTTTTTTGGCAGTTGTGGGCCTGAACTCTGGTCCTGGGCACTGTCCTTGAGCTCTTCAGCTCAAGGCTAGTGCTCTAACACTTGAGCCACAGCGCCACGTCCGACTTTTTCTGTTTATGTGTTGCTGAGGAATCTAACCCAGGGCCTCATGCATGCAAGGCAAGCACTCTACCACTGAGCCACCTTCCCAGCCCTTATTAACTACTTTTTATACTAAACATTCTATAAGCAGTCTAGTCAATTGCTTTAATTTTTATTAAATGAATAAATGTACAAATCTGTGTCCCTGAGGAACTAGATTGCTCATTACTTGACAAAATGTGTCAAATGAACATGGTATATTTTATTGTTGTTTCTGTTCTTCTTTTAAGAAAATTTATATGCCAGTACTGGAGCTTGAATTCAGAGCCTCAATCTCTGGCACTCTACCACTTGAGCTACTTGGCAAAAAAAAATAGCAGGTATTATTTTTGCAGATGAGGAGGCCTAACTTTGCATTCATGCACAATATGGCTCTACCTATGTTTTCAAATCCTCATTAAGAAAATCCTCAATTTTTATTTTTTGGTTGTCAACTTAAAAACAGACCAAGTCATCCAACAGAGACTTAGATGTTTTCCTAACAATGACAGTCTTTCAATAAGAAGAAGAAATTGGGCTGATGCCAGAGGGCTCATGCTTATAATCCTAGCTACTCAAGAAGGCTGAGATCTGAGGATTGTTGTGAAGCTGACTCAGACAGGAAAGTCCTGAGACTGACTCCAAAAAGCTAGAAGTGACCCTGTGTCTCGAGTGATAGAGCTCTAAGCTTGAGAAAAAAAAGTTGAGGGACAGTGCGCCCAGGCCTTGAGTTCAAGCCCCAGATACCCCCCCCCAAAAAAAAAGGAAGGAAGGAAAAATGATTTCTGGCCTAGCAAGTTGGTAGCAACTTGCTTTCTGACTGTGAGGCACTGGGCAACTGATTTCCCCTCTTTGAATCCCAATTCTCCTGTCTCCCTCTCTGAATCCCAATTCTTCTCTCTTCAGGATGAAACTTAGAATTTATGACTCTCGGGGGAGTTTTACTCACAATAAATAAATAGAAAGTATGTAGTAAAAGGAAGATGAGGGGCTGGGAAGGTGGCTCAGTGGTAGAGCGCTTGCTTTGTATGCCTGAGGCTGTGGGTTCAATTCCTTAGCACCACATAAGCAAAAAAGAAAAAAAGCTGGAAATGGCGCTGTGGCTCAAGTGGTAGAGCGCTAGCCTTGAGCTGAAGAGCTGAGGGACAGCTCCCAGGCCCAGAGTTCAGGTCGCATGACCGGCCCCCCCCCCCAAAAAAAAAAGATGAATAGGGAAATTAAGCTGGGGTGAGCTTACTTTGCCCTCTGTTGAGTAAGGCCAAAGATAAAGAGAAGTAAACCTTTCTGGAGGAAGCTAAATGACTCTTTCTTATTTTCAGTGTGATCCGTCTTATCATGCAGTACTTGAAGGAGAACAGTTTACATCGGGCCTTGGCTACCTTACAAGAGGAGACTACCGTCTCTCTGAATACAGTGGACAGCATTGAGAGTTTTGTGGCTGACATTAATAGTGGCCATTGGGATACTGTTTTACAAGCTATACAGTCTCTAAAATTGCCAGACAAAACCCTTATTGACCTCTATGAACAGGTAAGAGGGGTGGTGATGTTGGTGCCTATAGGCTGGTTGGCTGTGGCCCAGCCCCCGTACTGGAGAGAATTTGAGCATTCCTTCAAGCACTCTTGGGGGTATAACTTCTTGTAAAACTTACTTTGTTAAGGCTTGACAATGTATTTTATCTCCTAGAAAAATCCAAAATTTTTCCAAATTGAAAATTTTTTTTGTGGTTTTAGAGATCAAACCTAGGAGAATTGAAACTATTTCTCAACTGATCATTAAATGAATATTGTGATACCAGTTGTTATACTGTGATCTAGCACTAACCAGAATTAGCTAAGACCATATAAGTAAAATGCTCAGTCTGCTACAATATTGTTTTTACTGTAGATACCAACTGTATTTGGAGGGTCTCCAGGCTTCTTACACTTTTGGCTAGCTACAAATTTGTGTGTGTTTTCATAAGCTATTCAAGTTTACTAATTCTCCAGTGACTCACAGAACTCAGAACTAAGTTTAATACTTAATAATTCTTGCAATTATGATTTTTTTTTGGTCAAGGATGCAGATCAGGACTAAACATATTCAGGGAAAGGTCTGAGATGGTTCTAATATAGGTATGAGGTACTGTCTGTAGAATTAGGTTGCACTACCATCTGCATGTCAATGTGTTTGTTCACCAACCAGGAAGTGCCATTGAGGTTTTTACATAGTCTCCAGTTCCAATCGCCATCTTCCCCAATACTCCCAGAGGTTGGACTGACTGAAAGTTTTAACCTTCTAATCACATGGGTGGGTCTTTCTGGTAATTTAGTCTCTATTCTGAGCCATCTCTTTAGCTCAAATTAAGGTGTGATTTAAGGTATTAATGAATAACAAAGATACTCTAATCACTGGCAATATTCCAAGAATTTTAGGAGCTCTAAGCTCCTAAAATTGATTGATTGCTTGCTTGCTTGATTGTCAGTCGTGGGGCTTGAACTCTGGGCCTGGGCACTGTCTCTCAGCTCTTCAGCTCAAGGCTAGTGCTCTATCACTTGAGCCACAGACCCACTTATGGTTTTCTGAGTGGTTTATTGGAGATTAGAGTCTCATGGACTTTTCCTGCTCCAGCTGTCTTTGAACCTTGATCCCCAGATCTCAGCCTCCTGAGTAGCTAGGATTACAGGCGAGAGCCACCCTCGCCCAGCTTTGTGCCTGAGCTTTTTTGCTCAAAGCTAGCACTGTGCCACTCGAGCCACAGCTCCACTTCCAACTTTTTTTTTGGTAACTAACTGGAGATAAGAGTCTCATAGACTTTCATGCCTGGGCTGGCTAGGATTACAGGTATGAGCCACAGATGTCCAGCTCTAAATTATTTATTAACTAGGGTTTGAACTCAAGGCCTCACACTGACTAGGCAGGAGCTCTAGTGATTGAGTTGTGCCTCCATTCCTTTTCGTTTTTAGTTATTTTCTGGTAGGGTCTTATGTTTTTGCCCTAGGCCATCCTTAGATAGTGGTTCTCCTACATATGGCCTTCTGCTTACCAAGCATTACAATTATATACTACAATGTCTAGCATGGAGTTATGCTGACTTTTTAGACTGGCCTCCCAATCTCTACCTCCTGAGTAGCTAAGATTTCAGGTGTGAGCCATTGTGCATAGCCTACTTTGTTTCTTCATAGTTTAGGTAAATTGAATAATTTACCAAGAAAAATTTTGATGATTGGAGAAAGGTGTCTGGAGTTTACAGAGGCATGGGACTATTCTCATCTTTAGTTTTTGTTAGCATTTCTATTCTAAACAGAAAACCTGAGAGGAGAGAGATGGGTAGATAAAGTGAGGTGCTGAGAGTAGTGTTACACCTTTGAAAATGGAGAATTTGGGAGGAGAAGGAAAGAAAGGAGGGAGGGTAGGAAAGAAGGAAGACATTGAATAATTAGAGTTGCTTATAGTTCATTGTTCATCTGAAATTGCTAGTAAAAAGAAAAAGTGATATAATATTTGTGTTGAATCATTCATCTTTTTTCCATTGTTCAGGTTGTTCTGGAATTGATAGAACTCCGAGAATTGGGTGCTGCCAGATCACTTTTGAGACAGACTGACCCCATGATTATGTTAAAGCAAACACAGCCAGAGCGGTATATTCATCTGGAGAACCTCTTGGCCAGGTCTTATTTTGATCCTCGTGAGGTATGACTGTGATATGAAAACTTTTATAACTGAGAAAATATATGATAATGTGCTCTTTCTTTGGAGTGATACTGAGGTTTGAATTTAGAACTTTATGCTTGTAAAGCAGGTTGTGTTATCACTTGAACCATGTAATTTTTCTCCTTTGGTCTTTATTTTAATCATTTTGGAGTTTTTTGTTTTGTCCATCGTGGGGCCCGAACTCTGGGCCTGGGTGCTGTCCCTCAGCTCTTTAGCTCAAGGCTAGCACTCTACCACTTGAGCTACAACGCTACTTCCAGATTTTTTCTGCTTATGTGGTGCTGAGGAATCGAACCTAGGGCTTCATGCATGCAAAGCAAGCACACTATCACTGAGCCAACTTCCCAGCCCCGAACCATGTAATTTTTCTTTAAAGGAAATAATTTTTTCTGATTATTTGAGATTCTTTCCCAACCATCCCTGTCCCATTTTTTGAAGGTTGTGTGTTGGTTAATAGAGAAGTGAAAAGTTAGACCCAGAAAGAACAAAGTGCATTGACTGGCATTTGTTCTCTTTCAGCTTATATTTTTAAAATGCAATGGGTAGATTCTGGCAGCCATTTTTGAAAACTAAATTGGTTTAATTAATCCCATTTAACTGGGTAGTTTCATCTTTTTTTTTCTCCAGTGTTTAGTTGTTTAAGTCCACTCCTATTTTCTTGTTACTTTTTGGGAATGATGCTACCTCCTCTCTTTCAGGCATACCCAGATGGAAGTAGCAAAGAGAAAAGAAGAGCAGCCATTGCCCAAGCCTTAGCTGGGGAAGTCAGTGTGGTACCTCCATCTCGTCTCATGGCATTGCTCGGACAGGTAATTAAATGACTATAGAAACTTAAGACTCTGAACTTCTGGTACTGTTTCCTGTGTATAAGCTTTATGTCTGAGCTAAAGAAATCGGACATCCTCTAAATTGGAGCCTATCTATGAAACTGCTTGTAGCAGCAGCTTGCCATGCTACTTTTCCTCTTTCTAGGGAAAGGCACTGTAGGTTAGTGGGTAAGAATGTAATCTCTAGCATAAGTTAGAATTAGGTTGGCATAGATTTTATTATCCTGTGTGGGATACCATGGAGAGTTCTACTGATAACAATGTCAAGATACCAGGTACAAGCGGAACTGTCATGGGGAAACTGGCAGAAATGTTTTTCTGCTATAAAATCTAGACACCAGTGATGTGGTCTTGGCAAGTGACTTAAATTTTGATTCCATTTACTCATGGTGTTGAAGAAAAGATTAAATGAATAATGCTCATAAAGTACTTTATCTATTGCCTGGTATAAACAGTAAAAGATAGCTTCTGGGAATGATTTTTTTTTTGGTAGTATTTTTAGCGTTGTTGTTGGCATAAAGCTACCTGGTGTAATAGATGTTTTATAAATAACAAAGGGCATAGTGATAAACAGAAATGTAAATAGATTCTTTGTGTTAAACCTGCAACTAGGAAAAACCCCAGAAGCTCTTTGTTATAGATTTCTAATGATTTTTTTTTAATTTTAATTTTTTGTTGTGTTAGAGATAGAACCCATGGCTTCATATATGTTAGGCCAATGCTCTGCTATGGAACTATACCCCAACCTCAGGTTTATGATTCTGAAATTTGGAAGTAAGTTTTCTTTTTCTTTTTTGGTAGTAAGGAGTTTAAATTCAAGACCTTGTGTTTACTAGTCCATGGCCCCAGCTCATAACTTGCTTTTTTAATTGGCACATAAAAATACTGCATATGTGTATATTAAATTTTATATTTGTATAAAATACTCTATATGAAGTTACCATGTGATACTTTAATACATATATACACATCTATTCAACATTTCTTCTCTCATATCTTCATAGTGAAAACATTCAAAATCTTCTATCTCCTATGAAATATACAGTACATTATGTTTATGCTACCCTATTTTTCAGTAGAACTTGGAGCTTATTTTTCCTGTGTTTTTTAAAAAGTTGCTTTTTTTGGCTGAGGATGTGGCTTAGTGGTAGAGTGCTTGCCTAGCATGCATGAAGCTGCCCTGGATTGATTCCTTGGTACCACATAAACAGAAAAGCCAGAAGTAGTGCTGTGGCTTAAGTAGTATAGTGCTAGTCTTGAGCAAAAGAAAGCTCAGGAACAGTGCCCAGGCCCTGAGTTCAAGCTCCAAGACTGGTGCACACACAAAAAATGTTGCTTTTTCTTTTTAATCAAAGTAATAGATGTATGTATCTTTTTTTTTGGGGGGGGGGTCGGTCATAGGCTTGAACTCTGGGCCTGAATGCTGTCCCTCAGCTCTTCAGCTCAAGGCTAATTAATGCTCTACCACTTGAGCCACTGTACCATTTCTGGTTTTCTGAATATTTTATTGGCGGCAAGAGTCTCACAGACTTTTGTGCCCCAGCTGGCTTTGAACCATGATCCTTAGATCTTAGCCATCTTAGTAGCTAGGATTACAAGTGTGAGCCACAGGCACCCAGCTTAAATGTATGTATCTTACCTAATACTTCAGGGCTTATATTGGAATAGTGCTACCTATGTACTTTTTCTGACTTGTATTTATTTCTACAACTACTCCTAGCTCTCCTGGCATTTGCCTCTAAAGCTGAATATTCTTTATACTGTTATTACTTGATTTTTTTTGGTAAACATCAGTTGCTAACATTCATTAAGAGATTATTCGTCTTATGTTCCATAATACTACCTTCTCCCAGATTTTCAGTATAATATCACAAACATTAGTTAAACCAGTATTCATTGTTTACTCTCTTTACATGCCTATTATTCTTAAAATAATTATATTTCTATTACATTTTCCTAATGGATTGCAATAATTGCTTTATTTTTTGTTTTGTTTTTCCACTAATAATCTAATTCAGCATGAATTTTCCTGTTAGAATTATAAAAGGTCCTTTTTACCTTTTATCGTTAGATCATCATCTTCCTAAACCTTTTTTGTTTCATAAGGGTTAGTTCTTTTGAATTCTAACAGTTACTGTACTAGAACTTCTTTTGTCTTATGTGTTGGGTGGGGGGTGAGGGGCTGGAGATGTCCGTTAGCTTTTTTGTTCAAGTCTAATGCATTACCACTTGAGCCACAGCTCTACTTCTGGCTTTTTACTGGTTAGTTGGAGATAAGAGAGCCATGGACTATGCGCCTGGGCTGGCTTTAAACTGGGATCCTAAGATCTCAGCCTCCTGGGTAGCTAGGATTACAAGTGTGAGCTTCTTTTGTGTTTACACTGAGAGTTGTGGGCTTTGGTGTTGGGTCCTATTTTGTGGATCCTTATTTTTCTCCTTTGGTAGTTCAGAGGATGCATTTTGATGGAGTAACACATATAGTAACTTAGAAGATAAAGTTGGATTTGATTCTTGTGTTTTCTCTATCCATAACTTGAATATTACCTGACTTTCACTTTTCTCAGTTCTTGTTTGCCACTATCCCATTCACTTTCCAGTTTCTGAATTTTAACATTTCTGCGGTTTTTTTCTTCCGTTCTCTTTTTTTTTTGGGGGGGGTTCTGGTCGTGGGGCCTGAACTCTGGGCCTGGGAGCTGTCCCTCAGCTCTTCAGCTCAAAGCTAGCGTTCTATCACTTGAGCCACAGCGCCACTTGCGGCTTTTTTCTTTTTGCTTATGTGGTGCTGAGGAATCGAACCCAGGGCCTTATGCATGCAAGACAAGCGCTCTACCACTGAGCCACCTTCCCAGCCCCTCTTTATCTTTTTTTTAAAACAATTTTTTATACTTTTTTTTGAGACAGTCTTGCTATGTAGCTCAAACTTGTGATCCTTAGCTTCCCAAGTGCTGGTATTACAGGCATGCATCAACATGCCTGGCTTGTTATATTACTTTTTCTTCCTTTGTTATCAGTTTCATGGACTTTCTAGAGAATAGAAATAATCACCTGTGTTTTCCACATTAATTGATAAGATGTGAGGAATAAGGGTTTGCTTGCTAGATAGGTGATCTACAATTTGAGCCGTACCCCTAACCCCTTTTTGCTTTTAGTGTTTTTTTTTTTCTGGTAAGGGCTCTTATTTTTGTCTATGGTATGGCTTGAACCTCAGTCTTCCATACTTCCCTTACAGTTGGGATTACAGATAAGTAACACCATGATTGGCTATCTATTGAGTCTTAACCATTTATGTTCTTTTTTTTGGAACCAGTGACTTTTCTCTAGGAATACACTATTGAGGAGGGATATTGTCGAAATTGAAAAAGCCTTAATAAGACTAGGTGTGGTGGCATATGCTTGTAATCTTAACATCTAAAGGCTGAGACAAGAGAATTTTGTGTTCAAGGCCAACCTGGGCTACATAGCAAGTCTGACTTAAAAAAAAAAAAAGCAGCAGTAGCTGGGTACTTTGTGTCTTATGCCTATAATCCTAGCTACTTAGGAGACTGAAATTTGAGGATCATGTCTGAACAGACAAGTACTTGGGACCTTGATATGATTAGTCAGCAAAAAGCTGGCGATAGAGGTGTGGCTTAAGTGGTAGAGCATCAGCCGTGAGTAGAAAAGCCGAGCAAGAGCATAAGGTTCTGAGTTTAAATCCAGCTACTGGTAGAAAGAAAAAGAAAAAAAGAACCTATCTTTATAGATAACTGAGTTATTTAGGTAATACAAAGTGTTATAAGTGAGTATAAGTAAACAACATTATTTAGATGAGTATAAAGTTAGAAGAAATGTAGATAGATTAAATAAACAGAAACATGTAGTAAGACAGGTGAATTTTTACAACCATTGAAACAATAGTTATGTCACAGTGTGACCTGATGGAAGTTAAAAATGAAAGTATAAAATTATACATATAATTATTAATAGGGCAGTAAAACACTATGTAAGGGGAAGAAGACTGGCTGTATTTTTAATATTGGTTCTATAGGAAATTAATTTTCCAAATTTTGTTTATAATACAGAGCTATGCTTATAAGGAAAATAGGAGTGGTATAGATTTCTTGACTCTCAGAGTCTCCTCTGACTCAGATCAGGGTGTGTTTTTGAACTTTCTATGTTGTGTTGGATGACCAAAGATGATTAGTGTGTAGAAGACTGAGTTTCCTCTGGACCTCATCCTTTCAAGCTTGGTTTTATCTGAGTAATCATGACCAGAGCTTAAAAGCACTTTAGTAGTTGCTATACTTTTGTTTTTATAGGCGCTGAAGTGGCAACAGCACCAAGGGTTGCTTCCTCCTGGTATGACCATAGATTTGTTTCGAGGTAAAGCAGCTGTAAAAGATGTGGAAGAAGAAAAGTTTCCTACACAGCTGAGCAGGCATATTAAGGTAGTATCCTCAGACACTCAAGCTGGTCAGTAGTCATTTGTATACAGATTGTCACAGGGCCTGGGTGAAGAACTCTTAAGTCTGATAACACTGAAGGTTGCTGTTAATGTCCACTGAAGATACTGCTGTGGTCCGGTAGTGACACAACTTAAATGTATAGCCAAGTAGATAACAATGTGATACTTAGGCTGGACACTGGTGGTTCACGCTTGTAATCCTAGCTCCTCAGGAGGCTGAGATTTGAGGATCACAGTTCAAAGCCAGCTGGGGCAGTAAAGTGCCTGTGAGACTCTATCTCCAGTTAACCACTCAAAAACTGGAAGTGGAGCTGTGGCTCAATGTGGTAGAGTACTAGCATTGAGAAAAAGAGCTTAGGGACAGCACCCAGGCCCTGAGTTCAAGCCCCACAACTGACCAAAAATGAAAACAAAGGTGATAGTTGGATCATCTGCTATTACATTTCCTCTCAATAATCCCACATGTAATAATCCTTAACTCTGGTTAAGCCTAGGACTAACTGTGAACTTTCTAGATTCTGGTAGAAGCATTTGTTGTTTTGTCTCCTGCATGCCATGGATGGTAAAACAGGTAGCTTTATGTGATAGATAACATCTTACTGTTGAGTGTGTGTGTGTGTGTGTGTATGTATGTATGTATGTATGTGTTTTGGGGATCAAGCTTAAGGCCTCACACCTACTAGGTTAAGGTTAGTGCTATACAACTGAACTGTACAACCCTTGTATTTTTATTTTAGTCTGAGGTTTTTCTGGGACAAAGTGCAAATCAAGTAATTGCTACAGTTCACAAAATTATTGGAGCTTCTCCCTGGATTTGTGCTATAATTTATGGATTTAAAAGTATGCTGTGTTGTTGTTCCAGTCATTGACTTGGTTTAACATTTTGACTTTGTCTTTCCTCAGTTACATGTTCTAACTTGAATATAATGTTATTTTTGAGCAATAACTTTATTTGTCCTGGTGGAAACATTCAGACAAGTAAAGTAGAAATCCATTATAATTATGCTGCTAGACTAATTTTTTTTGCCATAATTATTTTCCATTTTTGGTATTGAAAAAGAAATACACATGAGACCTTTCTGGTTTCCACTTTTGTCTAAGTTCCTATAGTTTTCTTATGTTACTGGACCATCAAATGCTTAACATGCATTTTCTTGAGTAAACAGTCTATCAAGTTTAAATTAGGCCTTTTAGAATTTGGTATCATGGGGCTGGGAAGGGGGCTCAGTGGTAGAGCACTTGCCTTGCATGCTCGAGGCCCTGGGTTTGATTCCTCAGCACCACATAAGCAAATAGAAAAAAGCTGGAAGTGGCGCTGTGGCTCAAGTGGTAGAGTGCTAGCCTTGAGCTGAAGAGCTGAGGGACAGCGCCCAGGCCCAGAATTCAGGCCCCACAACCGGACCCCCCCCAAAAAAAAGAATTCGGTATCACATGATTAAATAAAAGTCATAAAACAGTGATAGGAAGCTTACAAATTAGTGTAGGAAAACACATACTATGTTTTGGCTATGCTGAGGGTGAAAATCACACTAATAGTAGCTGATTATAGCAAATCTCTTTCTGTTTTTCCCCTTTCCTTTGGAAATAATCTCATAGTCAAAAATGTATCTTAATCTGAACATTTAGACATAAAACTTGTCAGAAAAAGTAGACCAGCTTCTGATGTCAAGGTATAGAAATACCTAATTCTTTGGGCCAGCTATGACTTGTACAGGGTGAGGTTTCTCAAAAGGCTAAAACAAGAATTCTTTTAAGGCCATGAGATAAAAATTCATTTTTCATTCTTTCTTTTAAAACAGTTTGGTCAGAAATCACATGTGGAATGTGCTAGATTTTCTCCAGATGGTCAATATCTGGTCACTGGGTCTGTTGATGGATTTATTGAAGTATGGAACTTTACTACTGGAAAAATCAGGAAGGTAAAGTATTCTATATGTTTTAGCTTATACAAAAATTACTTTTAATTATCTATGTCTTATTTCTCAGGTAGATTATTTGAGAAAGAGACTTTAAGTAATGAGCATGTATTTTATAATTTAAAAACTAAAGCTATTTTTTAAAAAATTATTACTTATATATTTATTGGAAAGGTGATGTACAGAGGAGCTATAAGTCAAATATTGAGTACATTTCTATTTGAACAGTCTTACCTCTTCCCTCGCTTATTTCCTTCTGGCTCCCCCTTCTCCTTTATTTTACTTTTTGTTTTTTCTCCCCTCTTTTTCATCTTTTGTTTCTGCACCTTTTTTTTTTTTTGGTCGGTTGTGGGGCTTGAACTCTGGGCCTGGGCACTGTCCCTGCACTCTTCAGCTAAAGGCAAGCACTCTACCATTTGAGCCACAGTGCCACTTCTAGTTTTCTAGTGGTTTATTGGAGATAAGAGTCTCATGGACTTTCCTGCCAGGCTGGCTTTGAACCATGATCCTCAGATCTCAGCTTCCTGAGTAGCTAGGATTACAGGCGTGAGCCACTGGCCCGGCTGTTTCTGCACCTTTTGTCTTGTGTGTAAGTTAATCTGATTTGGGGAGGAAAAGGGGAAGCACAGAAATGGTGGGACAAAGAGTGAACTAGGGGCTGGGAAGGTGGCTCAGTGGTAGAGTGCTTGCTTTGCATGCATGAGGCCTTGGGTCCGGCAGAAAAAGCTGGAAGTGGCCTTGTGGCTCAAGTGGTACAGTGCTAGCCTTGAGCTGAAGAGCTGAGGTACAGTGCCCAGTCTGAGTTCAAGCCCCACAACTGGCAAAAAAAGAAAAAAAAAGAGTGAACTAACGCAGCCAGTAATACTCACAAGACACTATGTTGAAAATGAACTAAAGCTATTTTAAATTCTGAATTTATTGTTCAGGGAAAACCTTTATCTATAAGAATTGAAAGAATATTTTACAAAATTTACTTTGAATGGGTAATAAAAAGTGGCATAACATTTAAGAGTTTTGACTCTCACTTTCTGTCCTTTAGCAGTCATTTTTCTTCCTTAGATTGCCAGGTTAATACTTTCTTATTCTTCCTAGAATGTTCTGTATGTGTGTAAATAATTAATTTATATTCTTACCAAAGATTTTATATGGATGATAGGATATTATACATGCTGTTCTCCTTATTTTTATAATATTTTTTGGAAATAATTACTTTAAAACATTTTTTGGTATGGGTTGAACCCATATGTACCCAGTCACTTTAAGAGGGTTTCTTTTTTTTTTTTTTTGTCCTGGGGTTTGAACTCGGCCTGGGCGCTTTCCCTGTGTTCTTCAGCTCAAGTTGAGTGCTCTACCACTTGAGCCACAGCACCACTTCCGGTTTTCTAGTGGTTTATTGGAAATAAGAGTCTCACAGACTTTCCTACCTGGGCTGGCTTTGAACTATGATCCTCAGATCTCAGCCTCCTGAGTAGCTAGGATTATAGGCATGAGCCACTGGCACCTGACAAGAGGATTTCTAATCTTAACCTAATTGTACTACTAGTTGTATTTATTTTATGAATGAAGTTTATGTGAATAGTCATCAATGTTTCCTATTTTGTGAGGTCTGTTAGTATCCTTTATCATTTTCCTATTCAATTTTTTAAAAACTAGGGCTGGGAAGGTGGCTCAGTGGTAGAGCGCTTGCTTTGCATTCATGAGGCCCTGGGTTCAATTCCTCAACACCACATAAGCAAAAAGAAAAAAGCCGGAAGTGGCACTGTGGCTCAAGTGGTAGAAAGGTAGCCTTGAGCTGAAGAGCTGAGGGACAGCACCCAGGCCCAGAGTTCAGGCCCCATGACCTGACCCCCCCAAAAAAAACAAAAAAAAAAAAAAAACTGATTTTAAGGAGCTCTTTCTGTTTTGAGGAAATCAAAATGTGTATCGCAAATATTTTTCAATTTTGATTTTGTCTTCTGACTTTGCTTTGGCTTTATTTTATTGGCTTAATTCTTTCATATCAAATTTATTCAACTTTTCTTCTATATGCTCTTTTAGTACTTGTATCTTTTATGTTTAGTTTTTGTTTGCTTGTATTTTTTTGTGTTAGTATTGGGGCCTTGTGATCTTGTTTGACTTTTTCTGCTCAAGGCTGATGCTCTACAATAGGAGCCATACCTCCACTTCTAGCTTTTTGCAGATAATTAGAAATATGAATCTGATGTACTTTAATACCTGGTCTGGCTTCAGACTGTGACTCTCAGATCTCAAGTCTCCTGAGACTACAGATGTGACCACTAGTGTGCCTAGCTATGTTTTTGTGACCATCTCTAATGAGGACAGATCTGCTCTGATCATTTTAGAGGAAGGAATGTAGAACCCAAGGTGTATTTTCATGCTCTAAGAAGACCTTCCTTAACCAGGGAAGTTAAGTTAGATGCTTACTTTATTTTTTTTTTTATTTTTTGTCGGTCTTGGGGCTTGAACTCTGGGCCTGGGCGCTGTCCCTCAGCTCTTCAGCTCAAGGTGAGCGCTCTACCACTTGAGCCACAGCACCACTTGTGGCTCTTTCTGCATCTGTGGTGCTGAGGAATCGAACCCAGGGCCTCATGCATGCAAGGCAAACACTCTACCACTGAGCCACCTTCCTGGCCCAAGGAAGTTAAGCTAGGAAGGATATAAAGAGGATATAGAGTATATTGGAATAAAACTATTAAGATTATAGAGGGTGGATAGGGGTAAGAGCTTAGCTTTATTGGAGAGGTTAATGAGAAGGTGGAGGGAGGTAAGTAAAGAAAAATTCAGTTAATTTTATGTTGAGTAGGGAAGGTAAAGTGAGGAGAGTTATGTATGATTAAAAACCCAGAAGCTGCCAGTGATAAAGAACAAACAACAACGATAATAACACCAGCAACAAGCCTAATAATGTTCGGGTGATTTAGTTACTAGCTGTGAGTGTAGAATGTAATGAGGTAGAATTAGAGATGGGTGGCAGGAGTAAAGAGAGTATAAGAAAAGGGTTCTGCTAGAAGATGGAAGGATGGTGTAAGTGGGAAGGGGTATGGGAAGGTAATGGTACTATGATTTGCAAGAAAATAGTGAAGGGTATTAGGATTTAGGTATGATGACTTCAGAGAAAAGCAAGAGAAGGACAAGCAAAATACAAAATTAAATAGTAGGGAGTAGCAGTCCTATGCTAGAGTATGGGAGTTAAAGGTCTTTATCCAATTTATACTAAAAAACAAAATAGGCACAAAGACCAATATTCATGTACAACAAAATGTGAATTTTTCAGTTTTTCTGTTTTTATATATATATATATATACACACACACACACATATATTTATTTATATATGGACTTCTCAGCAGTGTACAAAAAGCTGTTTTAGGTCTGAGTGTGAGGACTTTGCTTCCCTTAGAAAACCTTACATGGAGGCATGGCCTTTGTTTAGAGTTCAAGTTGGTGATTGATGCTTCATTGCTTACATAGCAGGGAATCTCAAGACTGCTTTGCTTCCATGAGTCTGGCTGTGCCAGATGTTTTGATCTGCTGTAGCTTGGCAGCAAGTCCTATGTGTATGCTGGGTTTCTAGAGTACTGCAGCTTTTCTGTGATGAGACCTACAGCTGTCACCCAGGTGTCTCTTGTATTTGTCTTGGCAGGAACTCCCTATCCTCTCATCTTCCAGTACTGCCTCCTGTTGGGCTTCTCCAGCATCAAGTCTCAAAGCTATAGCATAACTTCTTGCAGCTTGAACTGCTCAGCTAGTTCCTCTCTCAATGGTTCATCACTGTGTCCTCCCCTCATACTCTGTAACTTATTTATACCCAAGTTTATAGCGAAGTGTCTTGTGTTGTTAAACTGCCATGGTTCCTTGTCCCTGGGCTCCTAGAGAAAATGTTTCAAGCTGCCGACTCTCTTGCTTTCTGGGATCTGGGGGACACGAAATAGTTTTCCAGACTCTCATAACAGATTAGTCACTGTCTCCCAGCACAGCACAGCCTTTCAGGTTTTATGCTTTTCCTGCTATAAAATTTGGTGATCTCCTGGTGGGACTGTGATTTTATTTGGTATTCCAATCTTTGGTTTCTCTTCTCCCAGCCAAGACAGCCAAAATCCAGATCCAAACTCCCTGCTGCTTTTCTACTCCTGTAATTGCTTCTCTGTAGTTTCCTGGTCTTTTCCACCTTGTGGTTTCCTCTTCAGAATCTGGTCACCAGGTTCTTCTCATTCATGGAGTGTAAATGGTAGTTGTAAGCTGGGCGCTGGTGGCTCATGCCTGTAATCCTAGTTTACTTAGAAGGCTGAGATCTGAGGATCATGGTTCAAAGCCAGCCTGGGTAGAAAGTCTCTGGAACTGTGGCTCAACTGGTAGAACATAACCTTGAGCAAAAAAAAGCCCAGGGACAGTGCCCAGCAAAAAAAAAAAAAAAATGCTTTCATTCTGCCATTGTGCCCCCAGAATCCTTCTTGATCTTTTCATTTTGGTGGTACTGGTGTTTAAACTCAGGACCTTGCATTTGCTTGGCTTGCTTGCTCCCTTGGTGCTCTACCTCTTGAGCCATGACTCCAACCTAACTTTGTTAATTAGTTTGGAGATGGAGTCAGTCTAATGGACTCTGCTGGCTTCCAACTTAGATCCACTTAATTTAAAATTCAGTATTTGCTGGGCACTGTTGTCTCTTGCCTATAATCCTAGCTACTTAAGAGGCTGAGATCTGAGGATCAGAGACTCTTATCTCCAAATAACCAGCAAAAGCCAGAAGTGGAGGTGTGCCTCAAGTGGTGAAACAACAGATTTGAACAAAAAACGCTGATTGAGAGCACGAGACCCTGAGTTCAAGTCTCGGTATCAGCTTACAAAAAAACAAAACTAAAAGATGTAAGATAGAAACTGGAGAAATTCTTCCTCGAAAAGACCTAGAATATTATGTTTGTTTTTTAAATAGGATTTAACTGTTTCTGAAACTGACCCTTGAGTTCTAGAGTTCTTCTTGAACATGTCTGGGTTATCTTGACAGTTTTTTAAATACTACTAGTTTTAGTTATGTAAAATTATTTATTCCCAATTCATTATGAACATATATACATGACACTGATACTTGCTTTGGAGATTTCTAGTAAGTACATTCCATGATCCTGCTTTTAGTGAATTTCTAGTCATTCATGTGCTCACTGGGGCCTTGATTTTTATGTTATTTTGATAACTGCTAAGCATTGTTTTTTTTAGGATCTTAAATACCAGGCACAGGATAACTTCATGATGATGGACGATGCTGTCCTCTGCATGTGTTTTAGCAGAGATACAGAAATGTTAGCAACTGGGGCCCAAGATGGAAAAATCAAGGTATGGATTAGTGACATGAACTCTTATATATAGAAATTTTAAGAGATGTGTACACATGGTCTTCAGTATAATAATAGATAATTACTTAATGAACTTCAACATTATCATGATCACTTTACTGTTTCTTGTGTAATTTTAATAACTGCCTTGAGTGCTCCAATAATGTTAGGTTACATAGCTGGTAAATGATAGATTGGGGACTTCAGTCCAAAATTTTCCCATGTATGGTTCTGTTCTAGATCACTGTATATGATGTATTGTACTTTGATTTTTCTTTTGTTGTTGTTGTTTTATGGTATTAGAGCTTGCTCTGGCCAGTCAGGTATTTTATTTCTTGATCCACGTCCCTAGCTAGACCTTATAAATGTTTTTTCTCCCCTCTTCCTTTTTCTGCTAGTGCTGGGACTTGAATTCAGGTCCTCACATTCTCACGTGGCTTTTTCCCTCAAAGCTGGTACTTGTCCATTTGAGTCATACTTCCACTTCCTGATGTTTTTTCTTCTTTTTTGTTTTTTGGTGTGCCAGTCCTGGGACTTGAACTTAGAGCCTGGGTGCTGTCCCTGAGTTTTTCTGCTCAAGGCTAGTTCTCTTCCACTTTAGCCACAGCTTCATTTCCAGATTTGTTTGTGGTTAGTTGGAGATGAGAGTCTTGCGGGTGGAGAGGGGGGTAGTTGGTACACTTGGAATGTAGTTTAGTGGTAGAGTGCTTGCCTAGCATGCATGAATCCCTGGGTTCAGTTCCTTACCACATAAACAGAAGCCTGAAGGGGCGCTATGGCTCAAGTGGTAGAATGCTAGCTCAGGGACAGTGCACAGGCCCTGAATTCAAGCCCCAGGACTAGCAAAGAAAAAGTCATGGGGTCTTTTCTGACTGGGCTGGCTTTGATATCCTCAGATCTCAACCTCCTAAGTAGCTAGGATTATAGACATGAACCACCAGTACCTGGCTCTATTTTCTTTGTGTTCTTTTTGCTGTCTTGGGGCTTGAACTCAGGTCCTGGGCACTGTCCCTGAGCCTCTGTGCTCAAGGCTAATACTCTACCATTTCCAGCTTTTTCTGAGTAGTTTATAGGAGATAAAGAGTGTTACGGACTTTTTTGCATGGGCTGGCTTGAACTGTGATCCTCAGACCTCATCCTCCTGAATAGCTAGGATTATAGGTGTGAGCCTCTTGGCTTCTAATTGGTGTGTGTGTGTGTATGTGTGTGTGTGTGTGTGTGTGTGTGTGTTTTCAAGGAAATAATTAATAGCTATTTACGTTATAGTTTTATGTAATTGCTTGTACTATTCCATAGGATAGATTAAATATAGCAATGGTCTCTGCTAAGTAACCATTTTATTTTATTTTTGCCTGTCTTGGGGCTTGAACTCAAAGCTTGGGCACTATCCCTGAGCTTCTTTTGTTCAAGGCTAGTACTCTACTACTTGAGCCACAGTGCCACTTCTGGCCTTTTCTGTTTATGTGGTACTGAGGAATTGAATCCAGGGCTTCATGCATGCTAGGCAAGCACTCTTATCACTAAGCCACATTCCCAGCCCTTATTTTTTTTATTTTTTGTCAGTTGTGGGTCTTGAACTCAGCCTGGGCACTGTCCCTCAGCTCTTCAGCTCAAGGCTAGCTTTATACCACTTGAGCCACAGCACCACTTTCATTTTCCTGAATGGTTTATTGGAGATAAGAATCTCACTGATTTTCCTACCAGAGCTGGCTTTGAACCTTGATCCTCAGATCTCAGCCTCCTGCGTAACTAGGCTACTTAGGAGTAGCCTAGCCACTGGCCTTAAAAAATTTTAAGTGTAGCTGGGCACTCAGGACCTTCTGCAAACATTCCTACCACTGAATTTGTTCCCTAGTCCTGAATATTTGTTGGAATAATTTGTAAGAAAGAGTTTTAAGTTTCACTGGGATCAACTGACAATGTTCTGTGTGATGCAGACATATCATATTCAGCTATTAGCGTACATTTTTAATACTGCTTTGGTACATTAGTGAGTATAGCATCTTAATTGTTCTGTGCACTATAGTGGAACACTCCATTTACAAGTTTTGTTTTTTGTTTTTAAAGGTGTGGAAGATTCAGAGTGGACAGTGTTTAAGGAGGTTTGAAAGGGCACACAGTAAAGGTGTCACCTGTCTAAGCTTTTCCAAAGATAGCAGTCAGATCCTTAGTGCCTCTTTTGACCAGACAATCAGGTAAGTAATGATTCCAAAATTCTCCTCACCTGGATTTGATAAAGTGAGGCCCCAGAAGGAGAAAGTAGTAGTGATTCTTTATTTCTTCATCAGGATGGGGTGATAGGAAGAGTCAGGGTATATTAGGCCACATTTCCCCACAGTATAGTGACATAGTACTGTCTTTTTGTCCACTTGAATCCAAAAGGGAATATTGCAGTGTTTCATGTTTTTGAGGATGGTCTGTGGACCCATTTGTGTCATAATCATCTTAGAGAGCTTGCTACATAGATTCCTGGGATCCAGCTGAGGCCCAATGATTCTGAATCTTTAATTACTAGATTTTTAAGAGTCCAGTCTTTGGGATAAACCACCTGTGGTAATATTAACACTTTCTTCTAGTCTAAGCAATTTAGTTTTGTTTAACTGTTTGACATAATTAAGATTATCATTGTATACATACTAGCATTATCCACTTTTTTTACTTAATATTATTGCACAGAATTCTGTAATTTGTCTGATAGTCACTCAACACTTAGCTCCAACCATAATATATAAACTATTTTTTTTTCCTTTGCTTTTATTTGTGATAGAATTCATGGTTTAAAATCCGGGAAAACCCTGAAGGAATTTCGTGGTCATTCCTCTTTTGTTAATGAAGCAACATTTACACAAGATGGACATTATATTATCAGTGCTTCCTCTGATGGCACTGTAAAGGTTAAGTATTTGAAACTGGTTCCTTTTGGGATGTCTGCTTTACTTTTGTTCTTTGAGAAGGTTGCAGTCATGATAATGGTAATGAATGTGTTGGAGTTATTGTCTTACCAGATATTTTAGTCATGACTGAGGTGAGTCTGAGACACGGTAATAGTCATTATGTAATTCTTATTGGACTGAGGACCACAAATCTCCAACTTCTATAGTCCACACAAGCTTTATCGTGTGGAGAAAAAGAGGAAGGGTATGGAATCCTAAATTTCAGTGTTCTCCCATTCATATATACACCGTGGTTAAATCTGTCTATAAATATAGCCAACCCTTACAATCAAATTCACAAGACTTATTGGGCAAATAAATACATTTTTTTTGAAATAATGAAGATTAGTACTACATGTACAATATGTCACACAACTTTACCCCGTATCCTCAAATTTAGGGTCTGCCCTAGCATTTATACTGGAGTGGGAGAAGTCAGGTTTCAACTGAAATAATGGCTCTTTAGTATCTTAAAAGATGTAGTTACTTAAAGAAAGGCCTCATTTCCTAGAAAAGGTTTGAGAAACTGAAGCAGAAAATTGGTAGAAAAATCTTTGAAATGCTTCTTTATGAGCTGCTGCTATTTAAATTGCTAGATAATAGCCAAGTGATTTGTGGTAGAGGATCTAGAAATTTTAAAATAAGCACTTAGAAGTCAGACCGCCATCTGAAATTGTTCTTGATTCAGCATTTAGCCATAAACCTGAAAGTAGGAGTACATGTACTCTCCCATGGGATGTGAAGGGAAACACACAAAGTGCTTTAGTCATAGGATTTGCCTTTTTTGTGTTAGGAAGGTAAGACTCACATCTATGCATTGACTTGTCTAGTCCTCTTTGTTTTATAGTTTTTCCTCTAATGCAATGTGAGGGGCAAAGCGTGACACTGATCTTTAAACAGAAAACCGTAGAAGCCTGAGAACATTGATCCTTGAAATGTTTATTTTTGTCCTAGACAACTGGTCTTCAGAGAGAAGATTGGGGCAAGTCATAAGTGTTCATATGGAACAACCTGTGGGCTATTTCCTCTGGTTTATGGATGTTTTGCCAAGCTCTGTGTTAGTCACAGAAGAAATAAGACAAAGCTGTGCCTTAGAGGCTTTTATAATTGAGTGGTGTCGGACAGTGCCATACAATGATTAATCCATCTCTTCTCTGAGTTTATCTCAGATTTAGAGGCTGTCTGGTTTAACTTCCTTCAGTCATAAAAGGCAAGAAGTGTAAGGTTAAAAACTGGGAAAAGAATACAGGCAGCTAGGTGGTTTATGCTTCATAGATACTCTTGTGTGCCAGCATTGTGACTGCTGTTCTTAATAAAGATTGTAACTAGAATTCTTGTGGAACTAACAAATAATTGCCCATACCTGTGTCTCAGCCCAGACCTTATCAAGTCAGAATTTTCAGGGTAGAGTACTATGCAAAGGCCTCATTTGATTTTGATTACCACAAGGGTAGAGTTGCTGTATTTTTTTTTTTTTGGGTCCAGTCGTGGGGCCTGAACTCTGGGCCTGGGCGCTGTCCCTCAGCTCTTCAGC
>NW_012267311.1:2362042-2388394 GCF_000151885.1 Dipodomys ordii | reverse complement strand
GCTCCAATTGTGGGGCCTGAACTCTGGGCCTGGGTGCTGTCCCTCAGCTCTTCAGCTCAAGGCTAGTGCTCTACCACTTGAGCCACAGAGCCACTTCCGCCTTTTTTCTTTTTGCTTATGTGGTGCTGAGGAACCGAACCCAGGGCCTCATGCATGCAAGGCAAGCGCTCTACCACTGAGACACCTTCCCAGCCCCAGAACATCTTTTTTTGTCAGTTGGGGGGCTTGAACTCTGGGCCTGGGTGCTGTCCCTCAGCTCTTGAGCTCAAGGCTAGCGCTCTACCACTTAAGCCACAGCGCCACTTCGGCGTTTTCTGTTTATGTGGTTCTCAGGAATTGAACCCAGGACCTCATGCATGCAAGGCAAGCACTCTACTACTGAACCACCTTCCCAGCCCTACAGAACATCTTTTCATATCTTATTTGTCATCTGTTATTGCCTTGATGAGGTATCAAGTCATCTTTGGCATATTTTTCAGTTGGGTTGTTTGTTACTATTGAGTTTTAAGAATTCTTTGTAAGTCCAATGCTCCTGACTCATGCCTATATTCCAAGCTACTCACAAGGCTAGATCTGAGGATTATAGTTTGAAGCCAGCCCAGGCCAGAAGAATCTGAGAGGTCTTATCTCTAATTAATTTCCAAAAAGCCAGAAATGGAGCTGTGGCTCAAGTGGTAGGTATAGTGCTAGTCTTGAGCAAAACAGCTCAGGGAAAGCACCTAGGAATCTTTTGAGTAAGAATTCTTTACCAGATATATTTTTCCCAGTTTGTGGATTGTCTTTTTATTCTCTTTGAAAGTAACTCTCACAGAGTAAAGAATTATTTTTATTTTTTTTATTTAGTTTTGGAGTACTGGGGTTTGAACCTCAGGGCTTTCCCATTTCATGGAAGACACTACCACTGAAGCCATGCCCCCTGGCTTGCATTTTTTATTTTAATGAAGTCTTGTTTGCCAGTTCTTTCCTTTATGGATTATGTTTTTGATGCATCTAGAAAGTTATCAGTAAACCCAAGATCATAGATGTAATCATCAAGGTCATCTAGTTTTAGGTTTTGAATTTAAGTCTGTTGTGATCCATCTTGAGTTAAGTTTGAGGAAAAGTATTAGGTCTGTGTGTAGATTCATACTGGTTTATTTGCCCTTTTTTTTGCTCATTATCACAGTATCTCAGTTATAGCTTTTTAAGTCCCGAAGTCGGGTAGTGTCAGTCCTTTAACTCTGCCTTCCTCCTTTGATAATGAGTTTGCTATTCTGGGTCTTTTGCCTTTCAATATAGACTTTAAAATCAGTTTGTTTGTATCTAATAACTTTCTGAGATCGCACTGAATCTATAGATCCAAACTGATAAGATGTCAAATCTTCCTATTCATGAGCATGGAATACCTATTTAGTTCTGTCATATCTTTTATCAGATTTTTGTAGTTTTCCTGTTATAAGTCTATGTACTTCTTTTAGATTTATACTTAAGTATTTCACTTTTATTTTAGTGCTAATATAAATGACATTGTGTTTTTAACTTCAAATAAATCTCAATCCCTAACCCTTGGCAACAGCTGATATGTTCTTCATTATAATCTTGTCATTTTGAAAATAGTGTACAAGTAGATTGAGTCAATGTGTAACCTTTTAGCCCTTTTTTGTTGTCATTTTTTAAAACATTTTTTATTATTACTATCTTCAAGTAGTTGTACAAAGAAGTTCCCATTCTACAAAACCTTGTATATGAATACAGGGCGTCTGACAACATTGTCATCCATCGCTCCTAACCCATCCCCCTTCTCTCACTTTTTTTTTTTCTTTAAATTGAGATTAGGTGATTATATAAATTTCACATATTTTACAGATTTGTGGAATAGTGATACTTGGTTAAAGTCACAGACACATTTTAACCTTCATTGTCATTATCGTGGTCTATAAACTTTGTGAGTTCTGTGAGCTTTGACAATACAAATTATTTCTTCAACATCAGGTGATGATTACATTTCTTTCCTTTTGTTTAGTGTAAGCTGTTCCCTCTTTCCCTCTCATTCCTCCCTTCCCGTCGCTGTCTTTGGGTTGCTTAGTTCTTTTTCTTCTATGTCCAGTGCAGCTGATGGGCCCCTTTGTTGTATGTTATTCCATTTCCCACTTATTCTGTGTCCTCCTCCTGGCTTCCCTCTGTTGTGTGCATATATCTACCATATATATGGTCAAGAACATGGAGTCATTTAGTAATGATACGACGAAATGAGTGGTTGTCCTTTGTTTCCCAAGTCCTATTTACTTTGTCATATCTTCCTGTATTTTGGCTTTAGCATCCACCTATCAGGGAGACCCTGTGCCGTTTGTCTCTTTGTTCTTGGCTTACCTCACTCAAAATAATTTGCTCTAGTTCCATCCATTTCCCTGCAAATGCCATTATTTGTCCTTTCTAATGGCTGCATAATATTCCATTGTATATAGGTACCACAGTTTTTGGATCCACTCATCAGTAGTGGGGCATCTGGGTTGTTTCCAAATCTTGGCTATTAGGAACAGTGCTGCAGTGAACATGGAGGTGCATGTGTCTTTGTATACTGGTTCCTGTTGTTCAGGGTAGATACCTAGGAATGGTATGGCTGGGTCATAGGGAAGGTCTATATTTAGCTTTCAGGGAAGGTCTATATTTAGCTTTCTGAGGTATCTCCAGACTGCTTTCCAAAGAGGTTGTATTAGTATACATTCCCACCAGCAATGCAGTAGGGTTCCTCTTTCTCCACATCCCCTCCAGCATTTGTTGTTGGCTGAATTTAGGATGTGGGCCATTCTGACTGAGGTAAGGTTATCTAAGTGTTGTTTTTATTTGCATTTCCTTTACAGCCAGGGATGATGAACAGTTCCTCATGTGTTTCTTTGCCATTTTTATCTCTTCTTCTGAGAAGTCTCTTTTTAGCTCCCTTGCCTATTGGTTTGTTAGATTTGTGAGGGGTTAATTTCTTGAGTTCCTTGTATATAATGGATATTAGACCCTTGTCTGATATATTCCTGGTAATTTTTTTTCTCAATTAGTTGGTTTTCTTTCTAGGTTGGTTGCTATTTCTTTATCTGTGCAGAAACTTTTTATTTTTATTTTTTTGTCGGTCATGGGCCGTGAACTCTGGGCCTGGGCGATGTCCCTCAGCTCTTCAGCTCAAAGTTAGTGCTCTATCACTTGAGCTACAGCGCCACTTCCAGTTTTCTGGTGGTTTATTGGAGATAAGAGTTTCAGGGAGTTTCTGCTGGAGCTGGCTTTGAACCGCGATCCTCAGATCTCAGCCTCCTGAGTAGCTAGGGTTACAAGCGTGAGCCACCGGCGCCCGGCAAGAAACTTTTTATTTTAAGGTAGTCCCATTTTTTACAAGTTTCTCCAATTTGTTGTGACTCTGTTCAGGAAGTTCCTGCCTGTACATGTAAGTTCAAGTGTCTCTCCTACTCTGTCCTGCAGTAGTTTCAGAGTATCAGGTTTGATGTTAAGGTCTTTAATCCATTTTGAGTTGATGTTAGTATATGGTGACAGGCTAGGGCCCACTTTTAGTTTTCTGCATGTGGCCACCCAGTTTTCCCAGCACCAGTAGTTGAGGAGGCTGTGATTCTTCCACTGTATGTCTTTGGCTCCTTTGTTAAATATCAACTGACTGTACGTATGCGGCTTTATTTCTGGGTCCTGTAATGTTGCATTGATCTTCAGGTCTCTTTGTGCTAGTACCAAGCTGTCTTTGTTATTACGGCTCTGTTGAAGAGCTTGAAATCTAGTATCGTGATCCCTCCCACATTCTTTCTTTTGCCTAGAATTAATAATAATCAAAGGATTATTCTGGGTCTTTTATTGTTCCATATGAATTTTTGGACTGTTTTCTCTATTTTAGTGAAGTATGTCATTGGGATTTTAATGGGAATTGCATTAAATGTGTATATCAATTTTGGCGGTATCACCATTTTCACTATATTAATTCTGCCTATCCAGGAACACGGGAGATCTTTCCATTTCCTGGTATCCTCTATGATTCCTTTTTTTTAGGCTTTATAGTTTTCATGAAATAGACCCTCTACATCTTTGGTTAGGTTTATTCCTACTTTTTTTTTTTTTGAGGTTATTGTGAATTGGGTTTGTTTCCTTGATTTCCTTTTCTGCTTGTACATTGTTGGTGTACAGAAAGGTGACTGATTTTTGTGGGTTAGTTTTGTATCCTGCTACTTTGCCGAAGTGGTTTATAAGCTCTAAGAGTTTGGCAATGGAGGTTTTGAGATAGTTTAACTTCTTTCTCCCCTATGCAGATCCCTTTAATGTCTTTTTCTGTTTTTGTTTTTGGGTCTGGTCGTGGGGCCTGAACTCTGGGCCTGAGTGCTGTCCCTCAGCTCTTCAGCTCAAGGCTAGCGCTCTACCACTTGAGTCACAGTGCCACTTCCGGCTTTTTTCTTTTTTGCTTATGTGGTGCTGAGGAATCGAACCCAGGGCCTCATGCATGCAAGGCAAGCGCTCTACCACTGAGCCACCTTCCCAGCCCTTTAATGTCTTTTTCTTGACTTATTGCTCTGGCTAAGGATTCCAGAACTATATTGAAGAGGAGTGGAGAGAGTGGGCATCCTTGCCGTGTTCCTGTTTTTTAGGGGAATTAGTCCCCATTAAGTATAATATTGGCTGTTGGTCTGTCATTTAAGGCTTTTTTAGGAATGTTCCTTCTATTCCTATTTTTTCCAGAGCTTTTTAACATGATTGAGTGCTGTATTTTATCAAAAACCTTTTCCACGTCAATGGAGATAATCATGTGGTTCTTGACCTTGGATCTGTTGATGTGATGGATTACATTTATTGATTTTCATATGTTCTGCATCTCTGGGATGAAGCCTACTTGGTCATAATGTATGATTTTTTTTTTGATATGTTTCTGGATTCTGTTGGCTAGAATTTTATTGGGGAGCTTTGCATCTGTGTTCATCAAAGAGATTGGTCTGTACTCCTTTTTGTTGTTGTTGTGTCTTTGCCTGGTTTGGGGATGAGTGTGATATTGGCTTCATAGAATGACGTTGGGATTACTCCCTCTGTTTCTGTTTCTCTGAAGAACTTGAGGAGAATGGTTATTAGTTCCTCTTTAAAGGCCTTATAGAGTTCTGTAGTGAATCCATCTGGTCCTAGGCTTTTCCTTGTTGGAAGGTTTCTGATTGCTTCCTCTATCTCATTGTAGGTTATTGACATGTTTACCAAACTGCTGCCACACCATACATGGTAGAGAAGCATGGCTGAAAAGGAAAGGGGGGAATAGAAATTTGTATTTCTGTAGAAATTCATCCATTTCTGCTAGGTTTTCCTTCCTTAGTGAGTATAGCATCTGGAAATATTTCTTTATAATTGTTTGGATGTCTTGGATGTTTCTTGTAATTTTTCCTGTGGCATCCCTGATCTTATTGATTTGGGTCTCTTCTTTTTTTAGTCAATCTTGCCATTAGTCTGTCAATTTTATTGAGTAAAAAAAAAAAGTTTTTGTTTTATTAACTTTATTTATAGTTTTCTTAGTTTCTGTCTTGTTAATGCCAGCTCTTATTTTGATTATCTCCCTCCATCTAGCAATTTTAGGTTCAACTTTTTCTTGTTTCTCTAGCAGTTTTTGTTGCATTATGAGATTGTTTACTTGGTCTGTTACCGTTTTCTTGATATGTGCACTGAGGAAGTGGCGTTTGTGGCTCAAGCGGTAGAGCGCTCACCTTGAGCTGAAGAGCGCAGGGACAGCGCCCAGGCCCAGAGTTAAAAAAAAAAAAAAAGATTGGAATCTTGGTATGTGCACTGAGAGCAATAAATTTGCCCCTCAGAACTGCTTTCACTGTGTCCCATAGGTTTCTTTGTAATGCATCTTCATTTTCATTGAATTGTAGGAACTTTTTAATTTCTTTAATTTCTTCTGTGACCCATGTGTTGCTCAGCAGTGTGCTGTTTAATTTCCATGTGTTTGAGTTTTTTCTACTATATGCCTTGTTACCGAGAACTAGTTTGATTCCACTATGGTCAGATAAAATACAGGAGATTATGTTGATCCTCTTGTATTTGCTTAAATTCCTTGAACTAAGATATGATCTTAGTTCCATGAAAAAGTTCCCTGGGCTCCTGAGAAGAATGTGTACTGGGTTGTTGTTGGGTGGAACTCGGTATATGTCAGTTAAGTCTGCTTGAGATATGGCATCTTAATTCAGAGACCTCTTTGCCAATTCTTTGGATGGTAGACCTGTCCTTTGGTGAGAGTAGAGTATTAAAGTCTCCTAGTATTATTGTATTTGGATCCATCTTTTCCTGTAAATCTAAGAGTATTCATGTAACATATTTGGGTGCACCGATGTTTGGGACATATAGATTGACAATGGTAATATCCTCGTCTTGGATTGTTCCCTGTATTAATATGTAGTGACCTTCTTTGTCTTTTTGTAATGATTTTAATGTAAAGTTTATTTTATCAGATATCTCCTGCGTTCTTGCTGGGGGCATTGCATGGTAGATCTTCCTCCATCCTTTCACTGGGAGTTTGTTTTTATCTTTGGCTGTGAGGTGGATCTCTTGAAGACAGCAAATTGATGAATCTTGTTTTCTGATCAGTCTGCAGTTCTTTTTCTTTTGATTGGTGAATTGAGTCCATCAATATTTATGGTTATTATGGAGAAGTATATTGTGTTTCCTGTCATTTTCCTACTTTGCTAAGTTTTTCTTCTTTCCTTTCCTCCTGTGTTTACTAAGTTAGTCTCCTACTGATATCTATCTGGTATGGATCCCTGATCTTGATTGTTTTCTCCATATTATAATCCCTCTCTTAATATTCTTTGTAATGCTGGCTTATTGTTTATGAATTCATTTAGTTTTTCCTTACTATTAAAATTTTAGTTTCTCCATCGAATGTGAATGCTAGCTTTACTGGATATACCAGTCTGGGCTGGCAGTTACTGGTTCTCAGGGCTCACATGATACTTTACCAGGCTTTCCTTGCATTCAGTGTGTGTATGGAGAGGTCTCCAGTGATTCCCATTGTAGAATAGCTCCTTCTTTGCTTTTGCTGCATGCAAGATTGTTTATTTCCTCCCCTTTGTCTACCCCATTTATACAAAGGTAAAATTTCTTGGTACAGTCTGCTTGTTCTTGGACTTTCCTTTGGCATATTTTGAGTGTTTTTTCCATATCTGTGACTTTTTTTTCCAATGCCGGCATTTTGTCTTCGGTACCTGGTATTCTATGGAAATTGAGCCATTTATAATTTCTATGTTGTTCGTTAGAGTATAATCTCATCTTTTAGTGAGACATGTACTGCATCTATTTTTGAGTGCATTTCTTGTTTGAAGGCTTGGATTTCTTGATAGCTTTTTCCTTTGTTCTTTAAATTGCTGATCTATTTCTCGTTTTAATTCTTGACTCATTGCCTCTATCATCTCTTGGATGTAGCGTTTGTCTTCCATTTCTTTTTCACTTCCACTTGGCGTTCTCCCCTGTGTGGTTGCTGTCTGGGCTGTTCCTGCAGGCCTGTGCAGAGGGGCACCATGCCATCACCACCCCAGGCTGGGCTGGGCTGTTCCTGCCGGCTGGTGCAGAGAGCCTGGGGTTGTCCGCTGTCACCCCAGGCTGGACTGGGCTGTTCCTGCCAGCTGGTGCAGAGAGGTGCCACACTGTCGTGGTCGGAGGGGCGGGGGTAGGAGGGGTGTCTTTGTGCAGGTTCTGAGTTCCAAGTTTTGTTTGTATTCTCTGGGTCGGCTCTGCCACTTGGGAGTCTTCCAGGAGCCTTGGGACCCTTGTGGCTCTGTGGTCCCTATCGGGTCCCCAGCCAGGCAGCTTGAGCAGCTCGGGTAGGGGGGCCCCCCCACCGCCAGTAAGAGGTGGGGGAAGGGCCTTCCTGCTTTACCATCTTTGTGTAGGTTCTTTTTTTTTTTTTTTTTTGCCCGAGTGCTGTCCCTCAGCTCTAGGCGAGCGCTCTACCACTTGAACTACAGTGCCACTTCCGGTTTTCTGGTAGTTTTTATTGGAGATAAGAGTTTCACAGACTTTCCTGCCCTGGCTGGCTTTGAACCATGATCCTCAGATCTCAGTCTCCTGAGTAGCTAGGATTACAGGCGTGAGCCAGCGGCGCCCAACTTTGTGTAGGTTCTGAAGTTTTTTCCTTTTCCTTTTTTTTACTTCCTGTATTGCTCTGAGTAGTTGCCTTTTTGGTTCTTTGTCTTTGTCGTGGGGCTGGAACTCTGGGCTTGGGCACTGTCCCTCAGCTCTTCAGTTCAAGGCTAACGCTCTACCACTTGAGCTACAGTGCCACTTCCGGTTTTCTGGTGGTTTTTATTGGAGATAAGAGTTTCACAGACTTTCCTGCCCGGACTGGCTTTGAACCGCAATCCTCAGATCTCAGCCTCCTAAGAAGTTAGGATTACAGGCGTGAGCCACCGGCTCCCGACAGTAATTGCCTTTTGTTTTGAGACAAGGTCTCACTATAGCTCAAGCTGCCTTAAATTCAGTCACACGGCCTCAGTCTTCCAAGGGCTAGGACTGTACAGGCATGCATCATTATGACCCTTTTAACTTTTTCAAATTGGTTTCCTCTTAGCTTGGCTAATGATGATTTTACTGTTATAAAATAAAGGATTACAGATCATTCCATCCTTCATGAGGCGAACATTGCATCTATTAGGAAGGAAATTGAGAAACATAAATTCAGAAAATATTAAGAATTGATGGTGGGGCTGGGAAGGTGGCTCAGTGGTAGAGGGCTTGCCTTGCATGCATGAGGCCCTGGGTTTGATTCCTCAGCACCACAAAAACAGAAAAAGCCGGAAGCAGGGCTGATATTCAAGTGGTAGAGTGCTAGCCTTCAGTGGAAGAGCTGAGGGACAGCGCCCAGGCCTAGAGTTCAAGCCCTATGACTGACAAAAAAAAAAAAAAGAATTGATGGTATGCCAGGCATTGTGGTTCATGCCTGCAATCTCAGCACTTGGAGAACAAGGCAGTTGGATTGAAGTTGGAGACCAGCTTGGTCTACATAGGGAAATCCTATATAGGATGGGGGTTAGGAGGGAGAAAAAGAGAAGGAAGCATGGTAGGGGAGAAAATGATTCTACACTGATTTTACTGTTTGTAGTAATGAGTTTGCTTCCTGATAGTATGATCACTAAAGAGCAAATTCGGTGGCTCAGATGTATAAATTTGAAAACTTTTATCTGCCACTTACTTCATCTGTTGACTATTTCCCTTGTAAGATTTAGCACATGAAGAATCCAATTGAAGATAGTAAACAAAGTGCAAAGTAACCATGTAAAAATGTCCTCTTTTTTTCTTTTGTCGGTTGTGGGGCTTGAACTCTGGGCCTGGGCGCTGCCCCTCAGCTTTTCAGCTCAAGGCGAGTGCTCTACCCCTTGAGCTACAGCGCCACTTCCAGTTTTCTGGTGGTTTATTGGAGATAGGAGTCTCACGGTCTCTCCTGCCCGGGCTGGCTTTGAACCGCAATCCTCAGATCTCAGCCTCCTGAGTAGCTAGGATTACAGGCGTGAGGCACCAGCGCCCGGCAAAATGTCCATTTTTTAAATGTAGTTTTCAAAATGTCAGACCTCAATACAAGTATTTTAGCACCTAAAAGGGGAAAAAAGCAGTGGTGCTTGTGGCCAAACTCTTAAACCAGTGTTTTGTTTTGTTTTTTTCCTTGGGTATGATGTGATCTAGATTGTCAGAAGCTTCAGCTCTGGTAAAAGAGAAGGTGGTGACTTTGTTTGCTGTGCTCTCTCTCCTCGTGGTGAATGGATTTACTGTGTGGGGGAAGACTTTGTGCTCTACTGCTTTAGCACAGTCACTGGCAAGCTGGAGAGAACTTTGACAGTAAGTATTACTAAGGTCATCTAAAGAATTTATGGTAATGCATAGGTTTGGATTTATGGCAGGCTTGTTACCCTGAGCTTCTCACAGTGTTCCATGCCAGAGCCATCTGGCCCAGAACCATGGCCTGGCCTCTGCCTGTAGGTTTCTGGCACTGAAGTGGGTTGCACATCGGAAACATATATATGGAAATGCCTCAATACTTTGTGTTCTCTGCAGTACATACTTTTTTACAGTATTACCATTGTGAACCTAAGTATGAAGAAAGTGTAATGGAGGTGTTTTACCATTCAAATAAAAATAAGAGACCATAAGTAATGGTATGAAATTATCTCCTTTACCAGGAAAAATCATCCTTTAGTGACTCCCTTAGCTTCAGGTAGACAGAAGATGTGTGTACATAAAGCAGAGAAGGGAGTAGAACCTGTGGAGCAGCTAGATTAACCAGATCTTCCTCATGGGGGCTGACAGATAGCACATATTTTTCTCTGTATCATTTGGAGGGCATATTATTTATGCATTGTCTCCATCGTCCTAATTAGATTTTTTTTTGTTGTGGTGGTGTTTTTTTTGTTTTTCAGGGTTTTTTTTCCCTTTCAGCTCTCATATTGAAGTCAGACAAGGAATTAATGCTAGCAGTGTTAAAGTCTCCAAATGTCAGGGGCTTACAATAAAAGGTTTTTTGTTGTTGTTGTTGTTATCAATACTAGGGTTTGAACTCAGGGCCTTATGCTTGCCTGCTGGTTCTACTAAGTTTTTTGGGGGGGTCCGGTCATGGGGCCTGAACTCTGGGCCTGGGTGCTGTCCCTCAGCTCTTCAGCTCAAGGCTAGCACTCTACCACTTGAGCCACAGCGCCACTTCCGGCTTTATTCTTTTTGCTTATGTGGTGCTGAGGAATCGAACCCAGGGCCTCAGGCATGCAAGGCAAGCGCTCTACTACTGAGCCACCTTCCCAGACCCTCTCCTAAGTTTTATTATTTATTTATTATTTGCCAGTCCTGGGGCTTAAACTCAGGGCCTAGGCATTGTCCCTGGGCTGCTTTTGCTCAAGGCTACCATTTGTCACAACACCACTTCTGGCTTTTCTGTTTATGCGGTACTAAGGAATCGAACCCAGGGCTTCAGGCATGCTAGAACAAGCACTCTACCAGTAAGCCACATTCTCAGCCTCAAGATTTTGTTTTACAATATGTGAGTTGAATATCCTCTTTTCGCTGTGTCATTTGGACTATGTGAACTTTCAAGATCTTTTCCACTCAGTTCTGGGAACCTCTTTGGGGTTATTTATTAAGATATGTACACTCTCTTTACCCATTCCAGGTTCACGAGAAGGATGTGATTGGTATTGCACATCATCCTCATCAGAATTTGATTGCTACCTACAGTGAAGATGGACTCTTAAAGCTCTGGAAACCCTAATTCACCTTTTAAAAATCTGGCTTGAAGCATGTACTTAGAAGACATACTTATGTGTTTGTTTTTTTCAGGTCAACTTTCTAAAAAAAAAGAAAAAAGAAAAAGTATCCCATTTAGCCAAGCATAATTAGTCTTAAAAAGTTACCCTTTTAAAAATATATTTTTAAGATTTTAGTTTTTCTGCTTATAACTATAGCAGACATATTACTGGTATTTCTAGGAAAAAAAGATGGACTTCTTTGATTATCTAAAATCCTGATTGCAATTTACTTCCCATCATAAACCTTGTAAATACCCCCAGTATTCAGTAGCTGTTTTTTAAGATGTTAATAAAGCACACATTTCTGGATGCTTTGTAAATAAATATTCATCTCGTCAGTATGTTTACTAAAAATGGTGAGAGAACTCATTATCATCAAGTCCTGAGTTCACATTGATAGCAGTTGGATTGACTGACATAAAAACTATCATAATCTCATGGTACTGTCTTTTTTGCTCATTTTGAGCTGTGCCTTCTCCTATGTTCAGTCTAACTTCAGGGAATATAGTCCCCCATCTTCTGGTTGGAAATAGTTGCAGGATCAGTTGAGACCAGTTTTGGCATCATCTGTCATGTGGAGGAGGGTTTGGCATTGAAAATGAGCTGCTGTTCTAGATAAGCACTATACCTTTTGAGCTACGCCCCTAGCCCAATATGCTGTTCTGAAAAATTAGACAAGGACCTGAGATTTAAGTCTTTTGTAATGATCATAGTCATCAGCTAAAAACATTTCAAAGATAATAAAACTCTTAAATATTTTGCACATGGATTTCTCTTTGACCTTTAAACCAAAGATGTAGGGCTTGGGGACATAGCTCAAGTTGTAGAGGGCCTGCAAGAGGGAGGCCCTGAATTCAAACCCTAGTACTGCAAAAAAAAAAAAAAAAAGGGGGGGTGGGAATCAATTGAGAGTGTGTAGGACTCTTAAAGATCTTATTTCTAGGCTTTCTATGCCCTCCTTTACGCTTAGCATTTAAGAACTAGTGGGGAAAAGGGTTTTTTTTGGTCAGTCATGTGCCAGGACGCTGTCCCTCAGCTCTTTAGCTCAAGGCTAGCACTCTACCATTTGAGCCACAGTACCACTTCTGGTTTTCTGAACATTTTATTGGAGTTAAAGAGTGTCACAGACTTTCCTGGCCAGACTGGCTTTGAACTGCAATCCTCAGATTTCAGCCTTCTGAGTACCTAGAATTACAGGCATGAGCCACCAACGCCTGACAAAAGGTTTTTTTTTTTTTTTTTTTAACTTTTGCATTCTCATTTTTTGTGACTTGAATGTGGCCCCATCCTATGCCTGGCACATAATAGTCAATATTGGCTGTTTACTTTGTGCAGCATTAAGAAACCTTTTCCAGTCATCATCTGTAACTTTTTTCCCTTTTGCTGCAAACCCCACTGCCTTTTGTCTCAGTTAATTTAGTTTGTAGCAGTTTTGATGTCTTAAAACTCATGGGAATTGGGCTGGGAAGGTAGCTCAGTGGTAGAGCGCTTGCCTTGCATGCCTGAGGCCCTGGGTTCGATTTCTCAGCACCACATAAGCAAAAAGAAAAAAACTGGAAGTGGCGCTGTGGCTCAAGTGGTAATGCGCTAGCCTTGAGCTGAAGAGCTGAAGGACAGTGCCCAGGCCCAGACTGGACCCCCCCCCCAAAAAAAAAAAACTCATGGGAATTGAATATATCCATTAGTTTAGGACTAATATACAATGTAGTTTACTTTTTTTTTTTTTTTTTTTGGTCCGGTCGTGGGGCCTGAACTCTGGGCCTGAGCGCTGTCCCTCAGCTCTTCAGCTCAAGGCTAGCACTCTACCGCTTGAGCCACAGCTTCACTTCCGGCTTTTTTCTTTTTGCTTATGTGGTGCTGAGGAATCGAACCCAGGGCCTCAGGCATGCAAGGCAAGTGCTCTACCACTGAGCCAACTTCCCAGCCCCGAGCTTACATTTTTTTTTTTTAATGGTGGTAATGGGTTTTTAGCTCAGGCCTTCACTTGGTATTTTTTTATTTACAGCTGGTTATCTACTTTAGACATGCTTTTAATTAAAAGTTTTAAATTGGCATGAGGAAAGTTTGTCACACATCAGACAAGATAACATTTGGGAGTCTGAAGCACAGCCTGGGCTGCATAGGAAGACCCTTGTCAAAACAATCAACAAAACAGAAGCTGGGAATAAAGGATTTTTGCATGAAGCAATCTTTTGTAAAGAAAGATTAGGGAGGGACCTGAATTGGATTTTTTTTTCCCCATTGGTGGTGGGGCTTGAACTATGGACTTGGGCACTGTCCCTGTGTTCTTCAGCACAAAGGTGAGTGCTCTACCACTTGAGCCACTGCACCATTTCCAGTTTTCTGGTGGTTAATTGGCAATAAAGAGTCTCAAGGACTTTCCTGCCCACGCTGGCTTTGAACAGAGATCCTCAGATCTCAGCCTCCTAAGTAGCTAGGATTACAGGTGTGAGCTACCAGCAGTTTTTAGTGAGATAATACATTTGTCCTAACTGCAAAACTTGAAAGCCCAACTTTTATACTTTCCTCAGGCAGTATTTGTTAAATCTTTCAAGACTTTCTAAAATAGGAACTTTTTTTAACATGTGTGACTGGGAATTAAACTCAGGCTTAGGCTCTTGCTTAGCTTTTTTGCTCAAGGCTGGCACTCTACTACTTTCCAGCATCTTTCTGGTATATTTGGAGGAGTCAGATTTGCCTGTCTGGGATAAAACACTGATCCTCAGATGTGAGCTGCCTGAGTAGTTTGAATTGTTAAGTATGAGCCACTGTTGTCTTGCTTTGCCTGGATTTTCTTAAACAATAGATGGCAGTCCCCTCCAGGGCTGAAGGCTGAAACCCCAGACCCTTCACCGGAAGCCTGTGAATGTACAAGTTACCTGTTTCCTGTTTGCCCATTGAGCATGGGTCCAGGACAAGGAAGGTAAGCCACTGATCTAGTGGGATTGGGAGCAACTGTCAGGAGTGGGGTCATGCGGTTGTTTTCCCCTTAACATTCCTGGGCTGTTCTGTAAGACTAGTTAGCAAAAGCTGATGCAAGCTGGGTGCCAGGAATCAACAAGCACTATTTTGAAATGAGGCTTGTGATTTGGTTATTAGGGAGTAGCCTGGGCTCATTAGACTTGATATTGTTCTTAACAATAAAACTCAATACATACATAAATGTTATCCTATTCTTTATACGTACTCACTGAAAATTAAGATTCATGGCACAAATCTCAGGTTCAGTATTCTTAATATTCTCAGAACCACAGAATGAAGATCTGGGCCCGTAGCTTATATCTGTCCTCAGCTACTCATGATGAAAGCCAGTCCAGGCAAAAAAGTCAGACTAACCAGCAAAAAGTTGGATGTAGAGTTCTGGCTCAAATGGCAGAGCACCAGCCATAAGCAAAAAAGGGAAAGGTGCATGTCCCAGCGAAGTTCAAGCCCCAGGATCAAAGCAGACTCCACAAATTTTCACACTGAAAACCAACTTAGTGGCAAAGCTCCATTTCTTCTCTTCTGCCTGCCTGAATTTTGCTGTCATTTTCCTCACCTCAATCTTTAGCAATGGAATTGGGACAGAGTTCATAGGTTGTTTATAATCCCTTAAGTTTTACCTAAGAACAACGGGTAGAGATGATCGGACAGCACTGAAGTATAAGTAGGAGCCCATAGTGAAAACATCAATGGGCAGTTTATAGATGTGCACAAACTGGTTTAACATGCCCAGCATGTTCAAATTCAACTAGTATACTAGTTTTCTTATAAAGCAGGGAATTAGGTAAAGTGTTTAAAAAAGATGCTTTTGCTCTTCGTTCCTTAAGGTTATGATGGTCAACTTAACAACTTCAAGTGACAGAAAGCTTTTTTTTTCCTTCTGGAATTGTGCAGCTTGCTAGCATTCTCACTGTGCTTTAGAATCATTTCTATTTCAAGAGATGCTAGAAAGTACATCATTTTCCCAAGTTGGTAAATTCTGGTCTGACCTTGTTTAAGGTTAACTCTCCTAAGTCACATATGCAGGTATTGGTATTATCCCTGTGTTGGTAGTTTTCTAACCTTCAATGCAGTCATTCAGTGCTTTGACTTGCTACCAAAGACCTTTGGGACTTAACCAGTTTTAGTTTCTGTGTTTCAATTTTTAAAAGCAAATGTCGTGGTGATCACAGGGAAAAAAAAACCTGTAGTGACACACTGGAATTACTTTGTAATCAGTATATTAAGGAGACATTTCATACATTTCAGTAATTGCTTAAATTCTGATATCCAGATTTAAGCTTATGAACATATGACTTTAAACATACAGTTAAAGCTATTCATTGTAATTTGCTATACTACCAACATCGAATTACAGTTACTTTGGAGCAAATGGTTTAAAGTAAGCCTGTAACATATCTAAGGAACACCTTCCTAGGTTATACATGCAACTTCTCAATGTACAGGTCTTTTCAATTGTTTTTTTTCTACCCAACTCTGAAAGTCACTTGATACTCAAGGGCTTTATAGTGGTTCAAAGGGAAAAAGAACATAACTATTTCCAACCAACATAATATATATGTGCATATTTATATATGAACACACATATATATATTTAAAAAGATGACAGTGGGGATGCAATTCTAGAAGTGCAAGCCCTTAGAAGCAGCATATGATAAACCTCTTCACTAGGAAGGTATCATTTCTGTATCACTGTTAACACACGCTAAATTATGTATTACGCCACTCTTCAAGTAATAGTTGAGGCAATAAAATGCAAAGGCATCACAATGAGTCCACTTAATACAAATAGCTAGACAAACCAACATTTCTCTACAAATTTCTCTTTTTCAGATTACTAGCCAAACACAAAGTTTTAGCCCCACAGATTAATGATAAAAGGCCATACACCAAAGTCAACACATATACCTAGCATTTCAGTTTAAGCTTTGTCCATGTACACAGCTGAATCAATTACAAGATGTGGTTTAACAGATGCTAGAGGAACTATTTTAAAAGTAGTTTTTACAGGTATTAAAACTTCATCTTGCACACTGAAGTCATCATACAGAGCAAAGTCAGAGCTTTTATATTTGTTTATTCTTCATGTAACTTTTAAAACACTACTACAGTTGAATATTACAACAAAAAACAATAGCAAGTAGTGAGCTTATTATGATTAGTCCTTCACTCATTCACTACTGCATTTAAAATGGCAGTAGTGGGTGCTATTCACTGGCCCCATTACGAGGTTTGACACTGAACACCACCTCTAGGGTGATGTTCATCATCCTCGTAAGCTTCTCCATTATAATGGCGCCGTCTTTCCTGATTTGGATCAAAGTCCACCAGTTCTACCTGATCCATTTCATCAGTCTCTTCTACTTCCTTCCTCTCAGGAAGGAGTTTTTCCAGCAAAGAGAGTTTATCAGGAGAGAGGAAGCCGTTTTCAGGAAAGTTTACCTGAAGAAATAAACTTCTGTTAATTTCATTCCATTATTAGCTTCTTAAAAAGTATCATGGATCCATTTCCCCCAAGAAAAACACAGATGACCGCATATAATCTTAAATTACTTATAATGTCAGGTTAGAAAAGGCTTAGTGTCTAATATTCAATAAATATGACAGAAGTCCAGGTTTTTATGACTCAAAAATGTCATCTTTGACCCAAACATTTTAATGTTTTAAGATGGGGAAAATGTTTATAAATCCTAGTAACAAAACTGAACACTATAAATTTTTTCCAAGAAACCCTTACTCACAGACAAGGGGAAATAGTACTTAAGCCCTGATTTTTGTAAGTTAACCATTCTTAAATATTTGAGTATTACAACTTACCTTAAACTCAATGATCAGACGCCCCTTTTCATATGGTCGTCGATAAATTGGCATGCCTTCATTTAGCACACACTTGATATCTCCATGCTTGACAATCTGACCTAAAAACAATAAAGCCAAGTTCTTCCTTAAAAGTATGGCCACATTTTTTATAAGGCAAGGAAAACAATTTACAGAGAAATGTCGAACTGGTAGGACATTTATGTAGGAAAACAATCTTGATGCCTTCTACTTGTGGACTTTATAGGTGCTACCAAACATAGCCAGGTTTCTTTTTTTAAAAAATAACCTCATTCAGCCCAGGAAGTACCTATAGTTCTTAACACTAGACCAGAAAGAGAAGATCCATGTAGTGACTATACCTGGATGAGAAGTGATGACTATGGTTCGGTTATCAAGAGTAGAGATTGGCTTTTGGAAGCCACACAGTGCTTCAACCAGTTGTATGTCCATACACATGAAAAGGTCTTCTCCTCGTCTGTATCAATGCAAATATGGCACATTATTTATATATTTCAACTAATGATCAAAAAGTACCATCACACAATCATGTTTCTCCTTGACAGCAACAGCAAGGAAATTACAGGTGCTCCCTGGCACCTGGCTAGTTAATGATACATTACAACCTATATTCTGCGACAAACAAAAACCTCATTTAAATAAGGATAAATAGCCATTGGCTCACACCTATAATCTGAGCAACTCAGGCTGAGATCTGAGGATCATGGTTTGAAACCAGCCAAACAGGAAAGTTAGTAAGATGCTTATCTCCAACTGCCTAACAAAACCCCGAAGTAAAGCTGTGTGAATGGTAGAGAAAGCTCAGGGACAGCTGTCCAGCCTAATTAAGGCCAAGCCCCAAGGACCAGCACAAATAGGCAACTAAATATGCAAGATGTCAGCTGAGTGGTGAACTTTTAAGTTTTTACCTTGTAAAAACAGCATGGTCCTTCTGATCTAATACAATGATGATATCTCCGGGTTCCAATCCTGGTTCTTGGTCTCCTTCACCATGGAATGTTATCTTCTGGCCATCTTTCATGCCTGTTAAGATGAATTTTGTACTTTTAGTGCATACCCAATACTAAGGTTCTGTCCCAAAACCTACTAAAGGAAAAAATATGTATTTGTGAGTGCATGAAAATGTCAGTAACAAGTCTGTGGATACCAAACCTCACAGAAATGAGAAAACTAGATGCAAACAGAGAAGGCTCCAAACCTCACAGCTTATTTCCTAGAGACTTAAAGTGGTTAAATTTTAAAAGTCTACATTGGCACAGAGATTGGCAAACAGCTTCTTTTCAATTGTTACTTCTAAGCACCTATACCAATTTTTACTCTGCTTAAACCAACTTGAACAGTATTTAAAAATACAAAATCTACACACACATATATAAACCTGAAGTGAAAATATAGAATCTAGGCTGACATATGGTTCAGTGGTATAGTGCTTGTCTGAGCATGTGGAAGACCCTAGGTTCTAGTTCTACCCTCAAGAGCTAGAGCAAGGGGGAAAAAAGGACATTTAATATTAGAACCATATGGTCAATATCAAAAATACAGAGAAAGGAGTATTTTCTAACGGCGCAAGTATTTTTTTTTTTTTTGGTCCTGAGGCTTGAACTCTGGGCTGGGCGCTGTCCCTGAGCTCTTCAGCTCAAGGCGAGCACTCTACCACTTGAGCCACAGCACCACTTCCCGGAGCAAATACTTTTATTGATATGTACATTTTGTGTATGTTTGTGCACCAGCACCAGTGCATTCAGTTGAACGCAGGCAGGGGCTTCATCATCTTCCTTTTTTTTTTTTTGGGGGGGGGGAGGTCCGGTCGTGGAGCCTGAACTCTGGGCCTGGGTGCTGTCCCTCAGCTCTTCAGCTCAAGGCTAGCGCTCTACCACTTGAGCCACAGTGCCATTTCCAGCTTTTTTCTTTTTGCTTATGTGGTGCTGAGGAATCAAACCCAGGGCCTCATGCATGCAAGGCAAGCACTCTACCACTGAGCCACCTTCCCAGCCCTCTTCCTTGGTTTTTTGCTCAAGGCTGGTGCTCTACCACTTATGTCACAGCTCTAGTCTGGCTTTTTTTTGGCTGTGGGGTCTGAACTCTGGGCCTAGGCGCTGTCCCTCAGCTCTTCAGCTCAAGGCTAGCGCTCTACCACTTGAGCCAGCTCTACCACTTGAGCCACAGCGCCACTTGCAATTTTTGAGTGGTTTATTGGAGATAAAGTCTCAAGACTTTCCTGCCAGAGCTGACTTTAAACCAAGTCTCCTGAGTAGCTGGGATTATAGGCATGAGCCATGGTGCCAGTGATGGATTTTTTAGCTAAGTTTCTGTTTAAAGAAATATTCAAACCTTTTACTAAAAAGGTGGGAGAGTTAACCACCAGAAAACTGGAGGTAGAGCTATGGCTCAAAGTGGTAATGCTAGCCTTGAGCAAAAGATTGTGGACAGCATGTAAAGTCTGAGTTCAATGGCCAAAAAAAAAAAAAAAGCCATTAGATACATACTGACACATACTGGTATGCACACACATCCTGTGTTTGCAGATTAATGATCACTGTGAATTATGTACTTAAACAATTTTCACTTTTTGGGTATGGAAAACAAACTAGTCAGTGGTTAACTCATGATTACTATGTAATATGTCTTTCATATACATGCTCTGCCTATTTTGAAGCAAAATCCAGCTATACCCATAAATCCACAAGTATTTCATTATAGACTTTAAACCCATAAAATTTAATTTTTTACAATAAGGCAAAGTAACTGTCTCGTTACACTAGTACTTAAACTCTGATAGGTTTTCCCAGGTAATGCAGTATAAACTCTAGTACTGATGGGCCAATTAAGGGGAAAAAAGTAGACTTGCAAAGTCAATTTGACAAACCTCCTCTCTTCCCCCACTACTTTTCTGTATGGCCCTGGAGGTAAAGGAGGGCAGTCAGTGTCATGATTTACATGGTTACTATAGTCATCCCTGACATCAGCAGTGGACTGATCTGCCCAAAATAACAAAATCTGAGGATACTAAAATCCCTAACATAATAAAATGGAAAGAAATATCTGCATATAACCACCTGTGAATTTTATCTCTCCATACTTTAAATCATCTCCAGATTAATTGTAATACCCAACACGATATAAATCCTATTAAAATATTTGTCTATTTTTTCAGGGAATAACATGTTCTTTGCAGTCACATTTTTCTTCCCTAAATATTTCCAATCCTGAATACAGTGTGAATACAACCCTGTAACCCACAGATATAAAGGACCAGCCTGAATACAGATGTATAACCCATAAAGGATAAGCTTTGTTCAAACTATTCAAATGTTTGCTTAAATTTACATGTAAAAACACATTGCCCTCTACATTTTAAAACTTCTTTGGTAGCATTAAGAAAAGAAGCTAGGTACTGGTGGTTCATGCCTATAACCCTAGCTACTGAGATCTGAGTATTACATTTCAAAGCCAGCCTGAGCAGGAACATCCATGAGACTCCTATCTCCAATTAACCTAGAAAGCTGGGAGTGGCTCTGAGCCTCAAGTGGTAGAGCCCTTACCTTGAACTGAAGAGCTCAGGGAAAAGCACCCAGGCCCAGAGTTCAAGGCCCAAAACAGATTAAAAAAAAAACACACACACACACACAAAAAAAACCCTGCAGGGCTGAGAAGGTGGCTCAGTGGTAGAGCGCTTGCCTTGCATGCTCGAGGCCCTGGGTTCGATTCCTCAGCACCACATAAGCAAAAAGAAAAAAGTCGGAAGTGGCGCTGTGGCTCAAGTGGTAGAGCGCTAGCCTTGAGCTGAAGAGCTGAGGGACAGTGCCCAGGCCCAGAGTTCAGGCCCCACGACTGGACCCAAAAAAAAAAAAAAAAACAAACCCCTGCAGACTAGTCTGGGCTACACAGCAAGAACCTCAACCAAAACACATCACTCAATCAATCAATATACCAATCCATCAAGAAAGCCTTTAATTTCATTTGTTTTTGGGGCCAGTCGCGGGGCCTTAACTCTGGGCCTGAGCATTGTCCCTCAGCACTTCAGCTCAAGGCTAGCGCTCTACCACTTGAGCCACAGCGCCACTTCTGGCTTTTTTTTCTGCTTATGTGGTGCTGAGGAATCGAACCCAGGGCCTCAGGCATGCAAGGCAAGCGCTCTACCACTGAGCCACCTTCCCAGCCCCAGCCTTAAATTTTAATAAGCCTACTCCTCACCCAAACCTTCTTGTCCTTTCTCACTTTTTTTTTTGGGTCCGGTTGTGGGGCCTGAACTCTGGGCCTGGGCGCTGTCCCTCAGCTCTTCAGCTCAAGGCGAGCGCTCTACCACTTGAGCCACAGTGCCACTTCTGGCTTTTTGCTTATGTGGTGCTGAGGAATCGAACCCAGGGCCTTGAACATACAAGGCAAGCGCCCTACCACTGAGTCACCTTCCCAGCCCCTCCCCACTTCTTTAACCCCAATTTAACCACAATTTTTAAAGAAAGTGGGAGAATTATGGCTCAACAAGAGTACAGAGGAAAATGTTATTCAACCATTTATATACTAAGCTAGTTAAGGAGATACCATATTGCATGAGGAAATTCTGGATCACACATATAACCTAAGGATTTTTTAAAATTATAAAACAATAAACTTGCCATGGAAATGGATCGATCAGCACTCACCTTTGTCAATATGAACTTCCAGAATCTTCTTCTCTCGAACTATCTTCCTTCCATTGCAGCTTTTACATCTATCTTTAGGGCTGATCCTTTCTCCATGGCCCTGGCACTCCATGCACACAGACTGAATTTGCTGAACCATTCCAGGTCCTATCTGATGAATTCGTATTTGCATCCCAGTACCTCGGCAGTTGGGACAGCATTCCACTGCCCCTTTTTTACCACCACGGCCTATACAGTTTAAAGAAAATCATATATGAACTTAGTAGTGGCAGACAGAGTAGGATTTTAGAAAGACAGTTCTGAAATACTAGTTTCTTATTATTTATTTTGTAAGGTATTACGGATACTGTTTTAGGAATAGAAAACTCACAAGGAGTCAGTTCAGAATCCAATGAGTTTATAAACTGCATATAAAATTCAATGTGTGGCATAAGCCTGGTTTTACCCCATTAATCCAAGAGTTGGAGGCACTCAGGAGCTGAAGGCAAGTTTAGGCTCCAATGTGAATTCTAGGTTATTGTGGGCTTCAAAGCTAAGCCCACACTGGGTGTCAGTGGCTCACGCCTGTAATCCTACTCAGGAGGCAGAGATCTGAGGATCACGGTTCAAAGCCAGCCTGAGCAGGAATCTCCATGAAACTCTTATCCCCAATTAACCAGAAAACAGAAGTGATGCTGTGGCTCAAGTGGTAGAGTGTTCTCCTTGAGCTGAAGAGCTCAGGGACAGCACCCAGCCCAGAGTTCAAGCCCCATGACGGACAAAAAAAAGGTGGGCTGGGAAGGTGGTGGCTCAGTGGTAGAGTGCTTGCCTGGCATGCATGAGGCCCTGGGTTTGATTCCTCAGCACCACATAAGCAGAACAAAACTGAGAAGTGGTGCTGTGGCTCAAGTGGTAGGGCACTAGTGCCTTGACTGAAGAGATGAGGGAAAACGCCCAGACCTAGAGTTCATGCCCCACGACTAACAATAACAAAAAAAGGTAAGACCTTACCTCAAAAAGTCAAATAAAGAAAATGAACTAATAGGGAAGAAAAATAAAAATAAAATATGTTCTATTTTGCGAATACTTCTCTAAGAGACTCAGCTTTTAATATTTGTGTCAAGTGTTAGGTCTTCAGCAACATTTTCAGTTATGTGAAACATATTAAAGACTATACCTTCACATTTGTCACAAATCACATTCTTCTGCAGAGCCAGTTTTCTTGTTGCACCGTTATATAAATCTTCTAAGGTAACTGAGAGTTGATGTACAACATTTTTACCTAGAACAAAATGTTCATGAAGTATATGTAAATGTTTTCAAAGCATGACACAAAATGACAAATAATTGAAGTTGAGTTTCACATGGTTTAACAATTGTTGAGTAACCCCTCATGAACAATATTCAAATCATGCAGGATTCTCAAATTGTGATGTAATTACAGATAAGGAAAACTGAGCCAAACATTAATATATATAAGGATATACACAAACCTTAGAAATATGGCAATGATAAATACGTCTATAAAAATCACTGAATAGGGGCTGGGAAGGTGGCTCAGTGGTAGAGCGCTTGCCTTGCAAGCCTGAGGCCCTGGGTTGATTCCTCAGCACCATATAAGCAAAAAGAAAAAAGCCAGAAGTGGTGCTGTGGCTCAAGTGGTAGAGCGCTAGTCTTGAGCTGAAGAGCTGAGGTACAGTGCCCAGGCCCAGAGTTCAGGCCCCATAACCGGAAAAAGAAAAAAAAATCACTGAATGTTAAAATTTAACTGGTCCCATTTACAATAAAAACAAAATATGCAGTTCTTCAAAGCTTTCACGTAGCATGTAATTGTGCTATGTGGCCAGTTACTTCATTACTTTAGCACAGAAAATTCCTATACACTGAGACACCATGAAAATACAGATTCCTACTTCTCAGAAGCGTTATTTACCATGAGGCCAATACTGGTTAAAGAATAATTATCTTCTACCACTCTGTAATATAGCATTGTCCAATATCAGTTAATGCAATGATGGAAATGCTTTATTTGTATTGTCCAATACAACAGCCTCACAGTCACACGTAGTTATTGGATTCATCGTCTGATGGCTACTTCCAACTAAAGAATTCTATTTTTTTTTCTCATGTGGTTAGTGGCTACAAAGGAATATGCTTTATATCACTTACATAAGTGGAAGGTTGAGATCACATAAGGATAGTGGGGTTAGAGTCCCTTATCAGGGTTAATGAGTTCCTAGCTAGTGATCCTTCCAATAGGACTTTATACACCAACAGAACAGTACTGCCTTATCTTATGCCTAACTAATAAAAAGTTCTCCAAATTCCTTTCTGCACATGCTTACCGAGCATTTACTCTCTAAATACATTATGAAACATTATTCTTTATGCTCCTAGCTTGACCTTTAGTTTATCAGTTTACATAGTTGGCTTTGGATTGCTTAAACCTTTCTTCTCACCTTAGCGTATACACTATTAAGAAAGATTCCAGCCAGGTGGCGGTGGCTCACGCCTGTAATCCTAGCTACTCAGGAGGCTGAGATCTGAGGATTGAGGTTCAAAGCCAGGCTGAGCAGCAAAGGCTGTGAGACCCATCTTCAATTAACCAACAGAAAACCGGAAGTGGCACTGTGGCTCAAGTAGTAGAGTGCTAGCCTTGAGCTTAGGGACAGGGTCCTGGCCCAGAGTTCAAGCCCCACAACCAACAGAAAATAAAAAGATTCTGGAGTTTGATCTAGCTCATTTTCCACAACAAAACAAAACAATCCCACAACTCTGAGATAAGCAATATAGGAATATTCCAGTGGTAACTTTTAGTTCAAAGTGAAATAATTCATTCTAGCAGTGATCTACTTATCAGCCATTCTTTGTTTAAACTACACTGGATAAAGAAATTACACTGACTTCTCTACACCAGAATGCTATAAAGCCTAGAGATCATTTTTTCCTAAATAGTAAAATACATATATGTTGAGATTTAATGGACAGCAGGCTATTTGGATAAAACTGAAACAAGATTTAATGGACAGCAGGCTATTTGGATGTAATGGTTCTGTTGTCAGCTTGATTCATGAACTTGAGAATTTAGGTTTCTGAACTTTAATTCACCTTTCTCTAAAAAAATGTCCTTGTAGCTACGCTAGGTTTCAGGGGCAGGGAAATACGAAGGGCTTTGAAATGAGCACTCATCTTTTGCCACTTCACTGGCTTATTTTTAGCTTCATCTAAAAATGATAGCAGAAATCAAAGACGCTGTTTCAGTTCAGTGTACAATACTATACCAACATGAAAAAAAAACACAATTTAAACTGGGTGAATTTTTTTGACCAGGAACAGTATTTTGTTGCAAGTAGACTGAAATTTTTCATACCTCGCCTTTCTCTCTGCATCCTTCCTCCTCCTCCAAAAAACATATCAAAGATGTCCATGGGGGAGCCAAAACCACCACCTGCTCCCCCCTCCTTAATTGCCTGTTCTCCTCCTTTGTCATATAATTCTCTTTTCTTGGCATCAGAGAGAACCTCATAAGCTTGAGAAATCTGTTTAAACTGTTGAGGAAAAAGTAAAATCCACAAAAAAAGTGTTACAAAGCATAGCTACTATATAAATTAGATACAATTTCATAGACAAATATTCATCTATGTTTAAAAATATACTACTCACCTTTTCTCCTTCATTTGGATTCTTATCAGGGTGGTATTTCAAAGCTAGTTTCCTGTAAGCCTTTTTCAATTCTTCCTGAGTGGCATTGGGTTTGACTCCCAAAACATCATAGTAAGTCGTTTCTTTCACCATTTTCTAGCCTGCAAAGGAGAAAAAGGAATTGTAACCAGCCTTTAAAGCATGGTTTTAACAATCAGGGTGAAGGTAATCTGTTCTTCCTCAAACTCAAGAACAGTGCCTTCCTTAAAGAGAATACCTGCAATAATTCAGCTGTTAAATTCTAACAGGAAATACAAGCAAACAACTACCAGGGAATTTAAAAAGCCTTCAAGCAGTTGACTCCTCCCCGCTCCCCCCCTCCCCCGCCCCGCAGCCAAGCTACCACATTAGCCTAACTAAAACTGTGATCTCGATTCTTCCGGCTCCCCTTCCCCAGAAGCGGTGAAGGCAGCAATCCAAAGATGCACATCAATAGGTTCCATCAGTTACTACTACATAATCACTATCTTTGGCACGTCTGATAAAATCAACACACGCTCCAGATAAAGATGGTATCGCGGCACGTGGGGGGGATGGGGCAGTGGTTTATGAAACCGGTCTCCGGAGAGCGAGCTCTCCAGGCCCCTCCCTCCAGGGTGTTTCTCAGCCACATTGCTTCCAGCTTACCCACGTCCACCGGCCAACCCTCTCCTGTGCTCCCGTCCTCAGGTACACCCCCCCCACACACACACACATACACACAAAACCTCCGGCACTTGGCGCCGACCGTTAAAGGTTTCCTTCCTTTCTCCCTCCCGCTCGCCCAGGGTCGGAGGGGTGGAGGTGGGAAGCCCAGCTCTCAACAAAGAGAGGGAGGAGAGACCAGAGCAGCGCCAGCCGCAGCCTCCGCCCGGCTCCTCCTGCAACCCCTCACCCCTGCCTCGCTCCGCGCGTGCGCGCAGCGCTGCCCACCCGGCGCGGGCGCGGGCGGAGGG
>NW_012267311.1:2328899-2361941 GCF_000151885.1 Dipodomys ordii | reverse complement strand
AGGGCCTCGGGCCCGCTCCGCCGCGGCGCCCCGCCGGTCCCCCGCCCCACAAACGGGGAATGGTGGCTCCGGGAGCCCTCCATCCCCTCGCCCACGCGGATCCAACCGCCTCTCGGCTGCGGCTCCATCCGGCTTCTTGGCACCACCACAGGGCTCAACCCGGGGCCTCGGGGAAAACGCGAGGGCTGAAACTCACCGGTGAGCGGGCTGGGGCCGGCGGCGGAGCGGGAAGGAGCGTGTAGCTGTACGCAGCTAGGGCAGCCGCCGCTCCTCCAACCTCTCTCCGAGCGTTCTGGAAAGTTCCGCCCGGCCCGCCGCAGCCGTCGTCTTTTGTAGTCTAGCCCGGACGCGTCATTCGCCGGAAGTCCCGCCTCTCTAGCAGCTGCCACCGCCCCGCGGTTACCTGGGCAACGGCGCGGGGGCGCTCGGAGCCGACTGAGCTGTGCCGAATGGCCTTGTGGGGGGGGCAGGCGCACGCCTGCGTTTCTGAGGCTCCTGGAACCTTCTGGAGCCTTTTTCTCCATTCCCGGGGGCAGAGGGCGCCGAGGTTGCCCGCTGGAAGGGGCTGTGGCCCTGGAGCGGTGCGGTTCCGTGGCACATTCCCCCGCCCCCCCCCTCATTTCCAGATCAGTGGGCAGCCAGGGAGGCCCGGGGGGGGGGGGTCCGCGTGCGGAAGGGGAGGGGGCTTCTCGGCACACAGGCCTGCTGTGTGTGTGTGTGTGTGTGTGTGTGTGTGTGTGTGCGCGGGCGCGTTCAGTTGGGAACCTGCTGGGCAGGAAATGCAGAGCAAGGCTGGCCCGGCGACATCAGAGTCACCAAGCTTGGATTTGGGGTTTTTTTCCCTCGCGCAGCCCATGGGACACTGATAGTCCACCGAATGGCCCCTAAGCCTCTTACCTGTTTCGGATCTTGTGGGCACTAGGATCTTTGGAGCATTAGCAGCTTGGGGGCTGCACTAATCCAGGGAAAAATTCGATGGTTTTAATGCGAACTGAGGGCCAGCCTGACTTTCTACTTTGCAAGAGACACTTAACTGCGACCAATTATTTTAATATAACTTATTTGCAAATCTGGCTAGTCTGTGAGCCCGGATCTACCTACGTTCTGCAAATTCAGTCCTTGAATTTTCAAATGTAACAATTAGGACGGCCACAAATGGAGTAACACAGCCGGCATTGGTATCTACCACCGAAGCAGGTGGAGATGCAGGTGGAGATGCGGGTTGAAAAAGCCTAGTTCACCTTGCTTTAGTTTATTGACTTTGAAACCATAAGAGGTCAGCACAGGAGAAGCTCTTTTTTTTTTAATTTGATGGGACCTGAAAAGTTTTCATGTGAAAGTGGTAGCTGAGCTGAGTTTTGAAGAAGGAAGGAGAGCATTCCAATAATGGACAGGGGGAGCCTAGGGTGTGGAATAAGAACATGTTAGGAAATTACAAGTCTTTGGATGTACCCAAGCTTAAAGGAGCCCATATACCCACGCTTAAAGGAGCTCACCTAGCTGGAGGGGAGGTCTCAAAGCTGCTTGGAAGACATCCTTCCTTCTTGGTATAGCTTGCTAAGCCAAGGACTTTGAACTTCTTGAAAGGATCCCTATGTCACCTCTTCTTCATTAAACTATCTTCCAGTCACAGATTTCTAATTTCCCAAATGAACATTTTCACTTCTGGGTGCTTTTGTTTTGGCTGAAAAAAAATCTAGTTTTTCCAGTCTTAGGCATTACCTTCTCAAATATTTCCATCTATCTATAAAGTGTTTTTTTTTAAAATCAACATTTTTAACTAAAAGTCTATATTGCCAGGCAGTATACTAGGGTATAATATATATAAATAATGCAGAAATCTGGTGCCAGAGCCTCATTCCTGTAATCCTAGCTAATCAGGAGGCTAAGATCTGAGGTTAGACATTTGAAGCCAGCTGGGACAGGAAAATCTGTGAGACTCTATCTCCAATTAACCACTCAAAAACCAAAGTGGAGCTGTGGCTCAAAGTGGTAAAGAACTAGCCTTGAAAAAAAAAGATCAGGGACAGACAACAGACCCCGAGTTCAAGCACCAGGAATGGGGGGAAAATTTTTGTAAATTGGGTGACTGAACAAGATGGATGATACTTATAACCCAACTTCTGGAATTTAAATTCATTTGTACAAGTATTTAATAAATTTTTTCAAAAAAAATCCTGTGAAATGTGGCTTAGTGGTAGACTGGTTGCCTATAATTTAGCCACTACATATAAAATAAGTGTTTTTTTAGGTGTTAGGAAGCGACTAAATTCGATGAAGTGGTCAATATAAAAGTGAGGTAGGGGGGCTGGCCCTGGGTTCGATTCCTCAGCACCACATAAGCAGAAAGAAAAAAGCCGGAAGTGGCGCTGTGGCTCAAGTGGTAGAGTGCTAGCCTTGAGCTGAAGAGCTGAGGGACAGCGCCCAGGCCCAGAGTTCAGGCCCCACAACCAGACCCCCCCCCAGCAAAAAAAAAAAAAGTGAGGTAGGGGCTAGGAATTTGGCTTAGTGGTATAGTGCTTGCCTAGCATGCTTGAAGCCCTGGGTTCGAATCCTCAGCACCACATAAATAGAAAAAGCTGGAAGTGGCTCTCTGGCTCAAATAGTAAAGTGATTACCTTGAGCAAAAGAAGCTCAGGGACAGTGCCCAGGCTCTGAGTTCAAGCCCCAGCACTGGCCAAAACAAAGACATATGGACTTCCTTGCCTGGGCTGGCTTCCAACTGCAATCCTTAGATTTCAGCCTCCTAACTAGGATTATAGTTTTAGGATTATAGGCTTGAGTCAGCTGGCCTAATGTTAAACTAAATAATTCCTTAAATCCCATTTGACTTTTTTATACTTTTTTTTTAATTTTCACACAATTATTTTAAGACCTTTATTAACAGGTACTTGCAGTGACTTTTTTGAAAAAATTAAGTTGTAAACTTTTATTACAAATTAAAAATGGAGTTCTTAAAAATCTCAACTTGACCAGATATGAAACAACTTAAAAACCTTTAAAGGCATAATGAGATTTTTTTAATATACTTTTTTATTTTTTTTTATTTTTTTTTGGTCCAGTCGTGGGCCTGAACTCTGGGCCTGGGCGCTGTCCCTCAGCTCTTCAGCTCAAGGCTAGCGCTCTACCAGTTGAGCCACAGCCCCACTTCCGGCTTTTTCCTTATGTGGTGCTGAGGAATCGAACCCAGGGTCTCAGGCATGCAAGGCAAGCGCTCTACCACTGAGCAACCTTCCCAGCCCCCACGTTTTTATTTTTTGAGAGAGGTGTTCACTATGTAACCCAGGCTGGCCTCAAATTTATGACTCTCCCACTTCAGCCTAACTGCTGGGATTGCTGATGTGCATGCCTACTGACATCATTTATGGGAATAATTCAATTGGTGACATTTTGTGTGTGTGTGTGTGAGAGAGAGAGAGAGAGAGAGAACTCACTGTACACATATCTTCTACATAATCATTTTAATTCTCTAACCTTGTTCTCAAATATCTTCTAGCTTAAGTTTGATATTACATGTGCATTTCCTTCTCTGAACGTAAATTCTGATGCACATATGAATTGTTTTAGCCCATAATCTTTTTATCAGGAAAACAAACAAACAACTGGTGAGAGCCAGGCACCGGTGGCTGAGATCTGAGGATTGCGGTTCAAAGCCAGGTGGGGCAGGAAAAGTCCGTGAGACTTATCTCCAATAAACCACTCAGAAAACCAGAAGTGGTGCTGTGGCTCAAGTGGTAGAGGGCTAGCCTTGAGCTGAAGAGATGAGAGACAGCACCCAGGCCCAGACGTCAAGCCAAAAACAACCAAACTTGTGAGAGGAGGCAATTTATGGGAATAGCTTCAATTTGTTGTAAACAGTTTCTATGGTGCCCCATAAACCCGTGACACCAAAATCTAATCTGCAAGATATTTTTGATTTTCTTCTTGTACTTGGCAGGAACTTGAGTTTTGTTTGAATTGGGACATTATGAATAAACCCAACATCCTTAGTGCAACAAAGAGCAAAATAACTCAAGCAGTCTTCCCAATGCAGTCTTCTCGAAGGCTTTCGCCTGATTTATTTTATTTTTATTTTGTCAACTGTGGGGCTTGAATTCAGGGCCTAGGAGCTATCCCTGAGCTTTTTTGCTCAAGGTTAGTGCTCTAGCACTTTGAGCCACAGATCTACTTCTGGTTTCTGGTTATTAATTGGACTTTCCTGCCTGGGCTGGCTTTGAGTTGCAATTTTCAGATCTCAGCCTCCTGAGTAGCTAGTATTACAGGCATAAGGCACCATTGCCCAGCTTTTTGCCTAATTTTTAAGTGCTGTCATATTTCCACCTCACTCAGTTGACACACATCTGTCACTGTATTTATATGAATGTAGGTACTGTAGATAACTAGTAACAAATGTAAGCACTGGTGGTAGCAAAAATACTTATTCCAGAATGGTTCATGACCACACCCAAGGACACAAAAAATGCATATTAGTACAGCTGAGCCATGAATTTCTCTCTTTATTTGGCAGCCTCATTGGTCCTATATTTCATAGTGTCAGAAGATAAAAAAATCATACTAGTAGTTCTGGAAAAAAAAAAAACTTCCTGAAAGTGGAATGAGATTGGAATGTCTCCCAGGATACTTACATGAAGCTCATACTGTAAAGTACTATGTGAGTTCAATCCCCAATACCTAAAAAAAAAAAAAAAAATCCAAACACACCAATTTTCCTACCAAGTACAAAGACCTGAGTTAAGTTCGCAATACCACCATCAATAATAATAACAACAATATAAAGATGAACAACAATAATTTAATGATATGTTATATGAGTAGAATCCTTGATAGCATCTCTGTCTGGGTGGCCAGTTCAGAGGGTTGCTTTTTATAGCCTGATGGCAGCATACTTTAAAAAAGGCTATTCACTGGAATACAGCAGTGCTTCTGAAAAGTGTGTCTTACCATTTTATCTCCAGCAGCTAGAACAGAAATGGGCAGATAGGTCTCAATAAGTGTTTGTTTTGTGACTGTCTAATGAAGAAGACCCAGTTTAAAGACTTCCTGGAAGAAGACTCTTGAGTACCAAGACCTGAAGTTCTACTCCTTTGTGTAGAGGCCAAGGCCTCCTTTTTGTAGCTAGTAAGCAGAGTACTTATGGCATGTTTCTTCTATTATTGGGTTAAACTGCCACTTTAATGCTAAATTTCTTATATCTACTCTAAATCTGAGAGTCGGGCCAATGGTGTTTGTATGTGTACATGCTTGTGGTGGTAGTGGTGGTGGAAAATTCTGTATTTATCCAGCTGAAAGTTTGTCTGTCCATACGTGACCTCAACAGTGTTGTTGGCTTAGATCCACATTCCTGCATCCAGGCTCCCCCTCAGGTCAGAAGCATGGCTGGGAAGGTTACCAAGACTTTGCCATCAGACTCTGTTGATTGTCTAAAAGATCTATTCATAGGTCATACAAGCATTATAAGTGACTCAGAACCACAGAACTGGGTTAGCAACTACCAACACAGGGCTCTGTGTAGGTGTGTGCGTGTGTGTGCGTGTGTGTGTGTGTGTGTGCGCGTGCGCGTGCGGGCACGCGTGCTGTGTAGGTGTGTGTGTGCGCGCACACGCGTGTGTGCGCACACACGTGCAGTTGCATGTGGACCAGTATTGGGGCTTGAACTAAGGGCCTCATTCACTCTTTAGGCTTTTCCATTCATTGCTGGTGTTCTTCCATTTGAGCCACCATCTCTACTTCTCAATTTTTGCTGGTTAATTGGAGATCTCTTGGATTTGTCTGTGCTGGCTTCAAACTGTGATTTTCAGATCTCAGTCTCTTGAGTAGCTAGGGTTGTAGGCATGACCCACCAACATCCAACTTTGATTCAGGTTTCTTGATAGATTTGGGAGACTGGAATTGGGCTAAGTCTACAAGTTAGTTTGGTCAATTTAGCTGACAGAGGTAAAGGTCTATAAATGAGCCAAATGCAAGAGTCTTTCTTCCTAGTGTTTATCATCACCTATCATTCCTGATTGTTATTTTCCTGATATCACTGGCATCATGAACACATTTTTGGTGCAGAAATGTGCACCCAAATGGGGAGCTTTCTATCTGATGACGCCGTCGATGTGATGGGGAAGATGCTCTTCATCTTCTGCTTTGAAATCTTTGTTTTTAGATGCTTCACCAACAAAGGCTATTGAGGTGGTCACTACTATGAATTTTGGTGGCTCTTTCTGCAACTCTACCTGGTCAGGAAGTGGAGATTGGGAGAATTAACATTCGAGGTTAGCCCATGTAAAAAGTTCATGAGACCTCCATCTCATCCAGTAGCTGGGTACAGTGGCACAGTGTCTGTCATCCCAGCTTTGTGCAAGGTAGTATTTTGGAAGACTGTAGTCCCCTCAAGCAATAGTTTTTGATGTCTCAACAGAGAAAGAATGACATGGTGATTGTTTCCCATCCTTCCACCTATGTTGGGAAGTGTAAGTACAAGGATTGTTGTCCAGGCTGACCCAGGCTTAAAAGTGAGACTTGATCTCACTCAAGAAAGGCTCTACTTCTTGGGCACCTATCTAGCAGGCATGAAGCCCTGAGTTCAGCTGTATCTCCATGTGCTTTCTATCTCTCTCCCTTTCCCTCCCCCCACAATATGGATTTTGGAGCTGAACATGGTTGTATAAGCCTGCAATACTAACACACAAGATACTGAAGTAGGAGAATCATACATTTTGAAGTCAGTGTGCTACATAGAGAGGCACTGTGTCAAAAAAAAAAAAAAGAGCCAGGTACCTATGGCTCACATCTGTAAACCTAGCTACTCAGCAGGCTGTTATCTGAGGATCATGGTTCAAAGCCAGCCCGGGCAGGAAAGTCTGTGAGACTCTTTTGCTAGTGCTCTACCATTTGAGCTACAGCGCCACTTCTGTGTTTTTAGTGGTTTACTGGAGATAGGAGTCTTACAGTCTTTCCTGCCTGGGCTGGCTTTGAACCTCGATCTCAGCCTCCTGAGTAGCTAGGATTACAGGTGTAAGCCACCGGTGCCCGGCTCTGTGAGACTCTTATCTCCAATAAGCCACTAGAAGACCGGAAGTGGCACTATGGCTCAAGCGGTAGAGCACTCGCCTTATGCTGAAGAGCTGAGGGACAGTGCCCAAGCCCAGAGTTCAAGCCCCACGACCACTCTCCCGCAAAAAAAAAAAAAAAAGGAGTCTGGCTCACACCTGTAATCCTGAGGATCATGGTTCAAAGCCAGCCAGGGTAGGAAAGTGTGAGAGATCATCTCTAACTAACCACCAGAAAACTGGCTCAAAGTGGTAGAATGGTAGCTTTGAGTGAAAAAGCTTAGGGACAGCATCCAGGCTTTGAGTACAAGCCCCATGACTAACCAAAAAGAAATAAAAAAGAGATTCTGGGGGCTGGAGGTATAGTTCAGTGGTAAAAGGTCAATTGCTGGGCTGAGAAGGTGGCTCAGTGGTAGAGCGCTTGCCTTGCATGCCTGAGGCCCTGGGTTCGATTCCTCAGCACCACATAAGCAAAAAGCCAGAAGCGGCGCTGTGGCTCCAGTGCTAGCCTTGAGCTGAAGAGCTGAGGGACAGTGCCCAGGCCCAGAGTTCAGCCCTCACAACTGGATCCAAAAAAAAAAAAAAAAAAGGTCAATTGCTAACACCAGGAAAAGGAAGGAAAAAAATAATAGATCCTGGAAAATATTCCCCGTGTTTTAAATTCTGGTCCTGCCATAAACAAATTACTTCTCCTTTCTGTGCCTAGATTTCCCTACCTCAAAGAGGGACTAACAATGTAGCTCATTGGGTTATTGTGAGGACTAAATTGGTTAACATCATCATGTTCTAAATAATGATGGTTTTGTTAATGATGGTGGTCTCATAAGATTATATCCCCTAGTAATGTTGTAGTTAACTTAGTTTATCTACTTACACAATGACAAAATGTCCTAAGGATGCTTTTCTTAGAATGTATTCCTGTCATTAGTAATGTCCCATTGGCCAAAGCCAAATCCAGAGTCAATAAAGGAGGGAACTACACAAGGGTGAGAATTCTGAGATGTGAGAATCAATGGATCTACTACATTAATAGACTGCCATAGGGAGAAAGGTTACACAAATATTTTCTCGAAAAAATGATTACTTTTTCTTCTCAATCACATATGCTAAAAATACCCAGGAAGGAGTGGGGTAAAGTACTTGCTTAGCATGGCCCTGGATTAGATCCCTAGCACTGAAAAAATCCTTGATCTTTTCATTCCTGGGATAGACCCCAAGAGTTTGAGGCCAGTCTGAATAAAATGAGATCCTGTCTCAAAAAAAAAAGTCAGTCTTCAAAATTCTTTGTTTTTTCATTTTACTCAGACATCTACATCTCTTCCTTCTTCAAGAGAAGCTCTCCACAATTCACAAAAATATCCTTTCCATTCTTTATCTTAATTTTTTTCCTTACAACATTTATCCTCACAAGATCTATCCATTGCCTTGTTTATGGCCTGCTTTGTCCCCTCTAGCTTGTGAACTCTTGAAAGCAGGAATTTGCTTTTGTTCAGTGTGATAGCCCTACCTCCTAGAACAATGTCTGACATTGCTCAATGTAGATGGTGCTCAGTCAAACAGCTACATAAATATACCAGCCAATGGAGAGTTAGAGCTGCTGTGGTTCCATCTGGCTGAAGGCTCTAGAGTGTGGGGTGCAGGTGTTCACAGGACTCCTATAGTTATGTCCCTCCCACTGGTCTAGTGGGAGGAGCTGAATTGCTAAAGCATGGGGGTCCACTTGTTCTGGAAACTACTATCGCTTATCTGACTGTGAGGGTGAGGACCTGGGTAGTAGAGGATGCATGTTTGGAGATGGCACAAAGGGCAACCCCAACAATTTTTAAGATTAGGCAAAGAAAATTTCTAGATTTCTTGAAAACCTGTCTGAATAGGTTTAAGAAATTGAAAGAATTCCTAGTGTCCATAACACAATACTAAACTAGGAATCTACAGTAGATTTTAGATGTGGTATAAGGGGCTGGGAAGGTGGCTCAGTGGTAGAGCGCTTGCCTTGCATTCATGAGGCCCTGGGTTCGATTCTTCAGCACCACATAATCAAAAAAAGAAAAAAGCCAGAAGTGGCACTGTGGCTCAAGTGGTAGAGCACTAGCCTTGAGCTGAAGAGCTGAGGAACAGCGCCCAGGCCCAGAGTTCAGAACCCCATGACTGGACCCCCCAAAAAAAGATGTGGTATAAGAACACAATCAGGTTTGTGTTTTGAAGCATTTTCCATGAAAGGGTTTAAGTGTGAATGTATGTGTGTGTGCGCGTGTGTGCACAACACGATCAGTTTGTGTACTTTGAATTATTTTCTTCACTTGCAGTGTGAATAGACTGGAGGAGCCAAGTGTGAATTAGGTAGAAAAGAAAGAACATTCTAGATTAGATAGCACAAACATCAGGGAATTCAACAGAGCCATGTACTGGGGTGGAAGTTGGAAATTCAATATTGCTGGTATAGCCTTTTGGCTCTCTGAGTAGCACCATGGCAGTTGGCAAGAACAAGCACCCTACAAAAGTCAGCAAAAAGGGAGCCAAGGAGAAAGTGGTTGATTCATTTTCTAAGAAAGATTGTATAATGTGAAAGCACTGGCCATGTTCCGTATAAGAAATATTAGGAAAACACAAGTCATGAGAACTCAAGGAACCAAATTTGCATCTGATGGCCTCAAGGTTTGAGAGCTTGAAGTGAGCCTCGCTGATCTACAGAATGATGAAAATTTAGAAAATTCAAGCTATTAACTGAGGCTGTTCAGGGCAAGAACTGCCTAACCAGCTTCCATGGCATGGAGGAGCTCACTTGGAACAAAATGTGCTCCACAGTCAAAAAGTGGCAGACCAGGATTGAAGCTCATGTTGATGTCAAGACTACAGACAGTTATTTGCTTCATTTGCCTGTGTTGGTTTTACTAAAAAATGTAAGCGCCTGCTATGCTCAGCATCAGCAAGTCTGCCAGATCTGGAAGAGGATGATGGACATCATGACCTAAGAAGTGCATAGAAATAGTTAAGGGCTGGGAATGTGGCTTAGCAGTGGAGTGCTTGCCTAGCAGGCGTGAAGCCCTAAGTTCGATTCCTCAGTACCACATAAACAGAAAAGGCAGGAAGTGGCGCTGTGGCTCAAGTGGTAAAGTACTAGCCTTGAGCAAAAGAAGCTTAGCAACAGTGCCCAGGCCTGACTTCAAGCCCCAGAACTGGAAAAAAAAAAAAAAAAGAAAAGGAAAGAAAAGGAAAAAGAAAAAAAAAGCGCCAGATGCTGGACGCTGCTGGCTCACACCTGTAATCCTAATTACTCAGGATTGGGTTCAAAGCCAGCCCAGGCAGGAAAGTCTGTGAGACTTATCTCTAATTAGCTACCAGAAAACCGGAAGTGGTGCTGTGGCTCAAGTGGTAGAGAGCTCACCTTGAGCTGAAGAGCTCAGGGACAGTGCTTAGGCCCAGAGTTCAAGCCCCACACCTGACCACACACAAAAAAAAATTAACCCATTCCAGAAAGCATTTGGAAAGACATAGAAAAAGACTTGCCAGACTATTTATCTACTTTGTGATGTCTTTGTTAGAAAAGTAAAAATGCTGAAGAAGCCCAAGTTTGAATTGGGAAAACTCATGGAGCTTCATGGTGAAGGTGGTAGTTCTACAAGAGCTACTGGTGACAAGACTGGTGCTAAAGTCAAATAAGCTGATGGATAGACACCACCAGTCCAAGAATCCATTTAAAAATTCAGATTTTTAGGGGAGGGGGGAAGGAGAAGGATTGGGATTGGGGGGGGAGGGGGGAGGCTGGGAAGTGATGTGAAGGGTAAACAAAGGAGGAGGCTGCAATGCTTGGTAAGAAATGTACGCATTATCCTGCCCATGCAATTGTAACCCCTCTGTACAGTATTTTCACAAATAAAATTAAAAAAAAAAGAGGAAATGACAAGGATAAAAAAAAAGATGATGCTAAGTGAAATGAACCCACCAAAAAGATAAAAAAATAAATCATTACTGAGACTCAAGGCAGAGGAAATTTCCCAGAGCTCTGGAATTCTTTAAAGAAACTTTGAAGCAATGTGACCATGTTATAAATGCTACAAGGTTATTGTTCAAATCTTGTGCAGTGGTTTAAATGATGCATAAAATAATGATCTGTCTACCCAAAAAAAAATTCAGATTTTTAATAGTGTCAAATAGAAGGTCTATTTGTGAAAAAAAATATTGCTGGTATAAGCCTGGGAATGAAGATAGTGGAAGGCAGGATAAGTTTAGAAGAGATTCCTGTGTATTTATTCCCAGCCATGTGTAAGTCAGAGATCTGAAGGATCCACTGCTTAAGGCCAGCCTGGGTAATATGTTAGTGAGATCTATCTCAAACAGTAAGCCAGGCATGATGGTGCATGCCTGAAATCCAAGCATAGATTATGACTGTGGTTCAGGCTAGCTCTGGACAAAACACAAGACCTTATTTAAAAAATAAGCTAAAAGCAATAGTGCTGGAGGATTGGTTCAAATGGTAGATTACTTTTCCAAGTAATCATATCTCTTGAGTTCTAAATCCAATACTGCTGGGTGCTGGTGGCTAGTGCCAGTAATCCTAGCTACTTAGGAGGCTGAGATCTGAGGATCATGATTCTAGGGCAGCCCAGGCAGAAAAGTCCATGAGACTCTTCTCTCCAATAAACTTCAAACCAAAACAAAACAACAAACCAACTGGAACTGGAGGTGTGGCTCAAGTAATAGAGTGCTAGCCTTGAGCAAAAAAGCCCAAGGACAGCACCCAGCCTCTGAGTTCAAGGGATTGGTACAACAAAGTAAAACCCACTCCTCTCCCTCTCCCCAGTCTCTCCCTTGCTTGCTCGCTCTCTCACTCTCTCACACACCAGGATAACCGCCCCCTCCCCCCCACAACACAAATAAGTATTACTGAATTGAATTAAAAGTTCTGACATTGTCTCTTGATGATGCATATCAATATTTGAGATTGCGGCGACTGAATCTGAAAAACTTGGAAATTCTTTAGAGAGTTAAACTATGAAGTCAGCACACAGTAGAATTTCATAGCCTTTAAGGTAGAGGAGTCAAAAATAATAAAGTACAAATTATAGGGAGATGACTTAAAGTAAATTGTAGGGTAAAGTCTATGTTTATATCATGTTTATTGGACAGAACTGTTCTACTAATTTGCAATTACAGGTATGACTACTAAAATTTGGAAATATGATTAAGAGATAAAATTTGGAAATATGATTAAGCGATATTAATAAGAAACTGTATAGCTATTTTATCATGAAAATTAAAAATCTTTTATTTTCCTACCTAGCCAAATCAACATTTTCCAAAGTACTATTAATTCTGCAGTTCTGGGAACCAAACCCAGAACCTGTGCATGCTGTCACTGAGTTACTCCTCTAGCCCCCAAATACACTGTTTAAAAATCTTATTATATTTATTTAAAAAGTAATGATTTTTTCCATTAGGTTTCTTATAGGCCTCCTCAAGTCTACTTAAACTTACCCATGTGTGTTTCATAAATATTGTATTTTTATCTTTTTGCCATGACATAAAGAAGTTAACAAAGGAGCTGGGAACACTGGTACATACCTATAATTACGTCACTTGGGAGCCTGAGGCAACAGGATTGTGAGTTTAAGTTAAACCTGAGCTATATAGTGAGTTTATGGCTCATCGAGGCTGCCTAGCAAGAATATGTCTTTAAAAAATAATGGGGCTGGGAAGGTGGCTTAGTGGTAGAGTGCTTGCCTTGCATGCACGAGGCCCTGGGTTCGATTCCCCAGTACCAAATAAGCAAAAAGAAAAAAAGCCAGAAGTGGCACTGTGGCTCAAGTGGTAGAGCGCTAGCCTTGAGCTGAAGAGCTGAGGGACAGCGCCCAGGCCCAGAGTTCAGGCCCCATGACTGGACCAATAAAAAAGAAATGAAGTCATTAGAACATGGTCAGAAGAGCCTCAGATTCGATTCCCCCAGAAACAGACACTCACATGAGATTTTTATTTAGGGATGATTCCAAGCAGTAGTAGGAGACTAGTGAAGAAGCAAGACAGGGACGGGAGGAAGGCAGCACAGGATTAGTGTGCAGGCTTTTTTTTTCGTTCTGTTTTGGTAGTACTGGGATTTGAACTAAGGGCATTAAACTTGCTAGGCAGGCACTCTACCATTTGAGCCATGTCTGTAGCTCTTATTTTGCTTATTTTTGCTTTTTTTTTCAGATAGATTTTTGTCTATAACCAGCCTTAGAGACCCTCCTCCTCCTTCTGCTCCTGCATAGCTTGGATTACAAGCATGTACAACCACTCCTGGCTTGTTGGTTTAGGTAGGCTTCTTATTATATTCTCAGTTCCTGTTTTAAAAAAAATTGTGCTGGAGGAGGGGGATAAAAAAAAAATTGTGCTGGTCTTGGGGCTTGAATTCAGGGCCTGGGTGCTGTCTCTTGAGTTTCTTTTGCTTAAGGCTGGAGCTTTACCACTTCAGCCACAACTCCACTTCCAGCTTTTTTGGTAGTTTATTGGAGATAAGATTCTCATGGATTTTCCTGCAAGAATGGTGATCCTCAGCCTCCTGATTAGTTAGCATTATAGGTATGAACCACCAGTGTCATGCTTTGTTTGTTTGGTTTTAGTTTTTATTTTTGCCAGTCTTGGGCTTAAACTCAGCCTGGGCACTGTCCCTGAGCCTCTCTGGGCTCAAGGCTAGCACTCTATCACTTGAACTACAGCTCTACTTCCGGCTTTTTCTGTGTATGTGGTACTGAGGAATGGAACCTAGGGCTTCTTGCATGCTAGGCAAGCACTCTACCACTAAGCCACATTCCCAGCCCAGGTCTTGTTTTTTGAGACAGCATCTTGCCACATAGCTCAGGCTGGCCTTGTTTATCAGGTCACAGTGTGAGGAAAGTATCACACAACCCATCAATGGATAAATGTATCAAATATGGCGCACATGCAATGTTATATTTTTCTTTTCTTTTTCTTTTTTTAGGTCTGCGACCGAGATTTGAACTCTGTATCTGACACTTCTTCTCACTGGCTGGCTTTCTACCAACTGAGCCACACCTCCAAACCCACAATGGATATTATTCATCTTTTAAAAGGAAGTTCTAGCTGAGTGCAGTGGCTCACATCCAGGCAAAAGTTCATGAGGCTGATAATGACAATGTGCCTCGAGAAGGTTAAAATGTTATGTGACTTTAAGTAAATATCACTAACCCACAATACTGTGAAATTTATGTAAACACGTAATCTAATTAAGAAAAAACAAAGTTCATGAGGCCCTGTTTCAACAGAGAAAGCTGAACATGATCTGTCAACCCATCATGGAAAGCATAAGTAGTGGATTGCTCTACAAACTAACCTGGGCAAAAAGTGAGACCCTATCTAAAAAATAACCAAAACAAAAGGGACTGGAAGCATGGCTTAGAGTGGTAGGGTCTTAGCAAGTGCAAGGTCCTGAGTTTTAACTGTAGTTTCTGCAAAAGCAAAATAAGTAAAAGAAAAAAGGAGGGCTGGGAAGGTGGCTCAGTGGTAGAGCGCTTGCCTTGCATGCATGAGGCCCTGGGTTCGATTCCTCAGTATCACATAAGCAAAAAGAAAAAAAGCCGGAAGTGGCACTGTGGCTCAAGTGGTAGAGCGCTAGCCTTGAGCTGAAGAGCTGAGGAACAGCGCCCAGGCCCAGAGTGCAGGCCCCATGACCGGCCCCCCCCCCCCAAAAAAAAAAAAAGAAAAAGAAAAAAGGAGTTCTAACACATACTTCAATGAGATGAAACTTGAGGACTTTTTTTTTTTTTTTTTTGGTCGGTCGTGGGGCTTGAACTCTAGGCTTGGGCGCTGTCCCTCAGCTCTTCAGCTCAAGGTGAGCGTTCTACCACTTGAGATACAGCACCACTTCCACTTTCCTGGTGGTTTATTGGAGATAGGAGTCTCACAGTCTTTCTTGCCTGGGCTGGCTTTGAACCACGACCCTCAGCTCTCAGCCTCCTGAGTAGCTAGGATTACAGGCGTGAGCCACCAGCGCCCAGCTGAGGACTTTATACTATGAAATAAACCAGTCACAAAAAGATAAATACTGTATGATTTCACTTAGATCAGGTTAAGGAGGTGGTAATTAGGAATTGTTCATCTGACTTTGTTTTGCAAGCTGAAAAAGTTCTGGAGATTAGGCATACAACAATATGGAATAGGTAGAAGTCTTAATTGCTTGTCACGTCCTTAACCATGCAGTGTCCCAAGAAAGACCTTGCTTTTCTGGCCACTACACTATAGACATGGGCTAGACCTAATCAGCTGGCCATATTAAAAAGAAAATCTGCCAATCTCACAGTTCTTAGCTGCAAGACACACAAAGCAAGGCAGTAGAAGCAGAGGCTAAAAAGCTTAGTTCTGAGGGAACAAAAAAACAGGTTAGGCCATCAGAGCTGCCTCTTTTTATCTCTAGCACTTGAAACCACATTCTCTCGTCTTGAGTCTTGCAATAGCTGCTAAGAGGCTTCCTGTGTTTCTCTACTTCCTAGTATGAACCAAACATAATCATGTATCTTCTTTGCTAACAAAAAAGGAAGTCTCTCTTCCTTATTTTCTGGAGGAGCTTCCCTTCCTCTTTCCAGCTCTGATACCTTCATTGTCGTAAGTACACAGTCGAATTTGCTTTTCTGTGGAAGAAAACAATATTCCACTTTGATCAAGCAATGGGACTTCTAAAGCTGTGTATGGTGGTGTATGTCTGTAATCACAGCACTCAGGAAGCCAACCCAAAATGATTAAGTGGAGAAGGTCAGTATGGGCTATCATAGTGAATAGCAGGTTTTTCTGGACTACCTACTGAGACTCTGTCTCAAATAAGTAATATTTTTTTTTTTAAAGGAGGGAGCTGGACACAGGTGGCTCACACCACCTGTGGTCTGAGGATAGCATCTCAAGATCTGAGGACTGAGGTTCAAAGCCACCCGGGGAAAGTCTGGGAGACTCTTTAATTAACCAGCAAAACGCCCAAAGAGGAGCTCTGGCTCAAGTGTTAAGAGCACCAGCTTTGAGTGAAAAAGCTAAGGGATGGTATCTAGGCCTAAAAACCCTAGTACCAGCACCAAAGGGGTGTGGGGGGAAGGATTTTAGTATTTTTAAGAACTATTATAAAGGTGATGTATAGAGGGTTTACAGTTACGTAAGTCAGGTAAAGTGTACATCTCTTTTTGGACAATGTCACCCCTCTCTCCCAGTGAAAAAAGAGACTTCTTAAGGCCCAGTTCCCATTGCGTTTGAGTAAAATTGTATATTATGCTTTCCCTCACCAGATAGGAATTTAGAAATCCTTTCATCTGCCAAAATGCCTCTGAGTAATTTGCAGTACATGACTGTTAGGGAACATCCTGAAACAGCTGTAAAAACCAGTACAAGCATCTCATTCCAGCTCCTGCTCTTCTACTCCCCAATTTCCACGCAATTCACTTACATAAGCAGGAAAAACAAAACTCGTACTAGGTGCCCTTCTGACTCTCTCCTCTCCACCGCCCTCGGCCTGCAGGCTGCAGTTTAGGAAGGGGTGGCCATACTTCAGCCTGCAGCTTCAAAGGGCCTTGAATACAGCGAGCTACTTTTTACGAGGGTGACAAAGGGATGCACGACCGTGTAGAAAGGCCACAGAGGAGACTGCTGCCTGCAGTCCCTCCCAACTCAAAGACGGAGGCAGAGACAGAGGCGGAGCAGCGACCTCAAGGCAGAGACCTGTTCTTAGAGATCTCCCCAGAGAGCGTCATCCAGAAACCACGCCGGGGGCCGCGGTCGGACTAGCTGGGCCGGCGCTTTTACATCCGGGCATCGGGCGATCCCTCTCAGCCAATCCCCGGAGAGGCAGTTCTGGCGTCACTGATTGCGCTCGGGCGTCTTGTGATGCCATCACGCAGCGCCGGAAGCGGCGAGGGACGGACGGACGGAGTGTCGTGAGCGCGTTGTTTCCCGTCCACTGGAGGTAACGCGGTCGGCCCGCCTCGTCCGCCGGCGGGGTCGGAGGCGCGTGCGGGTTTTAGGCCCGAGCGGCTGCCAGCCGTGAGCGGTAAACCTTAAGCGACTCCTCGGAGGTTGTCTCGCCACAAGCCTTGCTCCAGCCTCCCCTCCTGCTCCCGCGAGCGTGTTAGACGGCCACGCGCGTCTCGGCCTCGTTTCGTGTCTGTTCCCGCGTGTTTCCGACACCAGGAACGAGCTGTTAGCCACACAAGCAGAAAAAAGATGGCCAGCACTGTCTAACCAAAGAGGGCACGGCCTTCCCGAGAAGGCAGAACCCTCCTGAGAGCTCACCCCTCGCAGCTTCCGCAGGCCTTCGAGAAGCAAGCCTTTTCCCAGACAGACCAGTGATAGATAATAAAGTGTGTGTGTGTGTGTGTGTGTGTGTGTGTATTTGTGTGGAATTATGGGGCCCACGTTTGGAGTCTTTTGGAAATTTGACTTCTATTGGTGATTTTATAGAACTCTGAAGTCAGGAGTTGTCCTTGTGGGGGAGACAATGTAGATTTATGCCCTTTCATTTAGTTGCCCAGTAATGACTTTGGAAAGATCTTCATACAAGTCTGCAGCTTCTGCTTTAATCCTATTCACAGAAATGACATTAGTGCTGACTTTAAATAACTTGTCACAGCTGACTACCCAGCAGACAGTTGAAATTCAGAGACCTGAGGCTGAACTCAACAATCTTCCTTGCACTTACTTTATCTATCACTAAGTCCTGATTAGTTTTACCAGCTAAATCTGTGCTCTTTAGTCTGCCTCTACTGCAATATTTGCTTACTATGAGGGATACATTGTGAATGATTGAAACCTAGAACATACTAAAATCTGTAGTTTTTCCCTAAATATACATGTCTATGAAGATATTTATAAATAAGCTTAATAACAAAAATCACAATATATTAAAAAAGTTATCTAAATCATGAATTGCTTACTTCTTGAGTTTTATGTTTAATGTTTAATATTTTTAGATCATGGTTGACTGTGGGTAACTGAAACCATGGAAAGAGAAACTGTGGATAAGGAGGATGACTGTGTTGTCCTACTTTATTAGGCTTCATCATCTTTCACCTGAAATATCATGGTCTTCTAACTGGCTTCTCTCTGGCTTCCCACATAACCGTTCTCAGCCACATACAGTTTCTTAACTTTAAGTGGAAGGAAAGAAATCTAAAGTGAAATATTCAGTTCCTTGTTTTATTAGTTACACTTTCGATGCTTAGCTGTCATATAGGGGCCAACTTACTGCATAGGGTAGAATAGAAGGTTTCCATCATTGCAGAAAATTCTGTTAGACAATAGTGCTCCACACTTTTGGCCTTGGATGGCCTGTCAAATCACTTAAGATGTAATCCTCTTAACAACACAATCAAAATTTTCTTTCTGAGAAATTCCCACAACTTTGCAGTGAAAAGTATAGAGCTTTAAAATGAAAATTTAGCTTAAAAAGTAGAGGATAGTAGAATGCTCACCTCCTTTCTTTGAGGATTCTACCATAAGAAGAGGAGCAAGTTGAAGAAAAGGAGGAGAACCTGGATAGGGTGTTCAATCATTATTCACTTGTAAATATTATATGCTTGCTATATGCCAAATATTGCATTGAATGTTAGAGGCAAATTGATAAGCAAAAATAGGCATGACTTTTACTGTCAAATAGCTTGCAGTTCATTGAGTTTTACTGGAGGGACTGAATTGGAGATTCAGAAAAATCCTGAGTTCCCAATTTTCTAAAACCCTTTGATTTGGGAAGTTGAGTCTGGAGGCTAAACTGAGCCAAACTACTGTTTAAGATTAGTTATGTAAGCATTGTTCAATAACTGTCAACTTCTTATAGATTAGTTAATAGTAACATCTAACTTCAGAACTTTGAGGGAATAGTTGAGTATGTATTAGTATGTATTATGTATAATGGTTGAGTATATATTAGTATGTATTTTTAGGGATTAATGAATAGCAACATCTAACTTCAGAACTTTGAGGGAATATAATGTTTGGTTATGTATTAGTTGAGTATGAGCCGAAGAGATAGTTACCCTTCAAGGGCCGACCATAATTCCAGCTGTCCATTGGATTCCTCCCTATCTTTGCCTTCTGCCTTCCTGCTGGATTTTTCTTTTTTTAATTGTCAATAGGAGTCATTAGTTACCACATGACTTTTTTCCTTCCATTCCCATTGAAGACATTTCTTACTTCTTAGTCCATCACCTGCTTATTTATCAATTACAGCAAATATAAAAAATAGACCTTGAAAATGCAATATTTCAAAATAGGACTTGCTTATAGTATCATTATCATATAGGGTCCAGGTTTAAGATTTTAGATTTACAGCTGTCTTTTTTTTTCTTCCTTTTTTTCCAGTACTGAGGATTGAACCCAGGGCCTTGTACAGATGGACACACTATCACTTGAGTTACAGCTTCACCCCTACAAATAATTCTTCATGTTCTTGCGACAGCTCCTTCCCAGAGACTTGCTGTATGCCCTTTGAATTTTTCTGACCTACATTATATTAATGTTTCTATTAATGTGTGTTCATATACAGTTGTTGACAAAAAACGTTCTGTGACTTTAGTCTTTAATTTTATTCTGAAGCTCAAAACCTGGCAATTGTCTTATAATGATTATATTAAATCTCAGCTTTTTAGCTAGTTGAATGTGTGTGCGCGCGCGTGTGTGCACGTGTGTGCACACACATGTGCGTATTCAGGTCCTGAGTTTGTTGTTTTCTGTGAATATTTATTTATTGCCAGTCCTGGGACTTGAACTCAGGATCTGAGCACTGTCCCTGGGCTTTTTTTTTGCCCAAGGCTAGCACTCTACCACTTGAGCCATAGCACCATTTCCGGCTTTTTTCTGTTTATGTGGTGCTGAGGAATGGAACCCAGGGCTTCATGCATGCTAGACAGGTACTCTTTTTTTTTTTTTTTTTTAGACAAGTACTCTTACCATTTAGACAAGTACTCTTACCATTAAGCCACATTCCCAGCCCATCGCTTTTTTTTTTTTTTTCTTTTTTGGGTCCGGTTGTGGGGCCTGAACTCTGGGCCTGGACGCTGTCCCTCAGCTCTTCAGCTCAAGGCTAGCGCTCTACCACTTGAGTCACAGCGCCACTTCCAGCTTTTTTCTTTTTGCTTATGTGGTGCTGAGGAATCGAACCCAGGGCCTCACGCATACAAGGCAAGTGCTTTACCACTGAGCCACCTTCCCAGCCCTCGCTTTTTTTTTTTTCATTTTATTTTTTTTGTGAACATACTGTACAGAGGGGTTACAATTACATGGGCAGGATAATGCGTATATTTCTTATCAAGCATTGCAGCCTCCTCCTTTGTTTACCCTTCACATCTCTTCCCAGCCTCCCGCTTTTTTTTTTTTTTAATTAAAACAAATGAAAAACCTTGTTTCTGTTTCCTGGAGTACATTTTGTAAATATTATTTTGTATGATCAGAGGCACATAGGCATTGCACCATTTTGTTCCTCTCCTGAGAGTGTCTTCCTGGTCTCACTGTGTGTGAATATATAGAGTCCTTTATAATTTATCATGTCCCAGTGTATGTGAACCTTTTAAAAATTGTTTTTATAAAGGTGATGTACAGAGGTTAGTTAAGGTTAGTTATATAAACATTGCAGTTATATAAATCAGGTAGAGTATATTTCTTTTTGGACAGTTTTACCCCTTCACTTGCTCTCTCCCAGTTGGCCCTGAGCTTTTTGCTCAACATTAGTGCTCTACTGTTTGAGTCACAGCTTTTTGGTGGAAATTGGAGATAAGAGTCTTACAGACTTTCCTGCCTGGATTGATTTCAAACCACAATCCTCAGGTCTCAACATTTTGAGAAGCTAGGATTAGAGGTGTGAGCCTTGGTGCCAGTTTCTGCTTCTTTCTGATGTTGGATTAAGAAGCACTCAGATGAGTGATGGACGTGTCTGGGTGTGTCTATGTGGGTGCTTCCAGAAACAATTAGGTCTGATCTAATGAATTGTTCATCTACTGCTGGATTCAAACCTTGAATAGACTGTTGGGAAGTGGTGGAACTGTAGAGGGTGGAGCCAGGGTGGAGCCTGGTTGGAGGAAGTAGGTCACTAGGGTTGTGTCCTTAGGGGCTCCTTACTGCTTTTGCTCTGCCCTGCTTTCTGTCTACCATATTATCAGCTTTTCTGCCCTTTTATGAAAGTAATTTCTCTCTTTAGGTTGTTGTAACAATAAAACTAACACATTGGGCTATTCTTTCTTTGACTCAACTTTTATGACAAGTATCAGTATACTATGAAAAGTATCAATATACTTTTCAAATATATGTGTTCCTCTCTCCTGAATTTAATATCTATATATCCTAGCTTGACTTTTGGATATTCCACAGGCCATGCAAACCAATTTGTGGACCTTCTTTACCTTTACTCCATCCCTAAATATCGTCTTCCTTTGTATCCTTATTGTGGTTAGTAGCCATCTTCCAACTTAGAAATCTTTACTGCCTCCCTTTATACTTTTGTTATTTTCAAAATATCATTAGAAATTAAATCTATCCTCCAGATTTCTCTTGACTGTTCTTTTTTCTCCTTTGCTTCTGATTTTTCAGGCCTCATATTGCCTCTGAATTTCTTGTTTCTTTCTATTCTAATATCTGCCTATAAAAGTTGTTTTTTCAAAAGAGCATCAGCCCCTTTATTCTTGTGTAGATTGTACATTATACAAAGATGTCATAATCACACTTTAGAAATTATAGATTTGCATATTTATTGTGAGTGGGGAATAAAAAATTGTTAAAATATCAGTAAATTACTTTAATTAAGAAAGGAAAACTGGGGCTGGGAAGTTGGCTCAGTGGTAGAGCGCTTGCCTTGCATGCATGAGGCCCTGGGTTCAATTCCTCAGCACCACATAAACAAAAAGAAAAAACCCAGAAGTGGCACTGAGGCTCAAGTGGTAGAGCGCTAGCCTTGAGCTGAAGAGCTGAGGGACAGCGCCCGGGCCCAGAGTTCAGGCACCATGACCGGACCCCCCAAAAAAAAAAAAAGAAAGGAAAACTATGCTGTATACTGGTGGCTCACCTTTGTAATCCCAGCTATTCAGGAGGTAGAGATTAGGAGACTCACAGCTCAAGGCCAGCCCAGGCCTTAAACATGAGAACTTATTTCAATCAATAGCTGGATGCAGCAGTGCATGCCTGTCTTCCTAAGTACATGGGAAGCTTAAATAGGAACTTCATGGTCCAGGCCAGCCAGAGTATATATATCTCTGAAAAAGAATGACGACAAAAAGGGCTGGGAGATAGCTTAAGAGGCATAATGTCTGTCCTTTTAGCAAGTGCAAAGCCATGAGTTCAGTGTTCAGTACCATCAAAAGTAAGAACCAGAAGATTCCCTCCCCTAACACTCCCCTCCCTCAACCAAAAATCCAACAAAACCAAAAAGGAAAGAAAGGGAAGCTAGCACACATAGATAATGTAAAAATGGAAGGATATCATCACTCTGACATTCTATCCTTTAAAACTCTGCATAAACTTAATCTGTTCTTCATGAAGTCTTTTTTTAATCCTCAGTCCTCTCACTGGGCTCATGCTGCATTTCAACATTTATAGTGCATACTACTTTATGTTGCGATAATTGGTATGTGTCTGTAAGCCTCACTGTACCGCAGGCTCTTCAAGCACAGGAACAATGTTTATTCATCTCTGATGGAACCTCAGAATATAGCCAAATGTTCAGCACACACAGTATATCAGTAAATGTATAGCTAATTTTAGGTTAGGGTGATTGAGGCAGTGAGGTAAATACATTACCTAATTTAATCCTCACAGCAGCCTCTTGAGTCCTGTCCTGACAGATTTATAGGTAAGATTGAGACTTGGCATGTGAGTCACTTACTTTGATGAACAGCTGAGAAATCACATGTATGGTAGTGATGGAGTATGGCCTGGAGGACTGGTTATAGTAAAAATAAAACTAACATATTGGGCATTTCAGTGTTTCTCTACTTTTGTCTCTCAGAGTGATGATGCGGGTGTGCTGGTTGGTGAGACAGGACAGCCAGCAGCATCGAATCAAACTTCCACATTTAGAAACAGTCGTGCTTGGGCGCAGCCCAGAGACCAAAATCACTGATAAGAAATGTTCTCGACAGCAAGGTAACTAACTATAAGAATTTGAAGATTATCATGTTTGTATCTAGGAAATAGTGATAAGAAGTACACTTTTCCTGGGTGTTCTTGATGCAAAACCTATTGTATTCCCTCCCCTACCCCTTGATCACTCACCCAAATGCCTCAGGAACTAAGCTTTTTTAGCTAACACCAGGCCTTTTTCATTCTTGATTCTACCCACCCAATGTGGTAACATTCAAGGCAGGGTAGGATGAAGGGGTGAGCAGGCAAGATCTGTTCTGTTACAATAGGATGGTGGATTTGAGTCCTGCATCTTGCTTTCCCAGGAGATTGTGCTTTTGGCAGCAAGGCAGATAAATTCTAGCGTATTCAGATGGAATTGTATCTGAGAAATCTTGTCTCACACAAAGAATACTATTTTATAAATAGACTTCGTCTTCCATGAGGTTTATGCACTTAGGAAAAAGCCTTACTATTTACCTCGCCCCCCCCCCCCTTCATAAACTTATGGCTTATGCACTGCTGCCTGCAGTGTGATCCTATACTCCTAAGCATTCTAGACTTAGACAATTGTCATCTGCACTGATAATACACTTTCTTTGTGATTTAGTCCATATGCAGGGAAGAAAAGCTATGTTTGAGTAGGTTAGGTCCAAGCTACTAAAGTAGCCACTGTTTCTGTCCCCCTCCTCACTGCAGGGACATTTGTGGGTGGGAGCAAGTCCTTTGCCTTTTCAATCTGGTGTACAGCTATGGTATGTCTTCTGGTTCCCTATCTCAACCTCGTACTTTATTCACTTATGTGAACATGAGTGCTTAATGTTACCTGTTTTCAAACATGCTCAAGAATATTTGTCATCTCTGCAATCTCTTTCTAGAATAATCTTTCCATTTCAATGCTAGCTGAACTTCCTTTTGTTTTCCATGAACATACTTTTACCTTTTTCTCTGTTGAAAGCATCTGATTTTTTTTTCTTTTGATTGTTGTGGTTTTGATTTGGGGATCAAATCTAGGGCCTTGAACATACTAGATAAGCACTACCAGTGAGCTATACTCCTGCCCTTGGAAGTTTTTTTAAGGATCTTACACTAAGAGCTTAGATTTTTTCTGTTGTCAGGGTGTGTGATCCAGGAGAACCAAGGGTTCCGGCAAAGGGAAATGCGTAGGAATGCATTGTAGCTGGTTCATAGGACATTAGCAATAGCTGAGACAGCACACAGACCAGTAGATATTTTATGAAAGGGATTTGTAGCTCTTAAAGCTGGTGGGATTTAAAGACCCAGCCACCTGCAGATCAGGCAGTTGCTCATCTGTCCCACTGCCTTCTGTACTAAGACTTCATTATCCTCTGGGGAAAATAGAAGCAAGTACCTGCCTGGTTTTTGTTGCATTTGTGTTATTTTTTTCTTTAATCTCTTTCAGTACAGTTGAAAGCAGAGTGTAACAAGGGATATGTCAAGGTAAAGCAGGTATGCGTATTGTAACTTGGATTTCTGTTTTATCCTTGATGGGTTTCTTGGGGGATTTCCTTTAGAATGGTAATGCCAATCAATCAAGGCTTCTCTGGCATATGGAAGTGACTGAGTAGTTTAGATGAACATTAAACAGAATTATTGGCACATAGTAAGTGGCTGACATAGCAGTGACTATATTACTAATGATGTTACTACTATTATAATTATTTTCTGATTATTCCATAGGTAGGGGTCAATCCCACCAGCATTGACTCAGTCATAATTGGGAAGGACCAAGAGATGAAGCTGCAACCTGGCCAGGTTCTCTATATGGTGAATGAACTTTATCCATATATTGTAGAGTTTGAGGAAGAGGCAAAGAGCTCTGGCCTAGGAGCACACAGGAAGAGAAAGAGGTCAGGCAACAGCAATTCCTTAGGAGATGTTGCCCAGGAAGCTGAGCCTATGACAGAGCAGGAACCTGGGACTGCTGACCCCAGCCAATACCCTCTGCCCCCAAAGAAGGGGAAAGATGCATCTGCCAAAAAGGTGAGGGTAATATGATTGATAGAGGATTAAATGAGATATAATTACTCTTTAATTGTTGTGTACACTGCAAAGTCTAGACACGTGTGGGGGTTATTAACTATAATGAGGGCTGTTAACTATGATGAAAGAGTCACTTGTTTGAGGCATGAACATCACTTGGGTGAATGTCTCTTTATTTGTTTTAAGGTATGCCACTTGAAGGAAGGCAGGGCAGTAATGGCAGTGTACTTAAAAAGAAGCACTAAAATAGGTTCGTTGTTTATGTTTCTATAGAAGGTTAGCAGAGTGTTTTCTGGAATACTTTTCTTACATCATGTAATTCACCTACTGATGTCAAGGTGGGAACTTGGACAGATTGTGGTTGGTGCATAAGAGGGCCAAAAATAAGTTACTGGCATTACTGCCCTCCATCCACAGACCCATGTCAGACTATAGGAAGATAGTACCAATGGTCCATGGTCCTAAAGGGCAATAGGTTGAACTAAAGAAGAGTAGTTTAATTTTCAAGAACTAACTTTACTTCCAAGTTTGGTTGGACTTCATTGTCACACAGTAGCTATACCAAATTCAAATTATTGACATTTACAACTTACCTTGTCTTTTTTTTTTTTGTCGGTCATGGGGCTTGAACTCTGGGCTCTTCAGCTCAAGGGGAGCATGCTACTTGCTTGAGCCACAGCGCCACTTCTGGTTTTCTGATGGTTTATTGGAGATAAGAATCTCACGGACTTTCCTGCTGGCTTTGAACCATGATCCTCAGATCTTAGCCTCCCGAGTAGCTAGGATTACAGGCATGAGTCACTGGTGCCTGGCTTATCTTGTCCTTTTTTGTTTAGGAACCACTGGGCCACTGGAGTCAAGGCTTGAAGATTTCTATGCAAGACCCTAAAATGCAGGTCAGAATAAAATTGTGGAATTTAAGTACATTTCATGACCACACCACAGAGGCCATAATTGCAAATGAAATAAAAGGATATTGACTGTTCTGAGTGGGATTTGTTTCACTGCAATATTCTGTGAGAACAGATGGCTTTTGCCATTGGCAAAAAAGATAGTAACATGGGTTTTGGAGAAAAGCTAAATTCTCCAAGAAAATATCCTTCATGTCTTTAATCTTTTAAACTTCTGGGCGTTATTTAAAATACCTCATGTCCCTTTTAGGGAAGCATTAGATAATGTATCATGACTCTAGTATTGCCCTAGGACTAATGGGCATCATCCTTGGAGGAGCCTTTAGTTACTGTTTTAATTTCTTGATGGTTAACAGGTGGTCACATCTGTTAGAGCTCCACAGAGCGGATGAATTTGAATTGATGTCTGCAGAAAATTTAGCATCAGGTCTTTGGGAATTACTTTGTACTGTGTATCATGGGCATATTTTGTTTAGTCTGATGGTTGGAAACTTGACTCGAGTTCATGTGATCTGGGTTGGAATTCTAGATTTCCCACTTTGTAACTATGTGACTTGTGTAAGACACTATCAGTCTATCTGAGTTTTAAATGCTCTCACTTCTTAAAATTGGGACGCTAATTTTTTCCCATAGGATTGTCATGGTAATTAAATACCTTGATGACTGTCTCAAGCCACAGAAGATTTTCAGTAGATGTTTTCTCTTGTGCCCTTTTGCCAGGTTTACAAAGATGAGCAGGTGGTGGTGATTAAGGATAAATATCCTAAGGCCCGGTATCATTGGCTGGTCTTGCCATGGGCCTCCATTTCCAGTTTGAAGGCTGTGACCAGTGAACACCTTGAACTTCTCAAACATATGCATACTGTGGGAGAAAAGGTGATTTCAGATTTTGCTGGATGCAGCAAACTTCGTTTCCGACTGGGCTATCATGCCATTCCCAGTATGAGGTAAGCCTTGGCAGTGCTAGTGCCTCCTGCTTTTGTACATTTGACTAGCCTGCATTTACTGGGTATAAGGATAGGTTGAGGCCTAAGGGAGTAGGATGGGATGTTGTGAGGTGGGTAAATGGGCTGAAGTTTTCACTCCTCTGCCTGACTTGCCTTCGAGCTTTGAGTTCCTGCTTGTCTGTCATTTAATCCTATATGGTTCTTTATTTCCCTCTAAATGGAAACTTTAGAGGGCCTAATGTGTGAACTAGATGAAGCATCTTTATTACCCTCACATGAGGAATTATAGCAGCTACTATTAGATACATTGATTTATTACCCTCACATGAGGAATTATAGCAGCGACTATTAGATACCATGATTAAGGACCATTGCTCTTAAAGAAACAAATACAGCTTCTGTAAGAGCAGCTTAGTACATAGAATAAATGAAAGAAAAGTGCAGGGATTCTTTTTCTTTGGTTTATACTCAGAAGAATTTGGGAATGAATGATTAATTTTTTCCAAGAATGCAAGCAAAGCTGAAACTCCACAGTTCCTTTGATCTAAGCAAGAACATAATGAGACCAGATTTCAGAATTTGTAGCTTTATTTGTGTGTGTTAGGAGTTAGGGGTTTTTATATGCTAAGCATATGCTTTACTACTGATACCTTCCCATGCCTAGCTTTTGGAAAACGTGGTAAAACAAACAATGTAGAATTTACATTTTAGTCTATTCTATAATTAACTAATCATCTATGCTTTGTGATGAAGTCTTGCCATGTTTCCCAGGCTGGTCTTGAACTTGCTGGGCTTGAGTGATCCTCTCACCATAGCTTCCCAAGTGCTAAAACTATAGACATAGGGGCTGGGAAGGTGGCTCAGTGGTAAAGCACTTGCCTTGCATGCTTGAGGCCCTGGGTTCGATTCCTCAGCACCACATAAGTAAAAAGAAATAAAAGCCGGAAGTGGCACTGAGGCTCAAGTGGTAGAGCGCTAGCCTTGAGCTGAAGAGCTGAGAGACAGCGTCCAGGCCCAGAGTTCAGGCCCCACAACTGGACCCCCCCCAAAAAAAAATGATTACAGACAATATATCTCTCTACTCACCTGCTTTTTAAATGCTCAGTTCATTGCCATTAAGTATATACACAATATTGTGCAACAATACAATCATTCATTTCCATAACTTTTTTTTTTTTGTCGGTGGTGGGGCTTGAACTCTGGGTTAGGTACTGTCCTTGTGCTCTTCAGCTCAAGGCAAGTGCTCTACCGCTTGAGGCACAGCACCACTTCCGGTTTTCTAGTGGTTTATTGGAGAGAAGAGTCTCATGGACTTTCCTGCTCGGGCTGACTTTGAACTGCAATCCTCAGATCTCAGTCTCCTGAGTAGCTAGGATTACAGGCGTGAGCCACCAGTGCCCGACATCATTTCCATAACTTTTATCATCTTCCTGAACTGAAACTTTATACCTTTTAAATAATAATTCTTTTTTTTGCATCAAAATTTGCATGCAGTAATATGCACACATTCTGAGATGTATGATTTTTTTTGTCAGTTAGGACATATATATATATATATATATTTGTATGTATGTATGTATGTATAGTCATGTCACTATCACTGATCAAGATACAAAACATGTCTATTATCCAGAAAGTTCCCATGTGCCTCTCTCTTCTCATTCCCTTTTTACTACCAAACATTGTTCTGATTTCGTTCAGCATAGATTGCTTTGGTTGGCTCTAGGGCTTCATACAAAAGAGATCATACAGTGTATAGTCTTTTTTTTTCTGGTCAGTATAATAATTTTGACATTTATGTGTTATGTATGTATGTATATATATGGACATATTTCATTTCATTTGCTCTTGGGTAAATAGAATTGGAATTGATAGGCCATAGGGTGAATATATGTTAGACCTCATTTAAAGAAATATCTGTCTGTCCTTCCCTCCCTTCCTCTCTCCCTTTGACACTCCCATTTTTTTCTCTCTCTTTTCTAATTTTATTAGCATCAATTAATTGTACAAGAGGGCTTAATTTTGACATGTCCATTTACGCACACAGTGTACATTAATCATTCTCACGCTCTGTCACTCTCTCATCCCAACATCCTTTCTAAAACCAATCTCAACAAATTTCATTGTTGGTGGTGGTGGAGTTGGGGGTGGGAAGGGTGGGGATGGAAAGGGATGGGAAGGGGAAACAAAGAAGGAGGCAACAATGTTTGATAAGAAATGTACTCATTATCTTGTCCATGTAATTGTAACGCCTCTATATGGTATTTTCACAATTAAAAAACCCAAGAACCGCCCCCCAAATTTCATTGTTCCATTTTTACAAGTGTACATGGCGTATTTTGACCATATTCATCTTTCTTTACCCTCTCTATATTTTTGCTTTCTCTCTTCCTATTAGGACCTGTACACTAGACAAGATCTGTTTAACAATCTTGTTTTTGTTGATTGTTCAAAACAATTTCATTTGGTATTTCATACATTTACATACTGTGCTTTAATCAGATTGATGTCCTACTTCACTGTCACTTTCCCCATCTCTTATCCCTTATTAGTCAACAGTTTTCAATGAGTTTCCTTTTGCTAGCTTCAGTCACAAATGCAATGCATTTTGATATTGTTCATCTTCTAACATTCTGTTTCCCTTCCTTACCTCTAATTCCCTCAAACAGACTCACAAATACAAATGTGTTCTCTCTCTTTATATATTGCATATATGTTTTATACACATATAGATGTATTTACATATGTGTATCTTTTATCAGTAATTTAGTAGTATATTATTCTTTCATAGTCATATTACATGAATATTGTTGACATAGTCATTGTTTATAGTGGTAATAAATAGAATTTAAACTGAAGTCATTATATCTGGTAGCACACACAAAAATGACAATGTTTTAAACAAGTCTTGAAATTACATCTCATCTTTTTGCTGCTATTGTTTTACTTAGTGTTAATAAAGACAGTATAGGGCTGGGAAGGTGGCTCAGTGGTAGAGTGCTTGCCTCGCATGCAGGAGGCCCTGGGTTTGATTCCTCAGCACCACATAAACAGAAAAGGCTGGAAGTGGCACTGTGCCTCAAGTGATAGAGTGCTAGCCTTGAGCTGAAGAGCTCAGGGACAGTGCCCAGGCCTAGAGTTCAAACCCCATGACTGACCAAAAAAAAAAAAAAAAAGACAGTTTAAAAACCCTGTAGAGTTAGGGGTATGGGCCACCACACCCAGCTTCTAGTGGAAACTTACACATTAAACACACACACACACACACACACACTTTACACACACACACACACACACACACACACTTTTCTGGCCCTGGGTCTTGAATTCAGGGCCTAGGTGCTGTCCCTGAGCTTTTGTGTTGAAGGTTAGTACTTTACCACTTGAGCCACAGCTCTACTTCTAGCTTTTTGGTGGGTTGTTGGAAATAAGAATCTCCTGGGCTGGGTGCCGGTGGCTCATGCCTGTAAGCCTAGCTACTCAGGAGGCTGAGATCTGAGGATCACAGTTCAAAGCCAGCCCAGGCAGGAAAGTCCGTGAAAACTGAAAGTGGCACTAGAAAACTGAAGTGGCACTGTGGCTCAAGTGATAGAGCACTAGCCTTGAGCTGAAGAGCACAGGGACAGCGCCCAAGTCCCGAGTTCAAGCCCTGAGTTCAAGCCGCACGACGGACAAAAAAAAAAAAATCTCCTGGACTTTTCTGCCCAGGCTTGCTTTGAACTGAGATCCTAAGATTGATAGGATTACAGGAGTGAGCCACTGGTGCCTGACAAATATTTTTAAATTAAAGAATAGTATTTAATGAACATCCTATTAATACTCGATTCTACTCATACTTCTCATACTCTACTATTGACATTTTGGGTAAGCCATGGTTTTTATTGAGTTTAATGGTCCTTTTTTTTTTTTGAATTTTGAACAAGCCATGTACATCTTCATGTGATCAGCCAGGATTTTGATTCTCCTTGCCTTAAAAACAAAAAACATTGGAATTCTTTCAATACTGAATACTTCCTAGAATCAAAAGGTAACCATATTTCTTGGTTTTCATAGTTGTTTCCTTTTCTCAGTTCTTTTACTTTGATTCAGTTGTTTGCTAACTAAAAACCCGGCCTCAAAAACAAAACACAGAACTTTGTGTTTTCTATGAAGATAGCAGTGTCAAAAGCAACTGGAATATTTGGATTGTAATATGATTGCTACTTTGATATGAGCGGCCTTCATGAGGGAGCTAGTAAGCTGGATGTCAGGGTCAAGAAGTATTTTATTTCAGAAACAGGGGACTTAGAGGTTTTCATGAAAATTAGTGGAGTCTGTGTTACTCTGACTTGTCATGGTGACAAAATAGCTCACATAAACAACTTAGAGGAAAGATATACCTTTTTTTTTTCTTTTCCTTTTTAGAGATTTTAGTCCATGGCCATTGGGCTCTTGTTTCTGGGCTGGGGTGAGGCAGAACATCATGATCAGGTGAAGGGAGGGAGAAGGAAAAAGAGGGGAGGGAGACATAATTAGGACAAGATACAACCTTCAAGGCCATATCTCCTAAAGGTTTTTTTTACTATCTCTCCAAATAGCACTACTAGCTGGAGATCAAGCCTTTAATACATGAATATTTTGACATAGCATATCCAAACTATTTGAAAGTTTATAGATAAGAAGGGTTTAAACAGTTTTTTTTGTCTCTTCTGCATCAGTTGGGTAGGAGAAAGAGAACTGCTTTATGTTAGGAATGTTAACAAACAGGGGGAGGCTATTTATGTGTAGAGGAAGCATGTATATACATTGTGGAACTTAAGTACTATAGAGAGGTTAATGAGTAGAGCTACTACTATTTACCAGAGACCAACTAAGACTAAATCACTTATATTAGGTCCTTGACAGAGTAGCCAGGAGTGTGTATTGAAGGACTGTATTACTACAAATGTAGGTTGATCAGATTTAGAATCTTAAGTACAGTTTTTCAATGTGAAGACTAACCTCAAGCTTATCAGATTTAAGAATACATGATGTTTTGATTAGGGTCTTCTTTTCTTTTTTTGTATCGTACATTGGGTTTCTAGAGATACTGAGAATTGAACTTTTTGTCTTTGATTGCAGCTATAATCAAAATGGTGCAAGAGGCTGGCAGAGTGACTGTCGAAGATGGGACGTCTGAGCTCTTGAAGCTGCCCCTTCGTTGTCATGAGTGTCAGCAACTGCTGCCTTCCATTCCGCAGCTGAAAGAGCATCTCAGGAAGCACTGGATAAAGTGATGCTGAAGAGCCCCAACATCTGCTGCAAATGTGGAGAAATGCTGGCACCTGTTCTGGCTTGTCTGAGAACTTCTACTACTTCCCCAATTAAAATATGCAACTTTCATTTTATTTTTTTTGGTCACAAAGTTTATTTTATTCTTGAAGGTAGCTGGAACATGCCTGAACATCATCTCCAGGACTCATGTCAGGCTCGACTAATGGGAGCAGAACTACACTCTGACTCATCTAATGCAGAAATGAGGTTGTTTTATATTTTTGTTCCCTCTATTTTTCCTTTCCCCAGAGACATGGAGCACCTTTTTGATTGAAGTGTCTAGAATGATTTCTTGTTTATCCTGAAGGTCTTGAGAAGTCTTGTTCTTGACCTTAAAACTGGTTTCTAGTAGTCTTCTTCCATCCATGGAAAGGCCTCGTTTATTCTGATTCTTCAACTCCTTTCTATCCAAGGTCACCAAGGTCAGAATGTCTGTCTCATCAGTTCTTCTCCGTGAGCAACACAGCTAGTTGTGTGCATGGAGAGTGTCTTCATGTATCAGCAGTGGTGAGGACACTTGCAGTCATGTACATTGAATATGTTCTTCAGCCAGGTCTTCTCACTGCCTGTTTGAATCTTGTGTCTGAAAATAAAGTCTGTTTTTTCTTTTTTTGAGGCATCTCCTTTCTTATAAGAGGAAGATGAAAATGATTGAGGGGCTGGTAAGGTGGCTCAGTGGTAGAGCGCTTACCTTGCGTGTCTGAGGCCCTGGGTTCAATTCCTCAGCACCACATAAGCAAAAAGAAAAAAGCCGGAAGTGGCGCTGTGGCTCAAGTGGTAGAG
>NW_012267311.1:2311791-2315724 GCF_000151885.1 Dipodomys ordii | reverse complement strand
CAGGCCCAAAGAAACATAGGTCCCATGGTTTCCCTTATTTGCAATAACTAGTATATGTCTGAGTCAAGCAGAAAAGGTCAGATAAGTTGATGTTAGGGAATTGAACCCTAAGGTAAGTATTCAAATATTTTTTTCTTTCTTGCGAGTGTTTCTAACATATAAGATTATTTCTTTGTTGCTTTGTATGTCCCTCCTCCATGGTATACCCCCTGCTTTCACTGTATTTGATGTTGGTATAATTTGTGGAGGGGAAGGGAAAAAACAAAGCGTTTAAATAGGGATACAGGTGGACTCGTTGCTTAAATAGGGATACAGGTGGACTCGTTGCTTAAATAGGGATACAGGTGGACTCGTTGCAACAATGAGACATACAAGTCGTTATGTAGAAAACGAACTTTACAACTTTGTGGGGGTGGGGGAGGAGGATTGGGTGGGGGGTAGGTTGTGAGGATGGGAAGGGATGGGAAAGGGAAACAAAGGAGGAGGCTACAATGCTTGATAAGAAATGTACTCATCTTGCTCATGTAATTGTAACCCCTCTGTACAGTATTTTCACAATAAAAAAAAGAAAAAAAAAGATAGCAAAAGGGTGCTAAACCATGCTATGGTGGTGAGCAGCTAATCTTCAGAAACATAAAAAGGAATAGAAGAGGGGCTGGGAAGGTGGCTCAGTGGTAGAGCACTTACTTTGCATGCTCAAGGCCCTGGGTTCGATTCCTTAGCACCACATAAGCAAAAAGAAAAAAGCCGGAAGTGGCGCTGTGGCTCAAGTGGTAGAGCGCTAGCTTTGAGCTGAAGAGCTGAGGGACAGTGCCCAGGCCCAGAGTTCAGGCCCCATGACCGGACCCCCCCCCAAAAAAAAAAGGAATAGAAGAGGAGAGAGGTGCAGGAGAAACCACTCATTAGTTTGTGTTTTAGTCATTTATTCTGGGATTTGGCTGTGTGGGTTCCTTCAGACAAAAGGAAATAAGTATATTAATAAAGATTTGTATCTACCCCAAGAACCATTTCTGAAACAAAAAACAAAAAAAAAACAACAAAAAAGAAAAGCTGGAATCTTATCTACTACTAAGAGCATTTCTACCACCACAAACATTCATTACCTTACAAATACCACTATTTAGTGACTAGAGACTGGAAATGATTACATTTGCTTTCAGGAACCTAGCAAAGGGAAGACTAGGTTAAGTACTCAAACACCCTCCTTCCAACGGGCCAGGCATTAGGGAAGAGATTCAAGATTTTGATGAGAGACTCCAATACATACACCTATCTGAATTTTCTCACTGGGGCTCTGAATGAGAAAAATATCCCTCCTGCATCCAAGATGGGTGTTCTTGTTTCTTATGAGCTTCTCCGTCATCTACCCAATGAAATTCAGAGTATCTGGAACACAATAGGACTCATAATTTTTTTTGTGGTGCTGGTCCTGGGGCTTTAACTCAGGGCCTGGATGCTGTCTCTGAACTGTTTTGCCCAAGGCTAGTGTTCTACCTCTTGAGTGACAGCCCCACTTCCAGCTTTTTTGATAGTTAATCAGAGCTAAGAACCTTTTTTTTTTTTCTGTCGGTCATGGGGCTTGAACTCTGGACCTGGGCACTGTCCCTCAAGCTCTTCAGCTCAAGGCTAGTGTTCTACCACTTGAGCCACAGTACCACTTCCAGTTTTCTGGTTGTTTATTGGAGTCTCATGGACTTTTGTGCCAGGGCTGGCTTTGAAATGTGATCCTCAGATCTCAATCTCCTGAGTAGCTAGGATTACAGGCATGAGCCATGGTTGCCCAGCTTACTAAGAATCTTAAGACTTTCTTGCCTGAGCTGTCTTTGGATGGAAATCCTTAGATCTCAGCCTCCTGAGTAGCTAGGATTACAGATATGAGCCACTAGTGCCCAGCTTCCCACAATTAAATTTTTGAGTGAACGAAACATTGTGTCATATTCTTTGAAAACATATAAATAAAAGAGAACAATTTCTGTCATACTGGAATTTAACTTTCAAAAATGTTATTTGTTGTGTTTGTTTTTGGAAACATTTAAATGAACATCTTACTGCCATTATTTCTAGGCAAAGCATCTCTTATGTTCAGAATGAGTGGAGTTTAAGCAGGTTAGCATTTTCTCACATACTCAGATTATCAGTCTATGCTAACCAGGTGATTAGGGTGATGGGAATCTTCATTTGCCCTTTCATTTCAGGAGTTGCCATCTTTGGCCACGAGGTGGCAGTATATGTACAATAAATAATTGTCTTCTATGAGGTGAAGCTTTTATTTGAAGGATGGTTTATGTAACTTAAAAAACATTTCAGAATCATTGCTTCAAAATAAAATATATAAGGTTGTTCTTTTTATTAGCATGTATTAATTGCACAAAATAATGAATTTAATTGTTTTCTTAAAAAATACACGTGGCTGATGTGGTGTAGTAGATGTACTAATTCAGAATTCTATTTGAGGGGAAACCAATGTGTAGGTAATTAAAACACAGAGTCATTGATAGGGAAGGCCATTTGGCTCTGAGGTGAAGTACATTTTAAATGTGGCCGTCTAGAGCATAAGTGTCTTTGGGCCTGTCAAGGGTCTGGTAGGTATTGAAAATATGAGGTTCCTTTCCTTTATTTCTTAATTTGAACCCAGGTTAATGGTTCTTATTTTCCTCTCAAGAATATGTGATGATAGCACTGGGAACAGATATCTCTCCTGGGCTTGTTCTTGGAAAGTAGCATCATTTCAATATCGACTTAATTGCTGTAAAGTCGGTGAAAGTCAGATACTAGAAAGCACTGTAAGCAAGGTGAATGATGCAGACAGGGAAAAGGGCTGAGCCTGTATTTTCTAAAGACCTGTGACCCCCCAGAAGTTATTTTGATAGAACTTAATTCATCTCTGCCTCCCTCCCTCCCTTCCTCCCTTCTTCCCTACTTCCCTCCCTCCCTCTTGCTTTTCCCTTTCTTCCTTCTCTCTTTCCTTCTTCCTTACTTCCTCCCTGCCCCCCTTTGTTCTGAGATAGTGTCTAGCAGTGTAACTCAGGATGGCCTTCAACTTGCAGTCCTCATGCCTCTGCCTCCCTAGTACTAGGAACACCATACTTGGCTCCTCGATGTCTTTCAAGCCTTCAAACTTGGAAGCCTTCAACACTGTATGGTATTAGGATATTAAACCAGGAAAGAACTTTATATACCAGGGCTCCTGACACTGTCAATGAGTCATAGATCTTGGTGAAAATTTGAGACCCTTTTCCATATATATAATTTCAAGAGAAGCTCCTTTACACACAACACACACTGCCACTTGAACAAACCATTCATTGATTTCTTTTTTTTTATTGTGGAAATACTGATACCGTACAGAGGGGTTGCAATTACATGGGCAAGGTAACGAGTACATTTCTTATCAAGCATTGTTGCATTGTTGCCTCCTCTTTGTTTCCCCTTCCCCTCCCCCCTCCCCCCCCAAAATTGTAAAGTTTGTTTTTTGACATAACGACTTGTACGTCTCATTGTTGCAATGGATCCATCTGTATCCCTATTTAAATGATTTGATTTTTGCCTTCCCTTCCACAAATTATACCAACATCAAATACAGTGAAAGCAGGGGTTATACCATGGGAGAAGGACATACAAAGCAACAAAGAAATCATCTTATAAGTATGTTAGAAACAATAGCAAGAAAGAAAAAACAGTGAATATTTATCTTGGGGTTCATTTCACCTAACATCAACTTATCTGACCTTTCTACTCGTCTCAGACATATACTAGTAATTGTAAATAAGGGAAACCATGTGACCTATGTTTCTTTGGGCCTGGCTTACTTCACTTAATATAATTTTTTCCAAGTCTTTCAATTTCCTAACAAATGGGGCAATGTCATTCTTTCTGATGGAGGCATAGAATTCCGTTGTGTATATATACCACATTTTCTTGATCCATTCATCT
>NW_012267311.1:2302298-2311741 GCF_000151885.1 Dipodomys ordii | reverse complement strand
CCAGGCCCAGAGTTCAGGCCCCATGATCGGACCCCTCCCCCACCAAAGAAAAATGATTGAAAGTTCAGCTGGCAATCATAAGGTTGTTTCTAATACAGCTTTAGAACAAATTTGGATAGAATAGGTGTATCAGGTTGATTTTTGGACAGTGTTAAAATGTAAAGGGAAAGCTATAAGTTACTTTGAGCAAATTGACTTTTCTTTACTCTTGAGTTGTAAAAAATAATAAAAAAAAAAGCCTTTAACAATGTTTTCTCTGGAGAGAAAACCTGTGTTTGTCACAAATAAACGAGATACCACACAGATAAGTAGTGGACCATGGTACAGTAGTAATTAATAGTATTTAATGACAGTAGAGCTTGCATTTTCCAACTCCTATGTGTTCAGCATTATGCTGAACACTTTAAACAAATCATCTGGCTTGTTTTTTTTTTTTTTTTTTGGGTCCAGTCGTGGGGCCTGAACTCTGGGCCTGGGTGCTGTCCCTCAGCTGTTCAGCTCAAGGAGAGCGCTGTACCACTTGAGCCACAGTACCACTTCCGGCTTTTTTTTTTTTTTTGCTTATGTGGTGCTGAGGAATCGAACCCAGGGCCTCATGCATGCAAGGCAAGCGCTCTACCACTGAGCCACCTTCCCAGCCCCCTGACTTAATTTTTATTGTACATAACTATGAGTTAGGTATTGTTATCCTCTGATGGACAAGTATCTGATATTCTTTCAAGGGTCTCAAGTTGCAAAGTTTTATTTGAGTCAGCACACTCATTACTTTCTCTGTCAGTTGAAGAGTACAAATGCAGGAATAGCTATCAGAGGCTAAAGAGAACCCAGAGTCCTTGGGCTTGTATGGATCAAAAGCTTTCTGTGGTATTTCATTGATTTCCTTGAAGCCAGGCAGTTTCTTTAAAGCTTCTTTGTGAGTTCATCTCTCATAATCCCACTTCATCTCTATTCTCTGTCCATCTGTACTACAGGAATATAATTGTCTTGCAAGCCTATCTGTCCATAGTTCCTTCTGTCCGGCTTGAACCTCGACTTTTAAGTCTGCCTGATCATCAACTTCTCTTTGTAGTGTTTGTCCAATTACCCTGTGATCCATGGGTTTTGTCACCAACTCAGCTGCAGAAAAAGATGTGTGTCTGTGTCATGTACCAGGCACTGAAACTCTTTAATCAAAGATAGACTAAGAACAGACCTGGATTCAGGCCTGGGCCCCAATCTTAGCTCTGCTACTTAGAGCTGAGGGATCTTGGGCAATTTACCTATTCAGTAGTCGTGTGCAAATGGGCACAAGAGGGTTAGATTATTAGGATTAAATGAAATAATCCATAAAGGGTTCAGCATAGCATGCAGTACGGTAGGTAAGGACACTGGAAATGGCACTTCTGCTTTTATCTTGGCCTGGGTCTGGAGGGAGGGGCACCTGATCTATCTCTGCATTGGAAGCTGTAGGACCACTAGAAAGTTTGTGAAGTAGTTCTCTATGGACTCCTGGGATTAGAATTACTTGTTTACTTTATATACAAAAAAATATTGGAGTTCTACTCTAGAACTACTAAATGGCAATCCTGAAGGCCTAGGAATATGCATTTTAAAACATTGAGGCTGATCTTTATTCAGTTAAGTTTTGGAGTTCATAATATAAATGAACCTTGCCTTCAAAGTACCTTGCATTTTTGAAACTTCCAGATTTCGTTGTGGTTTACCAGCCTTAGAATGTAAGATTTTTTTCTTTTCTGGGTCTGTCTCTGAGATAACCAGGTATAGGGACTGTCCTTGTGGGAGCCAGATTGTACTTGAGATGATTGTTAACAATCTGTAGTTTCAGAGACATTTCCTAGAGCCTGGCATCTGGCATTCAGTTACATATGATGAAATACGCTTGGAAACGAGAAATTCAAGTCACTTTTGACAGAGTTGACCTGTTTCCCTGAACAACTTTGACTTGGATAGTTTCATAAAACTGAAAATTCTACCAAATACTGTTTAAAAAAGTACTGAAAGTCATGTAGCCCTTTATTCAGGATAATGTAAACATCAAATCTTATATGTTATTAGTGAGCTTATTGAGTCATAGGGGTTTGTGGACTCCATTTACAGAATCTAGAGAAGAAGCTCATCACCATACATATGAGTCATTCTGGGGGAGTCAGGTCACTATGGAAGATGAGTAGCAGATGTCACCTTCCAGATATCTTTAGGAGGTGGAGCCCAGCCACTGTACTCAGGCAAGTGTCTTGGAAACATGAGATCCTCAATAGATGAGGAGCTCAGAAATGCTGGAAGACAGGCACTTTACAAGCTATCTAAAAGTTATTCAATTTACCTTAGTAGGATGAACGTCTACAGGAAAGCAGTAGCAGTCATCTGCCCAGATAAACTGCATTATGAGTATCCTAGGAGAGTGGGAGTGGCATTCTTGGGTTAAGTATGTTACTGTACAGACTGTACTGATGACACAGTTTGTAGGAGTGTGCACTCAGTCGGGGCAGAGATTTTACTGAGGTCCCAGCCAATACACAGAAACTTTAACCAAGCTTCAGATAGTTACCCTGGTGTTCCTTTTAAAAATAGATATTGCACTGGATGCCAGTGGCTCATGCCTGTAATCTTAGCTATTCAGAAGGCTGAGATCTGAGGATTCTGGTTCAAAGCCAGTCCAGGCATAAAAGTCCATGAGACTTGTATCTCCAGTTAACCACTGGAAAACCAGAAGTGGTGCTGTGTTTCAAAGTGGTAGAGTGCTAGCCTTGAGCAATAAAGGGACAGTGTTCAGGCCCTGAGTTCAAGCCCCATGACCAACATCAACAACAAAAAAGATTGCAAGAGCATTCATTATTTCTACCCAATTAACAATGCTATATAGTTCAATATATCAATATTAAATTATATTTGATTAGAAACTGCAACCAAGAAGAGGATATATCAGATAGTGTAATATGTGAGCTATAATGAAGGAAAATTTGGAGGAAAGGTTATCAGCAGCACATTCTTTACTAGGCCAAACAAAAATAGATGGTTTAGAAGAAAAAAAGATGAACAGTGACTTGGAGGGTCCCCCAAATAGACTGTGTGTGTGTGTGTGTGTGTGTGTGTGTGTGTGTGTATCCCATGACTCCCTCCCCTCATATATATCTTATGACTTTTTTGTATATATTTTTTATTGTAAAAATACTGTACAGAGGGTTACAGTTATATGAATAAGGTAATGAGTACATTTCCTATCGAGCGTTGTTACCTCCTCCTTTTTTCCCCCTACCATACCTTCCCTCCCCACCTCTCCAACTTCTCTCTTCCCACCCCCAAAGTTGTAAGATTCATTTTCAACACAGTGTCTTGTACATCTTGTTACAATGGGTCATTCTGTAACCTTATTCCAGCATTTTGTTATTTCCCTTTTCCTCCCCAAATTAGAAAAATGTTTATACAAGATTCAGGGCACTGGAATCAAATACAGTGAAAACAGGGGTCCATGACTATTTTCTAGGTACATTATTTGATATCATTAGGAAAAACAATGACCTTTCAGGTACTTATTTTGCCCATATTTATCATTGCAATATAATAATACTGATGTGAAAATACAGACCAGAAACAAGGAAATCATATTTGTGGTGTCAAAATATAGTCTTTCTTTTTTTTTTCTTGGACCTACTATAGATAGGCAAGGTAGCAGTTTTATAAAAATTAAATAGTTCAAGTTGCCATCTATGGCATATGCCTGTGATCAGGAGGCTAAGATCTGAGAATCTTGGTTTGAAGACAATCCAGGCAGTAATGAATGTTTATCAGACTCTTAACTCCAATTCACCACCAAAAAGCTCAAAGTGCAGCTATGACTCAAGTGGTAGAACAGCACTGTAGTAGTCGAGCAAAAAACTCAGGGACAGCCCCTAGGCCCTGAGTTCAAGCCCCAGGACTAGCACATAAAAAAAAAAATAAGCAGTTGAGCTGTATGGATACTTCAATCTATTCAAGAAGGCAAATGTATAATACAACTCCTTTGCTGCTGTAAGAGATGGTAGGTAGATGTGACAGACCTGAACTGGAAAACTGGTCTAAAACTGAAAGTGATTTTGTGTGTTAGCACAAGGGTTTGAACTCAGTGTCTTGCACTCTTGCTCAGCTTTTTCACTTAAAACTGGCACTCTACCATTTGAGCCATGCCTCCAGTCTGGCTTTTTGTTGTTATTTTGGAGATGGAGTCATGTGGACTTTTCTTTTTTTTTTAATTTAATTTAATTTTATTTGTGAACATACTGTACAGAGGAGTTACAATTACATGGGCAGGATAATGCGTACAATTCTTACCAAGCATTGCAGCCTCCTCATGTGGACTTTTCTGTCCAGATGTGTCAAACCATGGTCCTCAAATCTCAGCCTCTTGATTAGCTAGGATTATTAATAAAAGGTGTGTGTGTATGTATGTGTATATTTTGTCATGTTTTTTTTTTTTTTGTCGGTTGTGGGCCTGAACTCTGGGCCTGGGCACTGTCCTGTCAGCTCTTCAGCTCAAGGCTAGCACTCTACCACTTAAGCCACAGCCCCACTTCCGGCTTTTTTTGCTTATGTGGTACTGAAGAATCGAACCCAGGGCCTCATGCATGCAAGGCAAGCACTCTACCACTGAGCCATCTTCCAAGCCCCTGTCATGGGGTTTGAACTTGGGTTCTGGTTACTAAACTTTTCTGCTCAAGGCTAGTACTCTACCATTTTGAGCCAGAGCGCCACTTCTGGTTTTGTGGTAGTTAATTGGAGATGAGTCTCACGGAATTCCTGCTCTGGCTGGCTTTGAACTGCAATCCTCAGATCTCAGCCTCCTGAGTAGCTAGGATTATAGGTGTGAGCCACCAGTGCCCAGCTTGAAAGTGAGTTGTTTTTTTTTTTTTTGCTTTGTTTTTATATAGGAAAGTATGAAGTTAAAAATCTCTGAATTTCCAGGCAAAGCTGGAGAGATGAGCTCTCAAAGTTCATTAGATTCTCTGAAATGGAGTAATTTACTATCTGAATTTTAATCTAATTTTACAAAGCAAGCTCACATCAGGAAATAGGTTTTGAGTTTTTAGATTCTTGTGGTTTGGATATGAAGTGGCACTCCAAATGGCTAATGTATTGAAGGCTTTCTTCCTAGATTATGGTGCTATTTGGGAAGATGGTGGAAACTTTAGGAAGTGGGCCTAGCTGGAGGAAGTAGGTCATTGGTGTGTGTGTGAGGGATAATGTCCTGGGATTTATATCTTTTTTTGTTGTTCTTGTTGTTTTGGTTGGTTGTGGGGCTTGAACTCTGGGCCTAGGCACTGTCCTTCAGCTCTTTAGCTCAAGGCAAGCATTCTACCACTTGAGCCACAAGCACTTCCGATTTTTTGAGTGGTTTATTGGAGAAGAGTCTCAGGGAATTTTCCTGCCCAGCCTGGCTTTGAACTGTGATCCTCAGATCTCAGCCTCCTGAGTAGCTAGGATTACAGGTGTGAGATACCAGCACCCAGCTTCTAGGGTTTATAGCTTGTCTTCCACCCTTGCAACTTTCTGTCTTCCAGGAGGCAAATAGCCTCCTCCTTCACAAGCTCCTGCCACCATGATGTTCTGTCTTACTATGGATCAGATTCAGAGCCAAGGACTATGGATGGAAACTTAAGAGACTAGGAGTCAAAACATATCTTTCTGCCTTCAAGTTGTTTATGTCAGGTATTTTGTCACAGTGATACAATCTGACTAATACAGAAAATTAATACCAGAAAAGTGAGCTTGTTACTATGACTAAATCTGACCATGGGATTCCTAAGTCTTTGAACTGGCAGGCATGAGGAATTTGGAGTCTGAATGTGTTTGGAGATGCCAGCTAGAGAAGATTGCTGTAAACAGAGTTTATTGGGTATTCTGGTGGGGCTCAGATCAAAACACCAATAGAAATGTATGGAGGAAAGACTATGCTTATGGACTTGAGCCCATTTGTGTTTCATTCTTTTAAAGAACCTGCTACATTTAGTCTGTATCCTGAAACTTCAGGAGATGCCATAGTTACAGGTACTGGACAAATCTGTCAGAGGAAATTAGCCCAGCATTTCAGGCCATTGACAACAGTTATTGCTGACTGCCTTTAGCCAAGTTTATGGTAAGAGTACATGGAGGAAAGATTTTGAAAAAAAATGTGCAGTTCAGAAAAGGAGCATGTTTTACTCTGGGACCACAGCATGTATGGTTGTTAAACAGGTGGGGTCATTAACAATAGGCAAAGTTTTTGCATCAGGAAAATAGGAAAGCTGCTTGTGGGCAGGTATCTCAGGAATTTTCCAGACCTCACCCATCACATACAAGTTCACAGGTTTGAAAGAATAAACTCCTTTGAAAAACTTTCTCTTAGAAAAGAGTGTCTCTAGGGTGCTTGGCTTGCCCAGGGATGCTTACAAGTTGTTTTTTCAGGATTATTTCATTGTATTTATCTACCCAGACTCTTAGAGGTCAATGCAATTATCATCCAAGGGGGCTCAGCTACAACTTGAGCTGGCAGCAGACGTTGGCATCGTCCTTATGTTGCTGGTTTGGCAGAAATGCAAAGTGCAAGAGTTTCAGAGTCATGGAGGCTGTCTTCCATCTAGATTTCAAAGGAAGGCTTGTGAGGCCAGGCAGTGTATGAAAGGGTCAGAGTCCCTGCAGGCAGCACTTGAGAGGGCAATGTATGAAGCTGTGAAGGTTAAGCTGATCTGCAGTGGAGAACCCAGTGTGTTAGAAGTATCCTAGATGTCTTCCAAGGAAAGCCACAGACAATGAGTATAGCCAACCAGAGAGGAAACACAGGGCTGTGAATAACAAGGCCATTGGTACAGTGCTGCCAACACCCATAGGAGCTTATATCATAACATCAAATGCCCCAGAACCCAGAAATGAAGCTGCAGAATTTAGGGCTTATTTTGCTGAGTCCTGATCTTGCTTTGGTCCTATTCTTCTATTCTTCTGTTTTAGAGTAGAAATGTTTTTACAAAAGTTCCAGTTAAGAGTTTGCCTTGAGTCTCAGAGGAGACGTTAAACTTGGACTTTTGAACAATGTTGGAGTTGTTACGAATATGAGGGCTCTTTTTTTTTTTGTCAGTTGTGGGGCCTGAACTCTGGGCCTGGGTGCTGTCCCTCAGCTCTTCAACTCAAGGTTAGCTAGTGTTCTACCACTAGTGCCACTTCTGGCTTTTTCTGCTTATGTGGTGCTGAGGAATCGAACCGGGGCCTCATGCATGAAAGGCAAGCACTCTGTAACTGAGCCACCTTCCCAGCCCATATGAGGATTCTTTTTTTTTTTTTTTTTACATATGAGGATTTTTTTTTTTTTTTTTTTTTTTGGTTATCTGATGTTTTTTATTGAAAGTTTCTCTTGTGCTTCTTAACTAGCCGGGCATTCCACTGCACCACTGTTGATGTCATCTATGATGTCATGAGGGTGGCGGCCATCAACATTACACCCCACAGACTGAGCAGTGCCCAGGATTTCCTTAATGGTTCCAGAAAGTTCCCTGGCTAAAGATCGGTGCCGCATCTGCCGGGCAATGTTGACAATCTCATCAAAAGAGATGTTTCCACTGTGTTTAATGTTTTTTTGTTTCTTTCTGTCTCTTGGTGGCTCCTTTAGGGCTTTGATGATCAAGGCAGAGGCAGAAGGTACCACCTCTATCTGGGCCTGTCTGTTCTGAATGGTCAGCTTCACTGTAATCCTTAGACCCTTCCAGTCCCCTGTCGCCTTGGCGATGTCATCACCTACTTTTTTTGGAGACAGACCCAGGGGGCCGATCTTGGGGGCCAGGGCGGACGTGGCGCCGACCTCGCCACCGGTGCACCTCAGGTACACGACTTTGATTTCGTTGGGATCAAACTTAGGCGGCATGACGGAGGTGGCTGGTGTCGGATGAACCCGGATTCGGGACGACCGAAGAAAGTTGCACCTTTGCCTCCTCCGAGCCGAAAGACGAAAAGCCATATGAGGATTCTTTAAGATGCACTTTGCCTTATGAGATAAACATGAGCCTTTGGTGCCTAGGGGCAAAATGTTATGGTTTGTATATGAAATATTGCTCTATAGGTGACATTATGAAGATTTGGTCCCCTTCTGGTAGCTCTGTTTTGGAAGATGGTGGAAAATTTAGAAGATAAGGCCTAATTGGAGGAAGTAGGTCAGGGCTCATATCCTTGGGGGCGGTATCTTGTCTTAGCCCTCCTCCTACTTCCTGTCTGCCATGAGGTGAACAGTCTCATCTTCCATCTTACCTCATGTTCTTTCTCACCACAGGCCCCAAATCAACAAGCCAAAGATTATGGACTGAAACTTCAGCAATGGTGAGCTAGAACTTCCCTCAAGTTCTTTATGAAAGGGATTTTGTTGCAGTGACACAAAGTCTAATATAGAGAGTTCTGAAAACATCTGATTTAAGAAGGAGATGTTATATGAGTAGGAGACAACCATAAATGAGTTGTTAGATTAGTGATGTATATAAATGTATACAGATTTAACCTCAGGGAAAGAAATAGGCTAGGTATTGATGAGTTAGGTAAGAGTTTAGGTCTCCAGACCTTTGTGTGTGTGTGTGTGTGTGTGTGTGTGTGTGTTGGTCATGGGCCTGAACTCTGGGCCTGGGCGCTGTCCCTCAACTCTTCAGCTCAAGGCTAGCACTCTACCACTTGAGCCACAGTGCTGCTTCCGGCTTTTTCTGTTTACGTGGTGCTGAGGAATTTAACCCAGAGCCTCATGCATGCAAGGCAAGCACTCTGCCTCTGAGTCACCTTCCCAGCCCAGGTCTCTAGATTTTTAAACTCACTTAACCTGTTTCATTTTACAGATTCATTATGACACTTTTATCTTTAAAAATTTTTAGAAAATAGCTGGGACTTGAAGGTTTAAGGGCTCGTTCAGCAATTTAAACTAGATCTTTTTTGTTGTTGTTGTTGGTAATGGGACTTGAACTCAGAGCTTGAGCTCTTTCCCTGAACTTTTTCATACAAGTCTCGTGCTCTACCACTTGGAGCCATAGTGCACTTCAGGTTTCCTGGTGGTTAATTGGAGATAAGAGTGTCATGGACTTTCCCGCCCAGGTTGGCTTTAAACTGTGATCCTCAGATCTCAGCCTCCTGAGGAGCTAGGCTTATGGGTGTAAGCCACTGATGCCTGGTTTAAACTAGATCTTGACCTTATTTTGAAGTCTTCTCCTTGACTTTCTCTAAGATGCTATTAAGATACTTGATGTTTTATGTAAGAATAAGGAAACATGGGCTGGGAAGGTGGCTCAGTGGTAGAGCGCTTGCCTTGCATGCATGAGACCCTGGGTTCGATTCTTCAGCACCACATGAGCAAAAAGAAAAAAGCTGGAAGTGGGGCTGTGGCTCTAGTGGTAGAGTGCTAGCCTTGAGCTGAAGAGCTGAGGGGCAGCACCCAGGCCCAGAGTTCAAGCCCCACGACTGGACCCCCCCCC
>NW_012267311.1:2231397-2297078 GCF_000151885.1 Dipodomys ordii | reverse complement strand
AGGCTGCAATGCTTGGTAAGAAATGTACGCATTATCCTGCCCATGTAATTGTAACCCCCTGTACAGTATGTTCACAAATAAAATAAAATAATATTTAAAAAAAAAACAGATGCTGAAGGGGATGTGGACAGAAGGGAACCCTGCTGCATTGTTGGCGGGAGTGTAAGCTTGTTCAACCACTTTGGAAAATAGTATGGAGGTTCCTCAAAAGACTACATAGAGCTCCCCTATGACTCAGCAATCCCACTTTTGGGCATTTACTCAAATGATCACAAACAAGACCTTACTAAAGCTACCAGCACAACTATGTTTATTGCAGCATTCATTGATTTCTTAGTGCAGGTTGCCAACTAACATGTAAATGTGTGATATGTGTATGCATGGTATATATATATATATACATATATATATACATATATATAGATATATGCATGATATGTATGTATTCTGTATAGCTTCTTTATTTTGAACCAAATAGAAGTTTTTTTTTCTTTTTGAAACCATACACAGAAAATCACTCTGCTGGTAATAGGGGGCTGTGTAATCCTATCTTGTGCTTTGGGACAGACATGTTTATTTTCTTACCTGAAGAATTTGCCAAATTCTAATTTAGCAGTAATTGATGTTCCATTATAAGGGGCTTGGGACATAGAAGAGATTGTTATAAGAGTGGCAACAAAATTAGGTCTCTATTAAACATCAAATGGGCTTACATTCCCCTGGAAGAAAACACTTGAAAATGTAATTAGTGGACTTCCCTAGATGGTGAGAATGTAAGTTCTTTAAATGTTGTCGTGTTGTGCATATTTCTAAGTTAGCTATGGTACATATGTATTTGGGAATGTGAAAAAAATCCCAAATTAAAACATTTTTTTGGATATTTTATTGCATATATTGATTGTACAAGGGGGGGACTCCCAAGTTTTATTAAGAAAATAACACAGGGCACTGGTGGCTCACGCCTGCCATCCTAGCTACTCAGGAGGCTGAGATCTGAGGATGGTGGTTCAAAGACAGTCTGGGCAGGAAAGTCCATGAGACTCTTCTCTCCAATGAACTTCCAAAAAGCTGAAGTGGAGCTGTGGCCTCAAGTGGTAGAGTTGCTGCCTTGGGCAAAAAAGTCAAGCCACATTTCCAGGTCCTGAGTTTAAGCCCCAGTACCAGTACAAAAAAGGTATATAAAAAGTATATATGGGGGCGCCACCTAACTTTGGTGTGCTGGCACTAGGGCTTGAACGCAGGGCCTGGGTGCTGTGCTGATTTCACCACCTGAGCCATCAGGATTCCTCACAGGGGAAGTAGAATGTTGTTCCTAGGATAAGGCTTGGTTCCTGTTACATTTCATGAGTATTCTTCTATTTTCTTATTCATGAGTAATTATATAAGGACATTTCTTCTTGTTTTCTTCCCCCCTACCCCACCAAAACTGTGGAATGATCTGACTGTGGTAAAGGTTATCTTTTATACTTTAGTATGATTTAATAACTCAATGTTTCCTCAACTAAATTAAATTAAAATTTGAACTCTATATATACAAGAGAAAGCTGTGTTTTCAGGTAAAGGATTTTCAGTTTCAGTGAAGTCCAACTATCTCTATTTTCTTTCCTGGATAATATTATTGATGTTATAAAATCATTGTCAACCTAAATTTTCTTTTATAATATTTTCTAGAAGTTTCATAGTTTTGAATTTTACATTTAGATCTATGATTTCTTCCCTCCCTCCCTCCCTTCCTGCCTCCCTCCCTTCCTGCCTCCCTCCCTTCCTGCCTCCCTCCCTTCCTTCCTTCCTTCCTGTCTTTCTGTCCTTTTCTTTCTTTCCTTTTTTTTCCCCAATGGCTTTGAATGCCTTTATTTATTATTTTAATGAATTATAGAGAATCATGGAAAGAGAATCATCTGGGTATTAGAGATAGTATCTGTTAGGTTTGTAAAAAGAGGTAGCCGAGTAAGAACTGCACCACGCACGTGGTATTCAGGTAAGGGGTAGGTTTATTCATCGTTCAGGCCGGCACCAGGCCATCTTGGTCCTCCACGCAGTGGGGAAAGGCCTGGGAGAGAGAGAGCTGGGGAAAAGAGCTAAGAGAGAGCTAGGAAAGAGAGAAAATAGCTTGAAAAGAGCAGAGAGAGCATCTGGGCCTGGGCTAGGCCTTATCTAGGGTACGAGTGGAGAAAGGTGTGGCCACATCAAATTCAGATGTGACCTCAGCAGATGCAGATGTGACCTCTTCCAGGTGTGCCAGTTGCCTAGGTAACGCAGGTACTGGGTGGAGACTTTGCTTCGAGGAGGGTGGAGTCTGCTGGCCATCCAGGAGTGGACCTTACATTCCAGCCTTTTAATAATCATGAAATAGGGCACGGATTCTCTCTGGCTACTTCCTGCTGACAAGGGGCATCGAAAATAGGGGTAAAAGGCTGGAATTTGGTCCCCTCCCAGAGAGGGCAGTGAGCAGCAGCTGTCCCTTGGTGGCATTGAATCCTTAGATGAAGTCTGGAGATGTCTCATAAGCATTGAGGGGCTGGAAAAAAAATACTAGAGAGCAAATAAATGGCAAGAAGAAGGATTTGGGGCTGAAAATGTTGGTAGAAATGTCCCTAGCTACTTCTGACATCTGGCAACTAGGTAGAGAAGTCAGGTGACAAAGGCAAGAATATAAATTCCTGTTCAGTTAATAGGTAGACAGGTATAGACATTGGATGGGCAGGCTTCTTACTTCTACTGACCTCCCTGCTCTGGTTAATTTTGAAAGGGCAGGCACAAAATTGCTGATGTGAAAATCTTATTCCTCTCCATGGTCCCTTGTTCCCCCAGACTAGCTGAGTCTAGGTGCTCGTTGCTGGGATGGCTTGTCCCAGTTGGTATTCAAGGTTTGAACTCAAGACCTGGGCACTGTCCTTGAGCACTTCTGCTCAAGGCCAGCACTGAACTACCTTGAGTTATAGTACCACTTGCAGAATTTGGCTGGTTAGAGATGAGAGTCTTGAGCCATGCTTCCAGCCTGACTCTTTGCAGGTTAGCTGGGAGATGGAGTCTTAGGGATTTTTCAGCCCGGGTTGGCTTTGAACTGAAATCTTTGCCACAAAAGCCCTTTATTATTTCCAATTAAAGCAACAAGGAGATCAAATAGAATAAGTAGAGCTTACCTGTTTCTTATCAAGAATTGACGGACAAATATTCTGGAATGACAAAACTCATTAGATGTGATGAGAATTTAAGCACAGATATGCCCAGTATTTTAGAACCATGTAGTCAGTAGAATATACAACACAAAACAAAAAGGCAAAACTCAAAACCTAAAAATTTGACAATGTTTAGACATCTTTGCTAACAAAGCACATCATGGGCGTCCGTTACCAGGGCTGTGAAAAGAGCAACTTGTTAGCAAGGCACCTTAGAATAGCTGGATGGAGTAGTAAGAAGCTTGGTGGAAGGTTAAGGTCAGATGGGGCCAAACCCTTAACTCACCATGTGGCTAAGATGGTGAACTCAAGATGGCGAATTTCTGAAAAAATGCAAAGAAGCCCTGAACAAATAGATCAAGCCTACATTGGCTAGCCTTTGAGAGGGAACCTAGAGGGGGGTCCCTGGGACCCAGCCTGCATCGCATTCTTCAAGGCACAAGCCAAAAAGTTGTAGAAAAAAGGGTAGAATGTTGGACATGAATGGCAGAGAGCAAAGAGAGCCTGAAATTAAACAGATCATTTACCATTGCAGTAGCAAAAACTGTGTACATCTGAGAATGGCATAAAATTAGGCTCTCTGGCTTTCCAGGGAGCGCAGGAGGCATTTCAAAGGGGTTTCACGGCTCAGGCGTGTGTAGGAGAGTCAGTCTGGTGAGTGAAGGAGAGCTGACCAGGCAGAAGTGGCATCCCGACTTCCCTGAGAGCCCTCTAGAGAGAAATGGCCAAGCCCACAAAGCCAAGCATCCTCGGCTTCAGAGGTGACCGGCCTTTAAGGCCGTAGGAGCTCTCTGGCATGGCGCCACGTCTGGATAGAGACTGAGCAACAGAGAACCGAGCAACAGAGAACCGTAGAGAGTAGTTTCACTCACCAGAGTAGATTAGTGGTGTGGACGTGGATGTGAAGGCCAGCAATGGTATCAATGCGCTGTGTCCGCAGCAGACAGATGGATTGGCAAAAGGCTATCAGAACTGTGGGTATTCCTCAGAGCAAAAAGGGAAAAACAAACAGAAAAAGAAAAAAGAGGAAAAAAACCAGAGGAATCCCAGCTATCCTGACTTTAATCCCTTTATCCGAGTCATGGCACCATTTATGTTAGGTTTTTAAAAAGAGGTAGCTGAGTAAGAACTGCACCACGCACGTGGTATTCAGGTAAGGGGTAGGTTTATTCAGTAGACCTGCTGGGACCAGGCAAGGTTGGCACTTCACGCGGCTGGCAAAAGTCCTGGGAAAGAGAGCTGGGAGAGCTGGGAAAGAGAGAGAGCTGAGAAAGAGAGAGAGAAGAGCTAGAAAAGAACAGAGAGAGAGCAGAGAGAGCTAGAAAAGAGCAGAAAAAGAGTAGAGAAAGAGCAAAGAGAGAGCAGAGAGAGAGCAGAGACTCTTTCTTTCCTTTTGATAGGGTCTTCATTATATTGCCCAGGCTGGCATCAAACTTGAAATCTTCCTGCTTTATCCTTCAGGAATCTGAGAATTGCAGTTCGAAGCCAGCCAGGTGGGGCAGGAAAATCCATGACACTCTTATCTTCAACTAACTATCAAAAAGCTGGAAGTAGAGCTGTGGCTCAAATGATAAAGTACTAGCCTTGAGCAAAAGAAGCTCTGGGACAGCACCCAGGACCTGAGTTCAAGCCCTAGGACCAGTGCACAGGCACATACACGTATGTGTGCTCACACACACACAGCCCTCAAAACCTTTTTTTTTTCTTTTTTCCATATATTTTTAAATTATAAAGATACTGTATAGAGGGGTTACAGTTACATGAGTAAGGTAATGAGTACATTTCCTATTGAGCATTGTTACCCCCTCCTTTGTTTTTTTCCCTACTATCCCTTCCTTCCCTATCTCCCCAACACCTCCACCCTCCCCGAAGTTATAAAGTTCGATTTCAACATAGTGTCTGTACATCTCATTGTTGCACTGTGTTGACCTATATCTTTGTTTCAGCATTTTGTTATTTCCCTTCCCCTCCCCAAATTAGAAAAGTGTATATACAAGATGCAGGGCACCGGAATCAAATACAGTGACAACAAGGGTTATGCCATGGGGGAAGAACATACAAAAGAAACAAAAACCCACGTAGTATATTAAAAACAACAGTGACAAAGAAAAAAACCTCTTGTGTCCCTATCTTGGGGTTCATTTCACTTAGCATCATCTTATGTGGTCATATGTACACAGCTTTTGACCTTTTCTGCTTGTCTGGTAAAATTATCCTAGACATATACTAGTTATTGTAAATAAGGGAAACCACATAGAGCTCCCCTATGATCAAGCAATCCCACTTTTGGGCATTTATCTAAATGATCACAAAGCTATCCTAAAGCTATGATAAACTGTGTTTATCACAGCATTATTTACCATAGCTAAGATATGGAACCAACACAGATGCCCCTCAGTAGATGAATAGATCAAGAAAATATGATATATATATATATATATATATATATGAAATGGAATTCTATGTCTCCATCAAAAAGAATGACACTGTCCCATTTGTTAGGAAATGGAAAGACTTGAAAAAAATTATATTAAGTGAAGTAAGCCAGACCCAAAGAAATATAGGTCCCTCAAAACCTTTCAAGAGAAAAAAAACACAGTTGCTATCAGAAAGAATACATATCAGGGAAGCTTGCCCACTATGGAAGCTAGTACATTAAGGAAGCTAGAATGTAAGATCTCCACATAACCTCTAGCTCTTCTTTCTCTGACAGTAGGGTGGGGTCACATGTGCCCCTACCTTCTTTGGGCTTCATGCATTAGGTGATTTACAACTCCAAGTTCATTGCTGTGGATTGGATGGCTTTCTGCCCAAGGTCCATGTGGTCATGGCACGGTTGGAGGTGGTGAAATCTTTAAGAGGTGAGACCTATGGGAGGAAACTTGGTTATTGATTGAATGTTAGGACAAAGGGTCTCTTTGTTCCCAGTCACCATGAGGGGAACAATTTTGTTCCACAACAGGCTCCTACCATGATGTGTTGTCTTGCCATAGATCTAAAGACAGCAGGGCCAAGTGACCATGGATTGAAACTATGAAAATGTAAGCTCAGGGCTGGGAAGGTGGCTCAGTGGTAGAGCGCTTGCCTTGCATGCCTGAGGCCCTGGGTTTGATTCCTCAGCAACACATAAGCAAAAAGAAAAAAGCTGGAGTGGCGCTGTGGCTCAAGTGGTAGAGCGCTAGCCTTGAGCTGAAGAGCTGAGGGACAGCACCCAGGCCCAGAGTTCAGGCCCCACGACCCATAAAAAAAAAAAAAAGACAGAAAATGTAAGCTCAAACAAACATTTCCTCTTTATAAGTTGGTTTATCTCAGGTGTTTCTTAAAGTAAGGAGAAAGCTGACCAACAGTCACCATTAGCAGAGGCCCCTTTCCTCCCATGTTTCTGCACTTTGAGAGCATCCCGGAGCTCTCCTTTTTGGTAGATGAGGCTCCTTTTTGGGGTTGGGAGAGGAAAGAGGGCCTGGGAGGTAGCCAATGAGGCAAGTCCTGGATCCAAGATGGCTGGAGACAGATGACGTGAATACCCAGCCCCTGTTGCAGGTGCTTGCAGGAGATTTGAAATCACTCTGGACCACTCACCTGGGGCGCTGCAGGCTGAGCTGGGGTGCATGGCCCGCTGGTATGGGGACCTCCCCTAATGCAGCACACATCCCAAGGTCTAGTACCATCACCACTACGACTCCTGGATGCTACTATGGCAGGGAGGAACGCATTTCCCCGCTGTGGGGTGAGTGTGGTGGGGTGGCAGAGCAGGCAGGTGGCTCAGGGTGCTTTTGCTGGGGAGATGCTGTGCCCCTTTATTTTCTTGGGGTTCTAGAGTTGACTGTCTAAAAGGGGAATTTCCTTTGCCTTGTGGGGAGATGTCTGCACCTCTTCTGCCTTTGGGGATCCATGTTGATTTCCTTAGTCTCTCATGTGAACCCCAACCACCCACAACCTAGATGATAGTTACACTAGAAATTGTACTGTCATTAACAGCTAGGTGACACTCTAAAAGCTGTTGCACATTTCTGATCTTTGGATTTGTCATGTGTGTAACAGAGTAATGTCTACGTGGAGGATTATCCTGAAGGTTCATTGAAAGGGAGAGGTTAAAGCATTCAGCAGATGGTCACCAAGTAAATATGATTGTGACAATGAGCTGCTTTTCAAAGGAAACTTGCCTGAAAAATTGGTTTGGTCTATCCATTTGAATTTTTCATTTTTTATGTTTTTCTTTTTTTATTGTAGAGTTGATATACAGAGGGGTTACAGTTACATGAATCAGGTAATGAGTAATGAGTACAATTCTTTTTGAACCATGTCTCCCCTTCGGTAGCTCTCCCTCTCAGTCTTTCCCTCCTGTTCCCACCTACAAATGTCAGCCTTTGTTATTGTTAGTTTTCCTGATAATGGCCATTCTAACTGGAGTGAATGAGTCTTACTTTATTTTCCATCCTAAGAAACCACACAACTATGAGCAGGCTTAAGACAAAATGTTCTGGTGATACCAACCATGGATTCAGACCAAGTCATTATTAATTCAAAATAACTTAGGCCCTCTACCAAATAACTTATAGTGGTAGTTTATACATTAATTAATACTGTATATATATATATATATATATATATATATATATGGAAAAATAATCTGATAGGTGAAGAATTTAGGAGAATGAAGTTCACAAATGTTTGGATCACTAGTTTACTTCAAGATCAGCACTCAGTCATCTGATTAGAGGAAGATTAACCTTCCAACTTATTTGTTAATGCCTGTGTGAAAATTAAATGTTTTGTATAAGTATAAATATTTGTGATTATCATAATGTTCACATTCTGGATCTTTCTTATGTTTTCCTACCTGCTCTATTCCCACAAACCTAAACGAATGTAATAAATAGCAAAGGTGTCCAGGACATCTTTTTCCCTTCATGATTCATTTCTTTTTGTCTGGGGCTACTCTGTAGACATGTAATTGTGTTATGCCATTACCTACTCTTTTATTTAAAATCCAAAAATGAGTTATCAAAGTGAAAAGAAAGCCTCTTTAGAAATGAACAATGTAGTCAGATTCTTTGCTTATAATTACATGTGTAGGCTAGCCTAACAGGACTTTGTATTGTAATGAACAGCGTTTTTAAATTACTTTTTAGTTTTTCATCACAGTATTAATTATGTCTTTGTTTCTTGAGGGAGTTTTTTGTGTTTTAAAAATAGAATCACTTAATTTCACAGTCATTTTCAATCATACAAAAGCTAACATTAAAAATGAATACAGGAAAATAATTATGGCTTACAGACTGGTAAGAGATAAACAATGTGATTTATAGTTTTGGTACCTGAGGGATTTAATTTGACATAAACAAAAGAATTTTTTTAAAAAGAAAAATATCTTGCAATTTAGTTTGTAAAGTTTCTAGCTATAGATGATTCTTTTTTTTCTTCCAGTCAGTTGTGGGGCTTGAGCTCTGGGCCTGGATGCTGTCTCAGAGCCCTTTTGCTCAAGGCTAGGACTCTACCACTTTGAACCCCAAGGTCACTTCTTAGACAATTCTAAGTACATAATTCTTTTGAATATTTTCTGATTCATTTGTTGCTTAGCAAGATTATTTAAATTCTTATATCTCAATTCATTGTTGTACATTTCTTTAATTATGCCTTTTGCTGACTAATGAGATAAACAAGTAATTGTGAGAGGTTTGGGTACATGCACATCAAAATTATACATCTCCAGGCAGTAAAACTAAGCAAAGATATATAAGAATTGAACAAAGCAGTACATTAATGTGTGTATGTGTATGCATTCATATTCATAAATACAGAAAATAACTAGATCTTTAATTGCACTGACTGGAGAAGATATACTAGCTGGATATGTGGTACACTTCTAGCACTAGAAAGGCTGAGGTAGGGGGATCATGAATTTGAGGCCAGCCTGGGTTACAGATCCAGTTTAAGGTCATTCTGGGCTATATAACAAGACACTGCCTCAAAAAACTGAAAATAGGCCAGATGCTGGTGGCTCATGCCTACAATCCTAGCTACTCAAAAGCCTGAGATCTGAGGATTATGGTTTGAAGCCAGCCTAGTCAGAAGAGTCCCTAAGACTCTTATCTCCAATTAACAACTAAAAGCTGAAAGTGCAGCTGTGGTTCAAGAGGTAGAGTCTATCCCTGAGAAATAAAGCTCAGGAATTGTGCCCAGGCTTTGAGATCAAGCCCCAGGACCGGCCCCGAATGTGTGTGCGCGCACACACACACACACATACACACACAGAGAAAATAAAATACCACCCCTCCCCAAAAAACACTTTAAAGGAGAAGATATACCATTCCCCTTATAAATTCATGGAGCAATGAAAACTGTAGATCCTGAGGTTGGTGGTGGGAGGAATATAGCTTAGTGGTAGAAATTTTATCTAGAAGAGTAACTGTTTAGAAACATATGGGGTCCTGCTCCTTTCCCTCTCTGTCCCTCCTTCCCTTCTTCGCTCATTCCTACCACCAAAATGTTCTTCCCATGTTCATGTGGACAACCAACTATGGATCAAATTCTCGGAAACCCTCAGGCATTCTGTCACAACAACATGAAACTTAATAGTAATTTTAAGGGAAAAATATATTTGCTGGCTCACTTATCCATCTAACTTAGAAGCTTGTTGCTTTTATGAATCACAGCATGAATCTGATATAAAGTTCTATTAGAATTGAACAGGACAAATAATACTGTTGTACAATTTAAATTCTCACATAAACTTCAAAAGAAAATATTACATTAAAGGCTCTTCCTGACATTGTGGATTGGTTTCAATAAACATCCACTTAATAAATGGTAATTGTCTGGTGATAACTTTTGTGAGACAAAGTAATTTGTATTTAAAAAAGGAATAAAAAACGGGGTGCTGCTGTAATCCTAGCTACTCAGGAGCTGAAGTCTGAAGATCATAGGGTGAAGCTAGCCCATTTAGGAAAGTCCATGACACTCTTATCTCCAATTAACCACCAGAAAAGCCAGAAGTGGTGTTGTAGCTCAAGTAGTAGAGCTAAAACCTTGAGCTAAAAAAAGCTCAGACAGCACCCAGACCCCAAGTTCAAGCTCCAGGACTAGAACAACAACAACAACAACAAAAGGAACAAATCAAGAACAAATAAACCTACCTAGGTTAGTTTACATTAAGATATGAATATAAGATTATGGAATACACACCGGAAGGTTGCCATGGTAACAGTAATTTTCACAAAATGACTTTAGATACTGGATTCTTGAGTGATAATCATGCCTATTTGCTTTGAGGTATCTTTAATGTGCTTGCTTGCCCTCACGAATTCTCTCTTCACTGTCATGTCCTTGGAGAATAGACAATGGAAAGGGATCTGTACCTACTGAAACTGACTTAAAGTAACAAAAACCAAATTTTAGCCCATCTAGGGGAAAAAAAACTAATACTTGGATGAAAGGACAGTTCAGAGTTGAAGGAAATATGGTAAGAGATGGGTTTCAGAGAGTTGAGTAGAGAGCACATTCTGAGGATCTGGGGGACAGGCATCCTGGGATAGCTTCTTCAGGGGACAGCTTCTTCAGGGCAGCCATAAAGATAGGTGACATTGGTGTATATAAAATGTATTGGTGATACTTTGGTTTGCACTAAGAACAGTGTGCTCATTGGGCTGAGGCATGACCACCTACAAGGCCTCCAGCTCTTTATCATGACATTGCTTTTATTTGTAAAATAGTTTTGGCAGTATTGGAATTCAGGGCCTTGTGCTTGGCAAGGCCGCTATTCTACTTGAATTATATCCTTTGCTCCTGATTAGTAAAAACTTAGTGCTAGAAGCAATTGTTGCTTTTTTGTTTGCAGATAATCTTGTGCTTTTCTTCTGGAAATGAATAGTTTCTTGTCTTTTATCCTTGTCATCCCATAAATATAAAAAAATGAGTAAACTTTTTTTTATCACGTTTAGTTTTGTCTCTCTGTGTTCAAGTTTCAAACTGCAAGGAGTACTGATCTACTTGGTTCAAGGAAAAAAATCTGTTTTGTTTTGTTTTGAGACAGGTTCTCATTATACAACCCAGCTGGCCTCAAACTCCCAATCCTGAATTCTCCTGTTCCCACTTTCCCTTCTAGAGAGATCCTTATAGGATTTCACAGACACTTTCGGATTATACATTATAAAGCACAGGAAATAGATTTGGATAACCATATAAAAATATCAGTATCAAATGGAGAAAGGAAGAAATGTCTGCTCTCAAATGGAGATACTTATTATGCCTGAACAGCTTCATTTTTCTGCACAATTTTCTGAAAATTTGATTTGCTCTGAGATTCTTGTATCTCTTAGACATCTATGTCTTCCTGCTCTCTCATCTCGCTTTTCTTCATTTCTGAATTTTCCTCTGATGAGAGTGCTGTGTTTTATTATGCTCTCTTCCGGGGGCCTCCACAGTGTACCTCACCTAGTCCCTTCTCTTTTCCTAGATAATATCCAAAATGCTGCACATTCCTAGGTGTAGCTTCCTTCTCTTTTAAGCCCAGCTAATAAACAATATATCTAAAAATGAACAAAAAATAGCACAACAAAGGCTGGAAATGTGGCTCAGTAGTGGAGCACTTTGCCTAGCAAGCTCAAAACCCTGTGTGCAAACCTTGATACTGCCTCTCCCTCAATTACTGTACAAAAAGTGTTGATCAACAGATTATCTCCAAATGGGGGGTCTGTAGGAAGAAGTGTTATCCCATATTTGTAAGTCTGCAGGTCTGGATGGGACGGCTCAGCTTCGGATTGTGGATGTATTGTTAACCGGGGCCTGTCTGCTCTATGTGCCACTTTACGGAAATTCTGAAGTGGGTAGAACAAAAGGGCAAGCTGATAGCCACAAATGTATTGGAGCCTTTGCTATCATTGTGTCTACTAATATCCCATTGGCCAAAGCAAATCATACAGCCAATCCAAACATCTGCAGTATACTTTATCACTAATAAGAAGACTAAAGTCATATGGCAAAGGATAGGACATGAGGAGGGTTGAAGAGTTGGGGACAATAATGCCATCTTCCCAATAAAGCATTAACTCACTACACTACAGTAACATTTCTGTTATTCTCATATGAGGTTTGAACTGAGGGAGGTTTTGTGCTTGGTAGGCAGGTTTTCAACTACTTGAGTCGCACCTCTAGCCCTTTTTGTTCTGGCATTTTTGAGCTAAGGTCTTGCTTTTTGTCCAGGCAAAATACCTTCCACTGTAGGTGAGATTACGTAAATGTATCATCACACCCAGCTTCTTCTGGTAAGATGGAGTCCTGGATTTTTCTTTTTTTTTTTTTTTGGGGTCCAGTCGTGGGGCCTGAACTCTGGGCCTGGGTGCTGTCCCTCAGCTCTTCAGCTCAAGGCTAGCGTTCTACCACTTGAGCCACAGTGCCACTTCCGGCTTTTTTCTTTTTGCTTATGTGGTGCTGAGGAATCGAACCCAGGGCCTCAGCCATGCAAGGCAAGCGCTCTACCACTGAGCCACCTTCCCAGCCCCGGAGTCCTGGATTTTTTTCTGCTTGTCAGGAATCATAATCCTTCTGTGCCCAGCCTCCTATGGAGCTAGATGGACAGGTGTGTACCACCTCACTCAGCTATGTGCTAAGAAAGAGTCTCTTGTTTCGTCCCCAGCCTGGCCTGGAACCACAATCCTCTAGCCTCTCAAGAAGGCACGAGTCACTAGTCCCAACTTTTGCATAACAGTTTAAAACTTTTGAGATATATTTATACTACTGACTTTAAATTAAATTGAGTTATTTTGGAGTTCATGTCTTCTTCTGGCTAAATGTTTTGTAGATATTCATGCAGGATACAGAAAATGCCGGGCAGACATTGCCTTGTGGTAACCTTAGTATGTACCAGGATAAACACAAAAACCTCTATTAAATATATATTGGTTTTTCATACTAAATTATCAACATTTTTTAAATCAGAAAATAGAGTAGGTTTTGAATAGCTTTTTTAGTTGTTAGGATTTTTTTATCAGCCAAAGGACATTTTCATTGTAATCTAGTGTAGGTTTGAGTAGGGTTCCAATTTTCTAAGCTTGCCAGGGCTTTAACAGCTCTTGAAACTATTTCATCTACTATCCAGCAGATTTCCAGGCCAATGTCTTCCTGTGAGAGTCATCAGCCTTTTTCTAGAACTTACCCTGTCTATGAGATTGACTTTGAGTCTAGTGCTCTATTTTGGTGCCTGGAAAAATCAGTGGTTATTAGGTGCTCCTTCAGTGTAGCAGCAGACAATATACAGAATAGAGTTCATCTTTCATCCACGATTTCCAGAAGTTTAGGTTTTGAGACTATAGCATGAGTTGTGTTTTTACATCTTTATTATTTTTTATGCTTGTAAAAATGTTGACGTCTTAGAAATATCAAACATTATATAAGTAAATGACATTGTAATGAAGTTTGCAGTAATTATTAAACTCTATAATGACTCCTAATCCCTTCAGATTTGGTCTAAGTAGGTACAAACATACACATGTATTTTATTTTATTTTATTTATTTATTTATTTTGCCAGTCATGGTGCCTGAACTCTGGGCCTGGGCGCTGTCCCTCAGCTCTTCAGCTCAAGGCTAGTGCTCTACCACTTGAGCCACAGCACCACTTCCAGCTTTTTTTGCTTATGTGGTACTGAGGAATTGAACCCAAGGCCTCATGCATGCAAGGCAAGCACTCTAACACATGTATTTTATAGAAATAGGATGGCTGGATAAACTTTTTGCATCTTACCTTTTCTATATAGTAGACTTGTCTCCTTGTTACTCAATATTGTGGTTCTTATTTTCTGTTTTCTTCAAAGATAAAGCTATTTTTAAAGCAATTTGCTTTGAGGCATCCCTTTATTCTTTCTTATAGAATCATCATAAAAATCTAATAATTTTTTTGTAACTGCTAAAAGCAATAAAAACTTGCAAGATACATCCATATGATAGAAACTAATATCTTTACTCAGGAGTGGGCCTCAGTCTGAGCCAACATTGTACTTTTTTTTAGAGACTATTTTTTTTTTTTATATAACTTAGTATAAATCCTGAGTAGAAACCAGACATCAGAGGGGAAAGGAACTGCTAGAAACCTGGGGTGATGATGGCACCGAGTGAGAGTTGCGTTCTGCCTTTGAAAAGGAATTCAGAACAAATCATTTCAATAGGCCTGTTTTGAAAGAGTTTACGAGAAGAAAGTAATACAGAGCTTTTGATTATGAAAGCAAGGGACCAGCATTTCCTTAAGATTTCCTGAAGGTCCCTGTGGGATACTTGATAGTCTAGTTGTTTTTGTTTTTTTCTTAACACTTTTTAAAAATTAGCATCAGTTAATTGTACAAGGGTTTTAAATTTTGACATGTTCTTCTATGTACACAGTATACCTTGTTCAGACTCACCCCTTCTGTCACTTTTCCTTATCTCCCTTTCCTTCCAATTTTCCTCCCTCCCTTCCCAAGCCAATCTTTTTTGTTTTTGGTCGGTCCTGGAGCTTGAACTCAGGGCCTGGGTGCTGTCCCTGAGCTCTTTTGCTCAAGACTAGTGCTCTACCACTTTAAACCACAGCACCACTTCTGATTTTTGAGTGGTTAATTGGGGATAAGAGTCTCATGGGGAATTTTCTGCCCAGGCAGGTTCCAAACCGTGATCCTCAGATCTCAGCCTCCTGAGTAGCCAAGATTACAGGTGTAAGCCACCAATACTAGGCCCAAACAATCTTAGCAAGCTACATTGTTCTGTTTTCATAGTTGTATATAAAGAGATAAATTGTTATTGGAGTGGCTTTTGTATTTTTCCTTATACTTTTGGCTTATTATTTATATATTGGAAAGTTAGTGCTTCGGATAGTTTATTTCATAACTATCTTAGTTAATGTCCTGATTAATTCTGATAGTTTGGCACTTGATTTGCTGAAGTATTTTTTTCCTAATAGTTACACTTACTTCTTTTTGAAAAAATTTATTGTAAAGATGCTGTACAGAGGGGTTACAGTTCTATGAGTAAGGTAATGAGTACATTCTTTTTTTTTTGGGTCCGGTCGTGGGGCCTGAACTCTGGGCCTGGGCGCTGTCCCTCAGCTCTTCAGCTCAAGGCTAGCGCTCTACCACTTGAGCCACAGCACCACCTCTGGCTTTTTTCTTTTTGTTTATGTGGTGTTGAGGAATTGAACCCAGGGCCTCATGCATGCAAGGCAAGTGCTCTACCACCGAGCCACCTTCCCAGCCCATGAGTACATTCTTGTTGAGCATTTATTTCTTTTTATTGCCTCATCTCCAATCCTATTTGCTAGATTATCTAAGCAACTTAAAATAATAGCAGGTAACACCAGTTAGCTCTATCTTAATCTTAAAACTTTTATGTATCTGTATGAGGGGGCCTGATTGTTTTTGTTCAGTGTTAGTTGATCTTTTTTTTTTTAATGCTGGTTCTGGGGTTTGAACTCAGGGCCTGGGTGCTGTCTTTGAGCATTTTGCTTAAGGCTAATGCTCTACCACTTGAGCCATAGTTCCACTTCCACTAGGTGAATTTTTTAAATGAAGAAAATTATTTCTTAAATTTAATGCCCTGGAATGGATCACAGAGTATGCAAATTATCTGTGCTTTGGAAGTATGTTATTTTCAAGTTATGTCTACTGTTGTGTGGAAGAAAATTACAAAAATCCTTTTAAAATGAAAGAAAATTATGAGGAGACATACCTTTTGTTCTGTAAGAAGTCAATATCAGTAAAGCACTTGTTAGTTAGATTTTGAAAGTTCAAGAAAGTCTGCAAGCTAAATGTCTTTGCTTTGATTAACAAACTCTTTATAGGCTCATGACACTCAAGAAAAAGATAGGAATTTTCCAGTATGAAAAATCCTGTCAGGGGCTGGGAATGTTGCCTAGTGTTAGAGTGCTTGCCTGGTATGCATGAAGACCCAGGTACAGTTCCTCAGTGCCACATAAATAGAAAAAGCTGGGAGTGGTGCTGGGCTCAAGTGGTAGAGAGCTAGCCTTGAGCAAAAGAAGCTCAGGGACAGTGCCCTGGCCCTGAGTTCAAGCCCCAGGACTGGCAAAAAAAAATCCTGTTAGTTTCTTTCTTGCACTGCACAATATACTCTTTGCTGAATCTACTGTCTCTATCACTTGTGAAATGTTTAGATAAATTAAATTAATTTAATCATGGTTCTAGGAAGAGAAATAAATGGCTGAAATATTCAGGGATTTCTTTTGTTGTGTTGGGAACAGAACCCAAGGCTCAAGGCCTTGTGCATCCTAAAGCATGGCTCTATCACACAGCTGTTCAGTGTTATACATGACTCACAGTAAATGAGACTTTCCCAAGGGGTGAATTTAGTTAAAAACATATGTTAATTCTTCAACCCTATGCTTTTCTCCTCCTACTTATCATTCCTCCCCATCGAGAAACCTACTCCTGAAGGACTCTGCTTGATCTAGCTTCTTTCTTTTCCTTTTCATCTATTTTCCCTTTGTCTTTCTGAGCTAGAAGACAGTTGAGGCCACACACAGGTGAATGGGCCACATGTGCAGTTGGTTGAGTTAGGTCCTTTCTCCGCTATGGGGAAATGAAGGGCTGTGTAAAACCGGGAGGAAGGAAGGGGGCACAGGGAGCTGTAGCTGTAGCTGTTTGTCACTGTGATCTGAGCTGCCAGTAAGTCACCCTGTGCAGGCTCCACTGCACCAAACTAGCTCATGAGGTATCATGGGGGAGGAGGCCTCCTTGGGTGCTGCACTACAAGCTGCCTAGCTGATAAGGGAAGGAGGCTGTTATGGGTTCAATTCTTGTGTCTCACATACCCCTCCCCCACAAACCATGTGATGGTATTTAGAGCTGAGGCCTTTGTTAGACAATGAAGAACAGATAATGACAATAGGATTCTTAGGATGGTACTAATGCTGTGTGTGTGTGTGTTTGTGTGTGTGTATGTGTGATGGGGGTTTGAATTCAGGGCCTTGCACTTGCTAGGGATGTACCTCCCACACAAGCCATTTCTCCAGCTCTCTTTGCTTTAGTTTTTGTTTTTTAAATAGGATCTTGGATGAATGTTATTTGCCTCCTTGCATTGTAAAAGTTGGTCTTTTGGCATTGACTCTACCTGGCTCCTAATGAGTACTTGTGCGCGCGCGCGCATACACACACACACACACACACACACACACACACACACAGAGTCCTGGAGCTTGAACTCAAGGCTTGAGTTAGAGTGCTTTACCACCTGGCCACATCTCCACTTCTGATTTTTGGTTGCTTATTGGAGATAAGAGTCTCATGGACTTCCCTGCTTGGGCTGGTTTTGAATGGTAATCCTCAGATCTCAGTTTCTTGAGTAGCTAGGATTACCGGTGTGTGCTACTGGTACCTAACCTTGGCCCCTTTTTAACTGAGGAGATATATTTTTCTTTTTCAGTTTAGGAAATTTTCTTTTTTCTTTTTAAGATTGTTGCTTCTTTTCTATTTGCTCTGGTTCTTTCTTTAGGCACATGAAATAAATGTTGCCTCACTGGTCTCTGTTCCAAGTATCTCTTATTTTCTTTCTCATAATTTTCTATTTTCTCTCTTTAGCTTTCTGAGAAACAGCTCAGATTTGTCTAAGCATTATCCATGTGAGGTTTTTGCAGCATCGATTCTACCTTGCAATTGTCCCAATTCTTGCTGAGCCTTTATCAAGACATGTCTTCCATTATAGCATTCTCTGCTGTCATCTCCTTTTGGTCTGTCTGCGTCTCAGCCAGACTCTTTTCCAACACAGACAGCTGCTTTAACAGCTTGCCCCAGACATGTCCCTCTGAGCAGGTGGAGTACGCTGAGGCACCTCCCTCCTTCCCTGGCCAGGGTGTAGTGGACCAGGACTAGACATTTGAACTGAAGGGATTTCATCTTTCAGTAATGTGACCAAGAGACAAAGGAGCCAGATTAGACATTCATGCTGATTAGAAATCATTTTTTAAAATTAAAAAGTACTTTATGTGAAGTAAGAAATTATATGTATTATTGGGGGTGCCATGCATTATGTTGACTCACACATACATTTTGTAATGTTTAAATCAATTTAAAAATACCTATCTTCAACACTCATCTTTAGGGTAAAAAACTTTAAAAATCCTTTCTCCTAGCTTTCTGAAATGTCTAGCACATCATTGTTATCTATACTCAGCTTCCTGTGCAGCAGCACACCAGAGCTTTTTTTTACTGGAATCAAGTTGAAACAGCATGAATTGCTCAGTCTTTCCCCATTCTCAGCCTTCCATGTCCCGCCCCAGCCTCTAGTAATTACCATTGTACTCTCAGCTTTCATGAGTAAGTCAGATTATGAATATAATGCATCTTGGACAATGTCACCCCTTCCTTTATTCTTTCCCATTTCTCCCCTCTAGTCCCTACCTATGAGTTACATAGTTCCTTTTTTACATAGTGAATGTTGAATACAATGGGGTCAACCATTTTATCTTCCACATTTAAGAGACATAGTGTGATACTTGTCTTTAGGTGCCTGGCTTATTTAACTTAGTGCAGGGCTCTCTAGTGCCATCCATGATATCACAAGGGATTTCCTTCTTTTTATGGGCCAAATATTTTATTGTGTATTTGTCCAGATTTTCTTTATGTATTCATCAGTTTTTGGTTACTTAGGTTGTTTTGATTTTTGGTTATTGTGAACAGTGCAGCAATGCACATGGAAGAGCAGATACTTCTTTGGCATTCTGACTTCAATTTTTTTGATAGATACAAAATTGTGGGTTTGCTGGATCACATGGTAATTCTATTTTTAATTTTCTGAGGAACCTTCACACTGTTTTCCACAATGCCTGCACCGATTTACATTCCCATCAACAATATGCAAGCTTCAATTTTCCCCAAACCCTTGCCAAATCTTATCTTTAGATTTTTTTTGATAGTAGCCATTCTTAGTGGGTGAAGTGGTATCTCGTTTTGATTTGCAATTTCCTGATAGACATTTTGAACATTGTTGCATATACCAACTGGCCATGTTTTCTTTTAAGAAATGTCTATTTAGATCTACTGCCCAGTTTAAAATCAGGTTATTAGTTTCTTTGTTGTTGAGTTTCCAGAATGCCGTTTTTTTTTTTTTTTCTTCTGTTGGTCATGGGGCTTGAATTCTGGGCCTGAGCGCTGTCCTTCAGCTCTTCAGCTCAAGGCTAGTGCTCTATCATTTGAGCCACAGTGCCACTTCTGTTTTTTTTTTTTTTGGGTCCGGTCGTGGGGCCTGAACTCTGGGCCTGGGCACTGTCCCTCAGCTCTTCAGCTCAAGGCTAGCGCTCTACCACTTCAGCCACAGCGCCACTTCCGGCTTTTTTCTTTTTGCCTCGTGCATGCAAGACAAGCGCTCTACTACTGAGCCACCTTCCCAGCCCTGGTTTTCTTGTGGTTTATTAGAGATAAGAGTTTCATGGCCTTTCCTGCCTGGGCTAGCTTTGAGCCTCAATCTTCACATCTCAGCTTCCTGAGTAGCTAGGATTACAGGTGTGAGCCACTGGTGCCTGGCTTCAGAATTCCTTATACACATAAAATTCATTTTTAAAGAACTTAGAACATAAAATTAGTATGTGGTGGGTAGTTTCTTGGGTTTATAAGAACCAGTACATTTTAAACTTCCAGTTTATTGTCTTCAATTTGACTCTAGATTCTGTCACATTAGATTGGTGGGAAATTTACTTAATTTTTTAAAATGGCCCTTTTCTATTACAGGTGTCTACAAGTGGTCTTAGAGAGATTAAAAACCTTGAGGTGGATGTTCCAGGCCCTGCTTGTCCATCTGCGTGGGTCTCTGAGCTCTCTGGCATAGGACTTTCAGGTTCTGAGTTCTGTTTCTGCACCATGGAGCTGTGGCTCTGGTACATCTGGGAACTTCTCAGTGATTTCTCTGCTGACTCCAGGATCAGCCAGGGAGAGAGTTCAGGTCTCATCTACATGAAGATGCCTGGGACTTTTGACTGCCATGGAAGGCTTCTGGGAGTCTTTTCTTTTCTTTTTCTTTCTTTCTCTATCTCTTTTTTTTCTTTCTTTTCTTTTCTTTCTTTTTTTTTTTTGCTGGTCGTGGGGCCTGAACTCTGGGCCTGGGCACTGTCCCTCAGCTCTTCAGCTCAAGGCGAGCGCTCTACCACTTGAGCCACAGCGCTACTTCCAGCTTTTTCTGTTTATGTGGTGTTGAGGAATTGAACCCAGGGCCTCATGCATGCAAGGCAAGCGCTCTACCATTGAGCCACCTTCCCAGCCCTTTTCTTTTCTTTTTGCCAGTCCTGGGGCTTGTCCCTCAGGAAGCCATGGTGCCAGGAGCCACAGACTGTTGTAGCTTGGTGCCTTCCTCATACCCTTGCTCATTATGCCAGCAAAGAGCCCTCCTCTTCCCTGGAAACAGCTCAACTGCTTCCAGGCAGTGCTGCCTGGAGCCACATGCCTGAGAAGTGCCTTCTCCCTCACAGCTGTTGTGGGTTGGAGCTTTAGTCCTTGGTTCCTTCAGCTCTGCTCTTTTGGTCCACTGCAGGGAAGTTCCTCCAGAGTAATTCAACACATCAAGCACATGATTATCTTCATAAATGCAGAGAAAGCATTTGACAAGATCCAACACCCCTTTATGATGAAAGCTCTGGAGAAACAAGGAGTCCATGGAATATTCCTCAATATAATCAAGTCTGTAGATGACAAGCTTACAACCTATATTATACTTAATGGTGAAAAGTTAAAGCCATTTCCTCTAAAATGAGGAATGAGACAAGGCTGTATGCTCTCTACACTCCTCTTCAAAGTAGTACTAAGAATTCTTAGCTAGAGCAATAAGGCAAACATAAAGGGGATCCAAATAAGGAAAGAAGGAGTAAAACTCTCCCTCTTTGCAGATGACATGATCCTCTATCTAGAGAATCCCATAGACTAATCCCAAGTTAGTTGAGGGGATCTGAAACTTTGGCAAAGTAGCAGGGTATAAAAGAAATCCACAAGCTGGGCGCCCATGGCTCATGCTTGTAATCCTAGGTACTCAGGAGGCTGAGATCTAAGGATTGCGGTTCAAAGCCAGCCTGGGCAGGAAAGTCCGTGAGACTGTTATCTCCAATAAACCACTAGAAAACTGGAAGTGGTGTTGTGGCTCAAATGGTAGAGCGCTCGCCTTGAGTTGAAGGGCTGAGGGACAGGGCCCAGGCCCAGAGTTCAAGCCCCACGACCAAAAAAATGAAAAAGAAAAAGCAATCCACAAAAATCAGGAGAGAGAGGCTGAAATTAGGAAAACATATCCATTTGCAATCCTGGATTGGGAGGATTAACATCGTGAAAATGGCAATATTGTCAAAGGCTGTCTCCAAATTCAATGCAATACCCATTAACATCCCAACTTCTTTCTTTAACGACAAACTAATTTTCTCTGGGCAGTGAACTGACTATTGGCTCTTGCTTTTGCTTTATTGTGGTTATCACCCTCTCTCTCCTCAGAAAGACTTTCTGGCTGTAGATTCTTCCTTTCCTTAGTTTCAAGCACCAATGAAATTTGTTCCAGTTTTGCATTCTCTTAGTCATTTAGACACCTATGTGTTGATCTCCATCTGTTTTTGGAGTTGAATGTGTTTCTCCTCCCCCGTGGTTGTCTGTTGCCTTTAATTAACATCTAAATAGATAACATATTCTTTTATGATTATCATATGAAAATGTGAAAAAAATTCATGTACAGTTTTTGGGTAAGTGCCGAGGAAGTAGTGGTGCCAATAGTTCATGTAAGGTTTCTTTTTTCCTTTCTCTTTGGTGTCTTACCTTTACCTTTTGCTTTTCTTTTTCATTAAGTATAATTTTATTATTATTATTAAGGTGTTGAATAGAGGGGTTACCAATCCATAAGTCAGGTAAAAAATTTTAAAATAATTTGTTACTATTATTATTATTTTTATTATTGTACCAGTACTAGGGCTTGAACTCCACCTGGGTGCTCTTCCTTTGCTTTTTTCTGCTCAAGGCTAATGCTTTACCACTTGAGCCACAGTTCCACTTCTGGCTTTTTGGTGGTTAATTCGAGATAAGACTCTCATGGACTTTTCTGCCTAGGCTAACTTCAAACCACAATCCTCAGATTTCAGCCTTCTGAGTAGCCAGGATTATAGACATGAACCACCAGCACCTGCTATTTTTTTAAATTATCTTTAAGTAATTGTACAAAGGGGATTTCAATTCAACAACTCAGTTTGTAGGTAGAATGCGTCTTGATGAAAGTCACCTCTTCCATTGTTCTCTCCCATTTCTCCCAACTCCACTTCTCCCCTCAAGTATCTGAGCTATTAAACCAGGGCATCCGTACAGCTAGGGTATGGTTAGTATTTGGGGGCAGAGGTAAATTCTGGACATCTCTTTGATTTCTTCTTTTTCGTACCAGATTAAGTACTTAGTGCTGAAGGCAGTACTAGAGTTTTGGGCCTTGAGTTCCCTGGCAGGTGTTCTATCATTTACCATACCCCAGCCCTTCAGTACATTCCAGCAAGTGCTTTCTTAACTGAGATACATGCCAGCAACACCTGTCCACACCTCTCAGCACCCCACCTATCTTAAAAAAAAAGCATTTTCATTTGAGACAAGATCTCACCAAGTTGCCAAACTTGCTATGTAGCTCAAGCTAGTCTTAAACTCTCAACTGTTGTTCCTCCTAGCTTCCCAATAGTTGGTATTACAGGTATGTACCATCATGCCCAGCTTTGATTTGGATTTATTGTATCATTCCACAACCTCCTGAATGGTAGAAACTAGAGTAGAAGTAGGAGCAGAGGCGTCAGGAAACAGGAAATGTAGTATCAGCTAACATCCCTACCACAGCTAGAAATGCATTATTTTAGGAGTCAATAAATGGTACCTAGCATCAGGGAATAAAAATGGCACTAAAATGTAGTATAATACTTATGGTAAGTGGTTTGACAGATAGCATCTCATTTAAAACACTCCTCTTAATGGCACGCAGAGGAAATATAACCTCACTGGATGGACATCTTTTCAGTCTTAAGAGATGGCCTTGGGCTGGGAATGTGGCTCAGAGGTAGAGTGCTTGCCTTGCATGCATGAGGCCCTCAGCACCACATACACAGAAAAAGCTGGAAGTAGGTGCTATGGCTCAAGTGGTAGAGTGCTAACCTTGAGCTGGACAGTGCCCAGGCCCAGAGTTCAAGCTCCACGACCAGCAAAAAAAAAAAAAAAAAAAAGAGCTGGCCTGGATGCACAGGCATCCAAGAAGGTCAGCTGGGATACTTTCAGTGTGACCCATGCAGTGTCAGCTTCAGATAGCTTGTATAGCTATGCCAAGAGTTCACCCCACCACTGTGGGAATAGCTCTCACTTTTTTTGGCAGGGGGGAATGACCTATCAATTTCCCATTTTCTTTTACATTTGCACGAGTCTCAGAGTTTCAGCCCAAGTCTCAGTTAGAAACTCATCATAAGAATTTGCAGATTACAAAATAGTCTCCTTATTTCCTTTTGTGGCAGATTTATGATTTTAAAATGACAGTGATTTAGGAAATGTAAGAGCATGAGGTTTGAAACCATATATATGTATATATATATATATTTGCTCATCTAAAGTACAGTTTTGATTATAAATTAAACTTGTCATTTATTTCTCAAATTTGAAAGAACTGCTCCTGAAGAGCTGTGCTCTTCAAATTGAAAATGAAGGTGCAATTACACTCAAGTGGAGCAGGAAGAGGATCTAAGAAGAGGTAACACGTACCACCTTGCATTCACAGGCTTAGTGTGTGTGTGTGTGTGTTCAGTGAGCCTGTATTAAATGTGTTTTGTATGTGTGTTTTATCTGATGTATGTGTGCATCTGTGGTGGGTGTGTGGTTTGTGTATTGGGTATATTATCATAAATGTAACATATATAAAAACATGATATACATGTATATTTTGGTAGTACTGAATTCTAAGCCTCCCACTTGCTAGACAGGCACTTTATCACTTCAGCTACTCTGCTAGCCCTTTTTGCACTGATTATTTCTGATGTAGAGTCTTGCTTTATGCCAGCTGGGACTGTAATCTTCCTACTTGTGCTTCCCTGTGTTGCTAGAATGACAAGCACACACCATTGCACCAACTGTGTGCTTCCTCAAGGCATGATGCTCAGCCACTGGTTGAGATTGGGTCTCGTGAACTTTCTTTAGTGGGGGAGCCTGGGTTGGCCTCAAATGCCCATCTCCCATTCTTTCCTTCCCAAGTAGCTAGGATTATGAGCCCCTGCACTCAGCAGTTATTATATGTTTTGGGCGATGAATTGGTGTATGCTGTTAGAGTAGTGTGGTATATTGTATGCTTATGTTTTGAATACGTATATTGTATGTTTGTGGGATAAGTACACTGTATGTGTAGTATGTATGTAATGTAGGTGTGTGTGTGTGTGTGTGTGTGTGTGTGTGTGTGTGTATGTGTGTGCCAATCCTGGGGCTTGAACTTAGGGCCTGACTACTGTTCCTAGGCTTTTATGCTCAAGGAGAGTGGTCTACCACTACTTGAACCCACAGCTCTACTTCTGGCTTTTAGTGGTTAATTGGTGATAAGAATCTCAAGGACTTTCCTGCCTGGGCTGGCTTTCAACTATGATCTTTACATCTCTGCTTTCTGAGCAGTTAATAGTGTGAGCCACTGGTGCCCAGCTCCAAGCTTTAGTTTTTGTTTAAAAAAAATACCTCTGCACTGAAATCAATTAAGTTCTTTTCAAATGTTTTATCTCCCCAAATATCATTTGATAGTAATTTCTTAAGCTCAAATATTGGTGTTTTAGGGAAAATTTCAAATGTTATTAACGAGGTGACAGTGATAGTGATTTTTACTGTAATTTCAGCCAATGCCGAAATTTAATATTTGGTAAATAAAGCTACTTACATTCAGTTATGCTCAATATGTCTGTCATTGATGTATAAATCCAGCTCCTCTGGTCAGCAGTAGCCATTTTAAAAATTGTTACTATTATTAAATGGTTGTACAAAGAGGTACCATTCCATTTGTCCAGTTATGAGTACAATGCCTCTTGATCAATGTCACCCCTTCCATTGTTCTCCCCCATTTTCCTTCTCCCAGCCCTATGCGCAAGTTATGTAACTCAAATTTTACATCATGTACACTGAATATAATGACTGCATTTGCTCACCCTTCCTTTCCCCCCTCCTTTTGCGGCAGCAGCCATTTTTGCTTTTCAGAGGTAGTAATAATGATCTTCCTGCATCTGAGTCTTCAATTTCCTCATCTGTGAAATGGGAGTACCCTCTCTATATGGCTGTCAGGAGACTTAGGGAACATGATTCTGTAATTATGGTACTAAGTCTTCAGTGAACACAATCTGACCATGGAAGGGTTCTTATAGAGTGGTGCCTCTACTGGTATAGAAAAAAGGGGAGTGGAGCCATTAGGGGTCATTTTTTTAGTGCCCCTTCTTGGCCCCTCAGAGTTTGTGGACTGTCTCTGAGATTTCTTGTTCAGGGCTAGCACTCTACCATTTGAGCCATAGCTCCACTTCCAACTCTGTGTGTGTGTGTGTGTGTGTGTGTGTGTGAGAGAGAGAGAGAGAGAGAGAGAGAGAGAGAGATTAATTGGAGATAAAGGTCTCATAGACTTTCTGCCTAGACTGGCTTTGAACTGCCATCCTCAGATCTCAGCCTCTTGAGTAGCTAGGATTACAGGCGTGAGCCACTGGTGCCTGGCTAGGGCCATTTCCTCCCCCCCCCGCCCCACCCCCTGAAATTTATTGTGAATTTACAATCATTAATTTCTATTTGTGGGTTCCATATCTGCATATTCAACCAGTCATAAAAATTGGTTCTGTTCTGAACATGTACATTTTTCTTATTATCCCTTAAGCAGAAGAGTCTAACAAGTATTTACATGGCATTTTTATTGTATTATGTAGTTTTAGTAATTTAGATTTGATTTAAAGAGGATGTGGGTAGTTATATATAATTACTACCAGGATGTTATATGAGACTTTAACATCCCTGGATTTTCTTATCCTTAGTGGAACAGGGAGGTTTCTGGGCCCAATGTCCTGTAGATCCTGATGGCCTACCTAAGCCAATGAAATTCATGAGTAGCTTTTCAGTTCTTGTGCTACTGCGACTTGCCCTCTCTGTGGGATAAATAATGCATCCTTAGTGAATGCTTACGAGAGGCTTTGAAGATGTCAATGAATCTAGCTCTGGTTCATTGTTAGGGTAATTGTCCTCTAAATGTGTGGAAGCTGGCCTCACCATCTGTTTTCCTGTGCTAGATTAGGTAAATGTCTCAGCAATCTAGAAAGCTACCCTGAGAATTCTATAAACAACAACACCCCACTAGCACATTATATAAAAGTCTCTCTGACTTTGCAGTTATATGGTCCAACTTTAGATAAAGTTTAACAGTTTGCCTCTACTATTTCTGGGTTCTTATGTAGACGTGGTTGTTGGAGCCCAGTGCCTATTAGGAGACTGGGTGTGGGAGAGTATATATATGAGGGATCTGCTGTGATGTGTTCATTCCTTCTTGCTTTCTTCTATCCTATGGAATGAAGAGGATCCTGAGATGGTCTTCTGGTGCAAGGGATGAAGGTGGTAGATTCAGGGTGTATGTGTGCATGTGAGTGTGTGTGTGTGTGTGTGTGTGTGTGTGAGACATCTGAAGAAACTCAAAGTCTTGCACCTGAACACAACAGCTCAACAGAGTTGTGAGGATTCAGAGTGCCCAACTAGGTAGAAAGATGCCAGAAGTTTCTGTGTCCATCACCTCAATGTTGGGTTACTCCTGCCCACTGGTCTTCATGGTTAGTATTGGTCTTCAAAATTGTTGCTGGGCTTTTCCTGTCAAGAAATGCAAGTGAAAGGGTAATCCTACTAGTTTTTTTTTTTTTTAAATCACAACCCACTGATCTCTCTTTCTTCCTCCCCTGCACTCTCTCTCTCTCTCTCTTTCTGCTTTCCTTCTTCATTTTCCCTCTCTGGTCTTCTCTAACCTCAGTTTCAGTCTCACAGGTAGATTAAAGGGACCACCTCCAGTGGCCCCACTTCCCCTTAACCCCAACCACCCTGTCCAGGCAGCTTCCTTATTTCTCTAGCAAGATCTGGACCAGTATCTTCTTTTTTCTTGGTTGCTCATTGGTCTGAATTCAGAGTCTAGGTGTGATCCTTGTAATCACACAAGGCTAGTGCTCTACCACTTTGAGCCACAGCTCTACTTCTGGTTTTCTGGTGGTTAATTGGAGATGAGAGTCTCATAGACTTTCCTGCCTGGGTTGGCTTCAAACTGCCATCCTTAGATCTCAGCCTCCTGAGTAGTTAGGAATACAGGCATGAATTACTGGCACCTGGCTTTGGATCAGTATCTTTTTCAGCTGCCCTCTTCTTTCCTCCTCACCCAGTAGTTCCAAATTACTTTCCCTCCCCCATTTCACTTTCTCTCCATCAGCTTTTCCAGGGGCATCTTATGTTACTTTTCAGCCCTTCAAGGCTTTCTGCTGTGCAACCTTGGGCAGGCTTAGCTGTGCAAATCAAGAGTTAAGCTCTCTTTTCCATGCAGATAACTCCTACTCTCTGATGTCTAACAAATCTTCGTTTCTGTAGACCTTGACTTATTCATTTGTAGGCAAAACATGTAATGCTATCCATCAGTCAGTGAGAAAAAAAATCAGTGGATTCAGAATGTTATTGAATGAATGTAGTTTTTGAGTGAATCTGTAGTTTTTGAGTGCTTGAGGGTATATAAATGGATACTATATGCAGGCTTGCTTTCAGTAGCAGGAGATAGGTATCCATAAACCTGTATAGTTAGCTTGCATCAAGGACTTGAAGTAGATTACAGTTAAAGATAGCTCTATCACATTATAACAATGCTAGGAGACCGAGTCATGAAGTAGGAATATAATTAAAAGCAAACATTGGGGTTGAGGGGTAGCTCATTTGTAGAGTGTGTACTTAGTATGTGTGAAGTCCTTGATTCAATCTCCAATGATAACAACAAAATAACAAAAAGAAATTCAAGTTTAAGGCAGGTTGTTGGGCTTGAATGCAAAATTTAAAATTGAGCTTCTTAGAAGTTAAGGAAAAAGAAAATATGATTAGTTTTCATGTCTCATTAGAGGATGCACACCAGTTTGCAAACAACAGAATATTTTATTTTCTTAGCATGATACTACAAATCTGAAAAGAGTCCATTTATTTCTTTATTTGTGTTTACATACTGTGTTCCAGGTACTATCAAACAGGATACAAGATACACAAATTCTCTGTCTTCATGGCATTGTTTATAGTTTAGCATAGAGAGAATATTTATTTACTGACAAATAAGTCAGTAAATAAAGTAGCACTGGACCATGATTGAGAGCTCTGAGAGCAACCAAAGGGGACTAATGGAATAGAGAATGTTGGGAAAGTAGGGGAAGACATCTCTGATTGGGGAGATTTGAGTAGACACCGGAATGATGAGTCACACAAAGCCAGCTAACTCCAAGATTGGGAATATTTTTCCCCAAGTGTGACTGCACAATCAGTGGGAATTTTAAGCAGGATGCGGTGTCACTTTAAGCAAGCCTAATTATATCTAGTTCCCCGAAGCTGTTATGTGGAGAGTGGACTGCAGGGGGCTAGTGGAAGGAGAGCAACTGGGAGAGTACTGCAGTCTGGATGGAGGATGACGGTGGCCTGGTCTAGAGAGAAGCTGGTGGAGGTGGCAATGAGGGTTTAGAGTGGAAGTAGAATCAACAAGACTGGTTGATTTATTTCTTGAGGGGAATGAGAGGAGAAAGATTGCATTTGCTCTTGTTTTTTGGCTTGAGAAAAATGACCCAATCATAATCTGAGATAGTGAGAACAGGATACAGCTGGCTTGGAGAGCAAGATCAGTACTGTTTTGAACATGCTTAATTTGCGTTAATTAAGAGATAACAATCAGATTCTTCAGTATGAAAGTCAAGGAGGTGGGGATATGTGAAGGGGACATATAAAAATGGAAGAAGAAATCACAAAACCTCTAAGAGAAAATAAAATGGAAATTAAAACTTCTAACACACAGATGATCAAAGTAGTATACCAAACTTTGTAGGATGTCACAGATGCTCTTAAGTCCCCTATCCACCTGAACAGAAATGCTTTATTCAAGCCTAAGGTAGGTAAAGTGGATTGACAACTAAGTTCCTAAAAAGCACAAATCTTTAATTTAACCAAAGACCTAGGCCTGTAAGCCAGGGTCATGTGGACTGGGATCACCCTCTTTTATGAATGATAACCAAGAAAAGTGTGCCACTTTAGTTTTCATAGCATAGAGAGAATATCAACAAATAAGTCAGTAAATAAAGTGACCTCTGACCTGTGATCTGGTCTTCAGGAGGGACTTACTGCTCCAACTCCTTAAACATCACTATAATCCCATGCTGGGAATCACACCATGGCTGCATATCTGTGTATATTGCAGCTCTGTTCACAATAGCTAAACTGTGGAATCAGACAAGATACCCAACAACTGATGAATAGATGAAGAAAATATATCTGTCTACACATACATACACCATAGAATATTATCCAGCCATAAAGGAAAATGCAATTATGTCATTTGTGGGAAAATGGATGATTTTAAAAATTGTCATGTTGAATGAAATACACTATACTCAAAAAAACCAAATGTGACATGTTCTTGATTATTTGTGGAACATAGACCAAAAATGATGATGATGATGATGATGATGATGATGATAACAAGCCAGAAATGTGAAAGGTAGACTTTCTAGAAGGGGAGAGGAAGAAAAAGGGAGGTAAAATAAGGAGCTATTGAGGGATGAAGAGCAAGAATGTTACATACTCACATATGCACAAATAATGAAACTCACTAATGTTGCTTGCTTAACTAGGGGGAGGAGGCATGGAAGAATGGTGAAGGAGGTGCATTTGTTCAAACACTGTGTGCAAGTATGGAACTGCCACAACAAAACATTCTCATACTGCAAATGCCTGTTAAGAACAAACAAAACAAAATCATGCCATGGTAAGAATAGTTTTTTTTGGTGAGTCCTAGGGCTTGAACTCAGGGCCTGGGCACTTGAGCTGCAGGGCCACTTCTGTTTTTTTCTGTTTATGTGGTTCTGAGGCATTGAACCCAGGGCCTCATTCATGCTAGGCAAGCACTCTACCACTGAGCCACCTTCCCAGCCTGGTAAAAATAAATTTTTATTCTGCAGTTATCTAGACAATCTATGTTTAGTCTATCGAATCTGTATTATTTTCTTTTTTTTTAATTGTGAAAATAAATTACATGGGCAAGGTAATGAGTACATTTCTTTTTTTTTTTTGGGTCTGGTTGTGGGGCCTGAACTCTGGGCCTGGGCGCTGTCCCTCAGCTCTTCAGCTCAAGGCGAGCGCTCTACCACTTGAGCCATAGCACCACTTCCGGCTTTTTTTCTGCTTATGTGGTGCTGAGGAATCGAACCGAGGGCCTCATGCATGCAAGGCAAGTGCTCTACCACTGAGCCACCTTCTCAGCCCCATAAGTACATTTCTTAAGGCATTGTTGCCTCCTCCTCCTTTGTTTCCCCTTCCCATTCCTTCCCATCTCCTCCACCGCCCCCCCTCCCCGCCCAAAGCTGTAAAGTTTGTTCTTCGACATAACGACTTGTACATATCATTGTTGCAATGGGTCCATCTGTATCCCTATTTAAACAATTTGTTTTTTCTCTTCCCTTCCACAAATTATACCAACATCAAATACAGTGAAAACAGGGGTTATACCATGGGGGAGGGACATACAAAGCAAAAAAGAAATCATCTTATAAATGTGTTAGAAACTATCACAAGAAAGAAAAAAAACATTTGAATCCTTATCTTGGGGTTCATTTTGCCTAAATCTGTATTATTTTCTTAACAAACTTTACTGTCACTTCTATTCCTTTTCCTCTCTTGCCTGATGACCATGATGATGACTGTCCAGTAACAAGGGAAGTGGTGGCAATGGGAGACTCACATTTGGACAGCACATTCAAGTTGGGCCTATTACTGTGTCAATGGAGCACTCAGCATGGTAGGAAAGGTTTCCTGTGGGACTTAGCTCCAGTTAATCACTTATTAAATAGCTATTGGAGCACCTGGAGAGCTGATGCTAGATTTTCTGATCCAAAATGCATCAGTGTTGAGATCTAAGAAGAGCTAGTGTTTTAGTTTGAGGGAAGACTGGGAAAAGCCCAATGACCTAGATGAAGCAGGCTCTTATTCAACTTCCTTGTTTTATCCTGTTTATGCCTTTAACTGATTGGATGAGGCTCATTCATGTTTTGGGGAAGAGTGGGATGTGTTTTCCTCAATGTATGGATTCAAATGTTAATCTCACACAGAAACAGCCTTACAGACACATCCAGAATGATGTTTGGTCAAATGTCTGGGTGTAGCATGGTTCAGTCAAAGGTAACACAAAATAAACCATCATGGTGACATTAGAGCACAATATCAAGTTATAAATCTATGAATGATGTGGGAAGGTAAAACAGGGAATTTCTATTGGTGATATAATAACCCATTATGAGGTTAGAATATGTAAACCCCAGAGTTGGACCTGGCTTGCCTGATGAGAGTTTTAGATTGGTTCTCATAGAATTTAGGATTTTTTTTTAGGGCTTGAATTCTGGGCTTGGTTGCTGTCCCTCAGGTCTTTAGCTCAAGGCAAGTGTTCTACCATTTGAGCCACAGCGCCAATTCCTAGAGCTTAAGATTTTAAGCCATTCTGAATCCTGTGAACCTTTCCAAATCAGTAGCTTTCTATGAATTGACTTATTGAGAGATGGCAGTTGATTCCTTAGACATTTATAAAGGTTCTTGCATTTGTCAGATGATGCCATTAGGCGACAGTACGTTTGGGAGACTGCCATCTGACCCAGTGTGGGTAGTGCCTGACCACCATGAAGGTGTACAGAAAGGGCTTTGAAAGAGTGAATGGGGGACAAGACAGCTTTAGTGGCACAGGGAAGGCTTCCTTGGGGAAGGCAGATCAGGATTTATCTAGGTAGAGAAAGAGGCAGAGAAGCAGTGTGTGGAGAAGGCCCAAAGGCATGGAGAGAGCCGAGGTTTTCAGATGGGGATGAGGAAAGCAGTGAGCCTGGTGTGGAAGACACAGGCTAGACTGGAGGGAACTGAAACTGGTTGGGTCTACAGGGTGAAGGGCCTTATACTTCTGCCTATGGAACCGCGGTTCTTGTCTGGAGGGCAGTGGTTCTCTACTATTAGTGGGCACAACCATCACCTGGGAGCTCATTAAAAATGGGGATTCCTAGGTCTTCTCTCCAAGGAGATGGATGCAGAGAGAGATGGCAGCTTAATGAGCTCCCCAGCTGATTCTGATGTGGTTGGCGCACAGACCCCATCCTTACTGTGGGCTATGCATGCTTTTAAGAACAGGGAATGACATGACCCAATTTAGTTTTTGGGAGAAGAATTCTACCAACTGTAAGGAAGGTGGATGGACTTTACTGGCAGGGAAAATATTTGGGAGGTTGCTGCAGACATCCTGGGTGAGAGACAATGAGGATTGGATGCTTGTGGGGGTGGAGCAAAGGGCTGACACTGAGAGACATGAGTCAGAATAACAGTTGACTCAAGCAGCCACAAGGTCAGGAAGAATAAAGGTATATTCTTAATTGTTGGTGATGCCTGGTACTACGCAACTGTTGAACAAATGAATGAGTAAATGTAGGACAAAAAACAGGAAGGTTGGGAAAAAGATAGGAAGATTGCATTTAATTAAATCAATTTATTTTGTCCCACTCCTGGAGCTTCTACCTAGGGCCTGGGTGCTATGGCTGAGTTTCTTTGCTCAAGGCTAGCCCTTTATCACTCAAGCCACAGCTCCACATACGGCTTTTGGGTGATTAATTGGAGATAAGATCTCATGGACTTTCCTGCCTAAGCTGGCTTCGAACACTGATCCTCAGATCTCAACCTCCTGAGTAGCTAGGGATTACAAGAGTAAGCCTTAAGAATTCAGCTTAAGATTCCATTTTAGAAGTTAATACAAGAAATAATGATCTAGTATTTGTGAGGATAGTTTACTATAGGAAGCTGAAAATAGAGTTCCTGTAGCTATAGTAGAGAGAGATTTACATGGCTAGTGTGAGAAAGGTAAGGCAGGGTGTAAATCATTTAGGGCATTTAGGGGCCTAATAGAGAAAAACTAATTAGCAGAGAGGGAAAGTGGCAGGATAAAAGTTAGAATATTCTGAGGAGAAATGTTTTGAAAAGGTTTTAAAATAAAGGGAAAGTTAGCTGGGTATGCGTTTTTTTTTTTGTTGTTGGTTATGGGGCATGAACTCTGGGCCTGAGTTCTGTTCCTCAGCTCTTCAGCTCAAGGTGAGTGCTCTACCACTTGAACCACTGCACCACTTCTGGTTTTCTGGTGGTTAATTGGAGGTAAGAGTCTCATGGATGAGCTGGGTCCTGGTGGCTCACACCTGTAATCCTAGCTACTCAGGAGTCTGAGATCTGAGGTTTGCAGTTCAAAGCCAGCCCAGGCTGGCTTTGACCACCAGAAAACTGAAAGTGGTGCTGTGGCTCAAGTAGTAGAGCACTCACCTTGAACTGAAGAGCCGAGGGATAGCGCCCAGGCTCAGAGTTAAAGCCCCATGACTGACCAAAAAAAGAGTCTCTTGGACGTTCCTACCAGGGCTGGCTTTGAACTGTTATCCTCAGATCTCAACCTTCTGAGTAGCTAGGATTACAGGCACCCAGCGGTGTCTGTCTTTTTTTTTTTTTTTCGTCACTCATGGGGCCTGAACTCTGGGCCTGGGCCTGTCCCTCAACTCTTCAGCTCAAGGCTAGCACTCTACCACTTGAGCCACTTCCGTTTTTTTCTGCTTATGTGGTGCTGAGTAATCAAACTTAGGGTCTCATGCATGCAAGGCAAGCACTCTACCACTGAGCCACCTTCCCAGACCCAATGCCTGTCTTTTAAGACAAACACTTTTGGGGGGCTGAGACAGGAGAGTGTGAATTTGAGGCAGCCTGGCTACAGAATGATACCTTATTAAAAACAAAACAACCTCTCCAACAAACAAAATAAAACGAGGAAAGAGGATGGGAAGATGGCTCAGTGGTAGAGTGCTTGCCTTGCATGCCTGAGGCCCTGGGTTCGGTTCCTCAGCACCACATAAGCAAAAAAAAGCTGGAAGTGGCGCTGTGGCTCAAGTGGTAGAGCGCTCACCTTGAGCTGAAGAGCTGAGGGACAGCGCCCAGGCCCAGAGTTCAGGCCCTACGACCGGACCAAAAAAAAAAACAACCAAAAAGCAAAAACAAACAAAAAAAAAACGAGGAAGGAAGAATTTCTTGAAGTATGTATGTGTACATGTTAGAGTGTACATGTCAGAGAGAGAGAGAGAGAGAGAGAGAGAGAGAAAGAAGGAGAGGGAGGAAGATATTGGAGTAGGTTGTCAATCTGGTTGCTGAAGTATAACCTATCTAAACTCTTTATTCCAATATAGTTTGCCAGTCAATTTAGCTTTTTATATTTTATTTTTATGTTTGAGTAGTTCTACAAAGTGGTTTCAATTCTACATGCCAGTTTATGAGTACAATGTGTCTTGATTAATGTCACCTCTTCCATCATTCTCTCTCCAAGTTTCTTTCTTAAGGTCATTTGTGAGTTGTGATAGAAAAACCAGGTCAACACCATAGAGGAAGATACTAGACTTTTATATGCTGTGGCCAGAGGGCAGTTCTTTTTTTAAGTCAAAGCTGATTCAGCTTATTGAAACATAAGATGGATTGGGATATTAAGCTCGCCCCCAGCATTTGTTTATAGCATTTAGGTTAGAATCTGAACTGTCAGGATCTTTCTCATCTGTTCAGTTTCTAGAGATTTTAATAGAAGATCTATTGAAATATTCTTACTGTCATTCTATTGTTCTAGAAAAAGATCATTAAAACGATATAATTGGCAAAATGAATAATTTGTTTTAACTTTTATATCTGGCAAACATATTTCACATGGTTATTGGACATTATATCTGTATTGGACATTTTTTTCTTAAATTCAGAATCATTGTCCATTAATACTTGGGAAGACCATTAGGGGTATGTTAAATTGGTTTTTGCATGATTCTTTTTTGTTGTTGTTGTTGGTTGTGGGGCTTGAACTTGGATCCTGGGTGCTGTCTCTGAGCTCTTTTGCTCAAGGCTAGCACTCTACCACTTGAGCTCCAGCATACTTCTGGTGTTCAGTTGGAGATAAGAGTCTTACAGACTTGCCTGTTTAGGCTGGCTTCGAAGCATGATCCTCAGGTCTCAGCCTCCTGAGTAGCTAGGATTACAGGCCTGAGCTATGGGCATCTGGCTATATCTCTCTATTTGTCTTAGTTATTTTTCAGGCCAGGTCTTGAATTTTTGTGTGGGGGCTAGTCTGGACCTAGATCCTCCTACCTAGAGCCTCCCATGTAGGTTGAATGACAAGCATGTGCCATCATGCCTGTTTGAGATAGTCTTGCTGACTTTTTGCCCAGTCTGGCCTCAAATCATATTTCTCCTGATCTTACCTTTTGAGTAGCTGGGATTACAAGTGTTTAAGTCACTGTGTTCACTGTGGATATTCAAACTTTTTCAGATTGTTGAGGTCTGTAAAAACACCTGCTAGACCTTTGACCATAGATTTTCCTGGCGATTCTTCTTTTTCTTCTTCTGCTGTTTGTCTTTCTTTGACCTCTTCTGTAGGTATGTGTTCACTAGGTGTGAGAAATGTTTCCATTCATTATAATCTTATGGGACCACCATTGTATATGGGGGGTATTGTTGACTGAAATATTATAAAGTACATGGCTATTTTTTTTCCTGTACCAATAAATCCATGATAAAGTTTAAATCATAAATTGTACACAGTAAAAGACTAATAATAACAGCTAATATTAAACAATCATAACAATGTATTATAACAGAAGTTACTTAAAACTTGAAATTTAAAAATATATGGCATTACAATGGAGTTCTCTGCTTCCATCAGAAAGAATGACATTGCCCCATTTGTAAGGAAATGGAAAGACTTGGAAAAATTATATTAAGTTGCTGGGCGCTTGGTGGCTCACGCCTGTAATCCTAGCTACTCAGGAGGCTGAGATCTGAGAATCATGGTTCAAAGCCAGCCTAGGCAGGAAAGTCTGTGAAACCCTTATCTCCAATAAACCACCATAAAACCAGAAGTGGCGCTGTGGCTCAAGTGGTAGAGCACTAGCCTTAAGCTGAAGAGCTGAGGGACAGTGCCCAAGCCCAGAGTGCAAGTGCCACAACCGACCAAAAAAAAAAATAAAAAGAACTAGAATATATCTATGAAATTCTTAACAGGAGATCCCAATAACCCAATTGCTTTGTGCCTAGGACCATATATAATGAAGCGTATCAACATGAACTTCAATATATGGAAATAAGAGGTTATTACTATCTGCTGTATGTAGTTTTTTCCTCATTTCTCTTAGCTTTTAGTACCATGTGTTTTGCATGTAAGATTGTTCCATATGTGGAAGGGAAAGGGAATCACAAACAGCAGGACAAAGGATGAACTAATACAACATTGATACTCATGACACTATGTTGTAAATGAACTTTACAACTTGGGTGGGGGAGGGGAACAGGGAGGGTTAAGTGGGAGATAATGAGGGATGGGGTAAAAATGATTAAAAACAAATGTACTCATTTTATGTAACTGTAGTTCCCTGCTCATCACCATATCAATTTTTAAAAACCTGGTATTTCTCTTTTAATGATTTTGGAGTTTGGTTGACTGTGGGTAACTGAAACTGTCAGAAGTGAAACTCTGGGGAAGGGAGGAATAATGCACATGAGTTTACCACTGGGGACAGAGTCAGCCGCCTAAGTGCTTCACTGTGTGCCTGACCTGACTGACAGGTGCACGGTGCGAAATCATCAAAGGTTTTGAAAGAAGAGACGTGATTGGTGGCTGAATAGAACACCACCTGTTACTTTCACAGTTAAGGGAGAGGCAAAAGGGGAAAGATTAGGTAGATAGGAACTGACCCAATGGAGGTGGTACCACCTCTTCTTTGTGGGAGCCCTTATCAAATATTATGTGGCCATAGGTCTGTGGGTTCATTTCTGGGTCTTCTGTTCTATTCTATTCTATTTGTCCTCATGCCTGTTCTTGTGCCAGTACCAATAAGCTTTTTTTTTTTTTTTTAAATTACTACGGCTTTGTAATAGAGTTTGAAGCTTGGTATTGATATTCCTCCAGCACTGTCCTTCATGCTAAAGATTGCTTTATGTTTTTGTTTTTTTTAGTTTTGGTGGTAATGGGGTTTGAATTCAGGGCCTCCTGCTTCCTGGACAGACACCCTATAATTGATCCATGCTTTCAGTTGTTTCCCTTCTTGTCTTTTCTTTATTGTGCTATTACTGGGGCTCAAACTCAGGGCTTGGGCACTATACCTTAGCTTTTTCTGTTCAAAGCTGGCACTCCACCACTTGAGCCATGGCTCCACTTCTGGCATTTTGGTAGTTACTAGTGATAAGAGTCTCATGAACTTTTTTGCCTGAGCTGGCTTCCAACCTTAATCCTCAGATTTCAGCCTCCTGAGTAGCTAGGATTACATGTGTGCACCACTAGTACCAGCCAATTGTTTTTCTTTTCAACCATTTTATCTTATACATAGGAAACATTTACCTAAAGTTGTAATTCTAATGTCTAAGGTATATGAAAGCTTCTGTATTTTTAATTTTTTTTAAGAAAAAGAGACGATATTATGTTATGAGCCTTAATCATCAGTGGTATGAACAGAATTTTCTTATAGTTTTAGTGTGTATAAGATAGCATTGAATTAACAGAGTATTTACTTATGTTTCTCAGGTCTCAATTATTTTTTTAAAGTATCATGGCTATGTTTTATAAGTAGCATGGTTGAGATTACTTATTTATTTATGTTTTTTCTGGTTTGCATTTTTTCCTAGAGTCCATTCTTACTAGCCTCAAAGGCCCTGCTCATTTTTGTGTAGACGCCTAGCACATGTGTTCTTGTTGGCAGTAATGTCTCTTAAGCAAACTTTGTATCTGTGGTGACTCTTCACCCTGCCAAGATCCCAGAAATCTTGGAGGCAGTGTTGTCTCCAGGGGAATCAGCTATCTAGTTAATAGTTGGTACATTTTGCCCGACATTTGTGAGATGAGTCTAATGAAATTCAGAGATAAAGCCTGGCCAAGATTGCCTGAGACTCAGATGAGGAGCTAGTGTAGTATTGGGAAACACTAATTTATATTCCATTTGCAGTCCCAGGGATTTTATGCATTTTGAGGTTAAAAGATCTATTTGTGCCAGGTGTCAGTGGCTCACACACACTCACACACACTCAGGAGGCTGAGATTCAGGATCATGGTTTGAAGCCAGCCAAAGCAGGCAAGTCTCTGTGAGACTCTTATCTCCAATAAACCACTCAAAAACCAGAAGTGGTGCTGTGGCTCAAGTGATAGAGCACTAGCCTTGAGCTGAAGAGTTTAGTGACAGTGTCCCAGGCCCAGAGTTCAAGTACCATAATCTGCCCCCCCACACACACTAAAAAATCTATTTATATGAAGAATGCCATGAAGATTGTGCTTACGTTTAATTTTGTAAATGCCATCTCCATTTACTGTTTTAAATTACATATCAAATCTTTATAATAGTGAGGAACTTCCAAAAAATATTTCATATAAGGTGAGAATAAGAGCCAAAGCTGTAGCAATGGCAGGCCAAGGCTGTCTGAGTTTAGACAAAATGTAATTCTTTTGCACCTTCTTCATTTTCTCCAGTGGAACTGATTTTGAGGGTGTAGGTAGGCTGATCCATTAGACCATTTAAAGTAATAACTGTACTTGAAGAACCCAGCTCATTAGTATGTTATTTCTTGAGCACAAGACACAGACAGTGATTTTTTTTACAGTAAGATAAATTCCATTCACTTGCATAAGGTCCTAAGACTAGAGAGCTAAATAACCCATTTTGAGAACTCTTCAGAGTGATAACAAGATATTCAATGCAGAGTAGCCCTGATCAGGGGCAAGGGTTTAAATATTCCACTAGGTCATCATTTTTCTCTCATTTTTTTTCTGGGTACTTTCTTGTCATTATAATGGGGGATGCATTTTTTTAAAAAATCAGTCTCTATTGGTAAGAAGAATAGCTTCCTTCTTTTGGTAGAAAGGAAAGATGGGACACATAGCCCTGGATTCCTGACAGTAGACACATAGATCTTCTCATACCTCTTGCCTTCCACTGGTCAAGAAAGTGACCCAGTGAAACTGGACAGCTAAGGTATGCAACATCCTGATGCACAGGTCAATGCACCAGACATGCAATTGTCAGCCACAGTCAGGTAGGAAATGAACTCTTTAAAATATAGTGCTTTATGCCTTTGTGAAATCATTAATGGAACAGTTACTCCATTCCATGATTGTAATAAAAATTAGTCTGGAGTGAGAATAGAATGTTAACTCCACCACATGAGATATTTATTCGCTGTTGTCCATAGACAATCTAGAGTTAGACAAGAATTGAAGGACCCAAAGTGCCATGGGAAGTCATCAACATTTTTGTTGCAGAGGCTAATTTTTTTTGTATTAATTAGAAAGTTAAAATGTTCAAAATACTTTCACTCATCTTAAAAAATTATAGAAAGGATTAAAATTATATAATTTAAAAATAAATTTTGATTCTGTATACAATTTATAAATAAAACATTACTTACTGGAAGTGTGTAGTTACCCAGATGTGGTTAATCATGCTCATAAATCCCAGCATCTGGGAGGAAAACTGAGGTGTAGGATTATGAATTTGTGGTCAGACTAGGCTTCATAGTGAGACACTATCTCAGAAAACAATAAAAGTACGCAACAACAAAAAGAAAAGAAGAAAGAATGTATTTTAACTCTTTTTTACTGGTAGTGAGATAACAATAAAAATGTTCAGCCAAGGGGTGGGAGGTGGTAGAGCTTGTGTTTAGTATAGGCAGTTGGCTCAATTTCCATCAATCTAACCCCAAAAGAAAGTCCAGAGATCACTATTCTATTCATGTGTCTATATCTCAAGCCCAAACTCCCAGACAAGGGGAAAATAATAGTTTTAGGTGGGTTGACATCTGCCTCTGATCCAGCCAGCTGTGGCCTGGGGGGAGGTTTCTACTGTAGGCGTCCTCAGTAGCTGAGTATTTGATATTGCAGTCACAATTGCATGGCTTCACAGAGGCAAAATTCTCCATCACCTGAAAATAATCACTCATCAACTTGTAAGACTTGTCTTCTATTAAATAGCTCTCCTGCCAGCACTTGCCTGTCTTTATTGCTTACATATTTTTCCAGGAGCTGTGGTAGCATCAGGTAATAAGTAGTCACTTGTGAAGAGGAATTGTCTGTCTTGCAAACATTTCAGGATTTCATTAAGTTGAAGAAAATGATGTTTGAGTATTTTTCAAATGCCTCACAAACTAGCTTAGGATCATCAGAGAAATTAACACCTGAAGAAGAGAAACCCAAGAAGGATAATAGCATGATAGTTTGCAAGGCAGATGAATTGAGTGGACAAAGAAGATAGCCATTGGCAAATTAGTAATTCTTTGATGTGTAGACATAAGTTGATCTTAAGTTTGTACTGCCAAGACTGAGCATGAAATGAAGGATAGACTGATATTACAGTATTATACCTTTTTCATTGGAAAAGTTGTTCTCTCTAATATAAATATTGGAGTCATTCAAAGACCTAATTGAAAAAGTAAGACAAATGTCTTATATCTTTGTTTCCCCCTTTTCTTAGTAGGTACTAAGGCTTGAACTCAGGGCCTAGGTGCTATCCCTTAAATTTTTTTTTTTTGCTGGTCCTAGGGCTTGAACTCAGGGCCTGGACATTGTCCCTGAGCCTCTTTGTGCCCAAGGCTAGGGCTCTACCACTTGAGACACAGTGCCACTTCATGCTTTTTTGAGTAATTAATTAGAGATAAGAGTCTCATGGACTTTTTTTTTCCTGGTCTGGCTTTGACCTGCAATTCTTAGATCTCAGCCTCCTGAGTAGCTAGGATTACAGGCATGAGCAACCTGGTGCTTCCACTGGAATTTTAATTCCACTGAATTTTAATTTCAATTACTAAGGAAGAAGGCCTAATCCAATGTTTTTCCTTAGCTGTAAATGCTGGGCTTTGTTCCTTGGTTGTGCATATGACTTCTTTCAGTGGCTTTTGCAGATGACCAGCTTTGTTGCCAGTTTATCTCCACACCAGCAACCCTAATATCCCTGTGGACCTTTCATCCCTCAAAGTAGACATGACAAAGAGATTCATCTCATATTCCAGTTCTAATTCATTGGGAGATACACTGAATTTTTAAAAACTGTATCTATCTATCTCTATCTATATACATATATGTGTATGTATATCTGTATATACACATACACACACACTTTTTTTTGGTGGTTTGAACTCAGGGATCAGGTGCTGTCCTTGAGCTTCTTTTTGCTCAAGGCTAATGCTCTACCACTTGAGTCACAGCTCCACTTCAGGCTTAATTTTTGGTAGATTGGTTGAGAAATCTAGCCTCACAAATTTTCCTGCCAGGGCTGGCTTCAAACCACAATCTTTAGATCTCAGCCTCCTGAGTAGCTAGGATTACAGGTGTGACCTGGCTAAAATTATGTTTTTATTAGCATACATTAGTCCTGTACAAAGGGATTTCATTGTGATAATTTCATCAATGTATACAGTGAATGTATTTAGAATAAGTTCACCCTGTCTTTTGTATTCCCTTAATCACTTGAAGTTTTTGAGCTCACACCTGGGTCAGCAGGAATGACTGTTGATTGATTAATAATGTCTATCAGGGCCACTGAAAGAAGCCATGCATGTCTTTTTTATTTAGTTTTTTCTACTAGGGTTTTGAACTCAAAAGCCTCATGCTAACTAGTCATGTGTTTTACCACTTGACCCATGTTCCCAAGTCCTGTTTTGCTTTAGTTACTTTTTGGAAAGGGTCATGTGCTTTTTTTGCCTAGGGCTGGTCTTGGACAAGGATTCACCTACTTATGCTTCCTCTGAGGCTGAGAGCACAGATGTGTCCCACACAGCGGGCTTGTTTGTTGGCAAGGAGGCCTCATCAACTTTTTGTGTAGGCCAACCTCAAAGATCTTCCTTATTTCCATCTCGTGAGTAGCTGGGATTATAAGTATGTGCCCTGACTGCCGACCTCGTGCCATATTCTTGCTATCTTTGGGCTAGATTGTTATATGCAATGAATGCTCATGCACCATATTAGGGAACTCATTTGTTATCATTTAGTTCTTGACTATTCACCAAGATTTAGGGTTTACTAGGGTGTTCTTAGGACATACAGTGTACATCTTTGAGTATAAGGTTAGCAGTACATGTTTCAATTTGTGGAGTGGATCCTGCTTGCTTCTGATTAGGATAATTACTACTGATCTCATTGAAGGACTTTTTACTGGGGAGCACCAGTACATGAACTTGTCAAGCACCAGGCTTTAGATACAAAGAATATTTCAGGTTTTGTCATTCATTTTTTCTTTTTTTTATTGTGAATATACTGTACAGAGGGGTTACAATCACATGAGCAAGGTAATAAGTACATTTCTTATTAAGCATTGTTGCCTCCTCCTTTGTTTCCCCGTCCCATCCCTTCCCATCTTCCCTCCCACATCCTCCCCCAACTCCCCTTTCCCCCTGTCATTCATTTTCTAAAACATACAGAGTAGACATTTATGTATGGCTCAGTCTTAGGGGAGATATCATTTATTCCCCATCACTTCCAACAACATCTACTTTTCTACTTTCTGTAATGTTAGATAAATTTGAACAGCTTTCAAAGCTTTAGGGAAAATTCTATTTGAAGGGAAAAAACCCAGAAAGAAAAAGGGATAAATACTTGTCTTTTAGATAGCATATATAGACATTAAGAAAGAAAATCGTTTGCTGTGGTTTTATTGAGCTCTAGTGAATGTCTCCTCTGAACCCCAAGGTACCCAGGGGGTTTGGGTTTGCCTCATTAATATGTAATTTTTTCCCTATTGAACTTTTAATTAAATGATATTACACATTTGGGGAAACAAGCAAAATTCTTAAGTCTAGAGCTTGATGAATCATCACAAAGTGAACATATTCATTCAACATGTAATCTTCATAAAGCCTGTGTCTTCATGGGATGGTCTCAGAACATAGGTTAAATAAAACATCTCAGAACACTAGTTGAAACAATATGGTCCGTTTATCAAAAGTAATTTCTAAAGATCTCATCCAGTTTCTTCCCTTTCTTAAACTCTACAAGAAAATGTAAGGCGACCAGAGCACCTTCTTTTAACACTCTCTTTTCTTTTTTAAAATTTTAATATGTTTTTATTGTAAAAATACTATACAGAGGGGTTACAGTTACATGAGCAAGGTAATAAGTACATTTCTGATCAAGCATTGCTGCCTCCTCCTTTGCTTTTCCCCTACCATCCTTTCCTTCCCACCTCCCCAACTACACTCCCCCCCCCAAATTGTAAAGTTTATTTTTCAACATAGTGTCTTGTACATCTCATTGTTACAAATGGGTCAACCTTTATCCCTATTTAAGCATTTTGTTTTTTCCCTTCCCCTCCCCAAATTAGAGAAATGTATATACAAGATTCAGGGCACTGACATCAAATACAGTGAAAACAGGGGTTATACTGTGGGGAAGGAACATACAAAGAAACAAAAAAAATCACATGGTACATTATAAATACGTTAGAAACAGTAGCAAGAAAGAAAAAACCACTTGTGTCCCTATCTGGGGTTCATTCACTTAATGCTACCTTATCTGTTAACACCCTCTTTTCTCTTCCATCCATTTCCCTTGCTCTGAAGCTGGCCCCTCCCTTCATCTCTCCTCACCTGTCTCTCTCCACCTCCTCTGCTTCCTGTCTTCAGCCCCCCTTTCCTCTGCTTCACTAGGTCCCAAAGACTTTATTTATCAAAGCTGTACTGTCTATAGCTGGGTGTTCATGAGGAGGGTCAGGATAGAATTCTTCTCTTCATAGGAGCAAGAGAAAGACTTCTCTTTTATCATATACATCCCTTAAAGAGTCACTTTCAGAGCTTGGTGCTAGTGACTCATGCCTGTAATCTTTTCTACTCATGAGACAGTTTTGAGGATCAAGGTTCAAAGCCAGCCCAGACAGACAAGTCTGTGAGACTCTTATGTCTATTTGACTAACAAAAAGCTGGGAGCAGAGGTATGGCTCAAGTGGTAGAGCAGCAGTCTTGAGCAGGAAAAAAAAAGCCAAGTGAGAGTGTAAGGCCCTGAGATCAAGCCCCAGTATTGGTGCATGCGCGTGTGTGCACACACACATATGTAAATTCACTTTCAGGCTATCTTCTCTTGGATTGCAGAAGAATTGAGTCAAAGCTTTCATACTGGGACTCTTGTGGTCTTGTCCACCTATATAGGATCTGTCTTTGGGGTGGCATTGCTCCCGATGGCATTTTTCTGGACTGAGAGCTATCCTCTGGGCTATGCTTCAGTCACCTTCTCTCTCCTCCTGGGAAGTTTGTCATGGCCTCTTTGCACTGGCATCGGAGGGTGTCTTCTCTAGGTGTCACCGTTTGGGGTAACTATCTCTTCCGCCATTCAGATGCAATGGATGTGAGTTTGCACATTCAGTTGGTGATTTAGATCCAAGTGTGAGGACACCAATATTCAGAGATAGGCAAATCATAGCTACAGTCTCACAATTAGCTCATCATTAAAAAGACATATATATATATATATATATATATAAAATTCTGTTGTTATTATTAGGATGTTGTACAGAGAAGTTACCATTTAATAAGTTAGGTAATGAATACATTTCTTTTTTTGGACAATGTCATCCTTCCTTTGCTTTCCCTCAGTTTCTCCCTCCCATTCCTGCATACAAGTTACGTAGCTCATTTTCCACATAGTGTCTGCTGAATAGCAAGATTGCATTTCTTCACTCTTCCTCCCTCCCTTTCTGCCTCCATCCTTTGCTTCCCCCCCCATAAAACTCTCAAAGCAAAACCAAACACCACCACCACCAACAACAACAATAACAACAAAACCCTATGTTTCCATTTCCTGGAATTCATTTCAATCAATAGTATTTTAAGTGTTCAGAGAAGTTACATCTCTAGATTCCTCCCCTAAGGTTTCCTCCTTTAGTCTGAGTGTGTAGGTGCCTAAAGTCCTGTTTAGGTTATCATGTCTAGTTAGTAGGTTATCATGTCCAGTTAGTTATATTTTAGCATCATTTTCACAGCTATTTTACCTGCAGTGAACTGACTTTAAGCACAAACCCAATCTGTCTTCAGGTGGAGGCCCTCAGGTGGATTTTTTGTTGTTGTTGTTGTTATTGGTCGTGGGGCTTGAACTATTTTAATGTTTTCTCTACCAGCTCCATCCCCAGCTTTTCGATCCAGTCCTCTTCATATTGATTTTATCTCAGAGACATTTATCTTTGCTTGCTATTCCTTAGCCTTAAACACTTCTTGCTGTTTTTTTTCTAAAACATGTCTTCATTATACATGGAAGTCAAAGATACACATCTAATGTACAAATTAGGAAAATACAAAAGTGCATGAAGAAAAATCATTCACAATTAATTACTCATAGTTCAAGTTTGGTACGCTTTTTTTTTCAGTTTCTTTCTTTCTTTTTTTAAGTTACTGAAGTTGAATCCAGGGTCTTGTGCTTGCTGGCAAGTACTCATGCTCTGCTGCTTGAGTCATACCTCCAGCTCCATGCCCACAAGTCACATAGTTCATTTCCCACATAGTGCATACTGAAGAGCAAGACTGCATTTCTTTACTCTTACTCTCTATTTCACTATGTAGCCCAGGCAGACCTGGAGCTTGTGATCCCCCTGCTTTACCTTCCACATGTGGTAGCCTGCTCACATCCCGCCCTTTTTCACTCTTATGTAATTGAACATAGATTTATATCTGCATCTGGAGCTCCCTTTTCTTTGGAGTTTGTGTGCACCCACCACTTAGCAAAAGTCATGAGGTTGTTATTACATGGTTATTTGTTGGTGTGTGTACATACATGCATGGTCAGGCACACACATGGACACATACACACCCTAACTGGTATATTAGAGTCAAGCGTTGAACTCCTAGCCACAGAATCTGATCTATAGCACTCTACCATTTAATTCCTTCTCATTAGGCAGTTACTTTTTTTTGTGGTCAGTTGTGGGGCTTGAACTCTGGGCCTGGGTGCTGTCCCTCAGCTCTTCAGCTCAAGGCTAGCACTGTACCACTTGAGCCACAGCGCCACTTCCGGCTTTTTCTGTTTATGTGGTGCTGAGGAATCGAACCCAGGGCCTCACACATGTGAGGCAAGCACTCTACCACTGAGCCACCTTCCCAGCCCCAGCAGTTATTTTTTTTTAAACCTGTTTTTTTTTTTCCCTCTAAGGGGAACCCATCATTTCTCATTAGAAAAGGGATTATTACATGATGTCTAAAGCCTTGTCCTAACTTGGATAAAGGTAACTCTACATATATCAAGGAAGCTCCATTTCTTCATAATTGCCTTTTGGTTCACTTCTGCTAGTGTGTGGAGCCTCCTCCCCCAGCCTCAGCTAAATGGCTTAACTATGAGAGCCTTCAGCCTCTGTAAATTGCTAGGAAACAAGAACTGAGCACCCAAAGAAAGTTTCCTGTTGTTCTCTTGTAAAATGATGGTAAGGAGATTTTATAAAACCTGAATGATTTTTTTTTTAAAGTCTGGGATGTTCTGTTCTTAAGCTATAATTGCTGTGTCTCTTTAACTCTAGAGACTTTCTGCCAAACAAAAGAAACTTTAGTCTTCATGTGGATGTTATTTTATCAAAGACTTCTCTTTTTTTTTTGCGTCCGGTCGTGGGGCCTGAACTCTGGGCCTGGGCGCTGTCCCTCAGCTCTTCAGCTCAAGGCTAGCGCTCTACCACTTGAGCCACAGCGCCACTTCTGGCTTTTTTTCTTTTTGCTTATGTGGTGCTGGGGAATTGAATCCAGGGCCTCAGGCATGCAAGGCAAGCACTCTACCACTGAGCCACCTTCCCAGCCAAAGACTTCTCTTTTAATGTGTGAATTAAAAGAGGTTTCTGCACCATGGAAGGTGATTTTATTAAGATTGGTTTTCTATGACTCTCAGAGGAGGAAGAGTCATCTTAAGGGTGGACCTTGTGGGATGCATTTATTTTGAAAACTGAAGCATACATGATTGCAAGAAACACAGAGAACACAACATGTCCAATGTAAATACAATATTTAAATGGAAGACCATTCAATGAACTTTTGCTTTTAAAGACATATTATCTAAATAATGCATATTTGATCTTCAAAGTTTAATATCACTGAGGGTAGTAGGGACAGCAAGGATGAAATGGTATTTTGGAGGATTTAGATTAGCTATCACAGAATTGAAAGTTTCAGAGGCATCATTATCTGTGGTTAAGTGGAAGAAATCTTTCCTTGGATTGTGTGATAAGAGATCAGACAATTTGCCAAGTGTGATGGTACACCTCTGTAATCCAGCTCTTAGGAGGCAGAGGCAGGAGGAGATCATGTTTGATGCCAACCTGGGTTCCTGGTGCCAACTTGTTTTACATAGTGAAATCTTGTCTTAGGCAGACACCACCCCTGCCCCCCCCACAGATTTCTTTCCTTTTATTATCCTTCAAAAACTCAATCTCATGAATCAGAAATGCTTATTCTTAATCAGTCATATGCCTTGCACATGACTCTGAGTCTTGCTTTTTGAGTATTTTCATCTGGATGAGGGATGCTATTATAAGATTAATTGAAAATAAATATAATTTATGAGCTCCATTTTTCTTGCTGTCATGTCTAATAAAGTAAACTACTTCTCCTTATTTTAGTATAAAGATGAAGTTTAATATGTACTATACTGAGCAGCTATGGGGTATTTATTGACTGCCACATTTTTCCTTTGCAATTTGAGGGACTCTTGGATTGTATTATGCAGGAGCGACACATAGATCATGGCATGCCCCCAGCAGCAATGCATGAACTAGAAAGAGAATTAGATGGAGAGTTAGAATAAAACAGCTTTAGATAGATTTCTTGCTTTATTATTGCTGTCACAGATGATGTTGGTCCTCATGAATGAGACCTCTCTCTTTTAAAAATTATTGTTGTTCCATTTTTAATTTTTGGTGGGATGGGGTGTGAACTCAGGGTCTTGTACTTGCTAGGCAGGCTCTTTACCAGTTGAGCTACGCCTCAGCTATTTTGTTCTGGTTATTATTATTTTTAAAGTTTTTAAATTAACACATATTGGATTTATAAGGGTTTTTCAGTGTCATATCCGTCCATCGGTACAATATGTCCCACCAAACTCACCCCTCCATTTTTGTCCTTTATCTTTCCTCTCTTCCTCAGCCTCTATTCTTAAAACAGTTTCAATGGGTGTCAGTGTTTTCTTCTTATACATGTGCACAAAGTTAGTCCATTATGGCTGTGATCTCTTTTATTGCCCACATCGGAAGGAGAAAGAAAAGATGCAAAATACTTTGTAAGTTCAGACCACTATGCCAGCAGCAGCGTGTAAAGAAGCAGAAGGTCAGTTCAGCTTACGGAAGGTGCATGTAAACCTGGTGAGGTCAGGGCCCAGGTGGCTCTGCCTTCTATGCCCAGCCAAGTTCCACACAACACAAGTTCCCACTAAGCACGACTCTATTTCACAAGGTGGTTTATTGCTCTGTGCTAATTGTTTCTCTTTCTTCAAGGGTGTTGACTGAGTTTCCATATAGAAACTGTAGAGCTCTTTGCATGAGAGCATCCAGAGCTTTTGTCTGGACAATCAGAGCTGTGAGCATATCTCCATTCCGAACTGGCTTTGGGAACACAGACAAGGGAAGTTTGCAGACTACATCAGTGATCTTCTAGACATGCCAGGGTTGAGAACCCTGATCATCAACGTGAAAGACGTGAAGTGAGATGACTTTTGATTTGAAGCACAGAGATGGGACAACCAGACTTGGAAGATGAGGCAGCCTTGGATAGACTCTCTCTTTGTTTTGTAGTGTTGGTGATTCAATCCAGAACCTGGTACAGTTAGATAAGTGGTAAGCAATCTACTTTTGGACTATGAGCTCAGCTCAAGATCTAGGGTTCTTAGGAGGCAAATTTCTTCTCCCTCAGGATTCTGAGTCTGTGAGGACATAGCATTCTATCTCTGAGTTGACGCTTTTCCTGTACACATCTTTTTGTTATAGGGCCCCATACCTACTGTCTCACTCCTTTCAAGAGCCATAGGCAGAAGGGCTCAGAAGCCCTCATTGAACCCAAGTGATGTTCAGGCTTTCATTTGCCCAGCAGGAAAACAAGTTCCAGAATTGTCTGTGCCTTCAGCAGGGCCCATCAATATTGTCGCTTCGGTAATCCAGCTCCCCAGGGCTCCCTGAAGGCCTGGGATTTAAGCCAAGAATCCTAGGCTCAGCCCTTCAGGAAGTAGGTTTGTCATAATTACCAGTCCTCCAGAGTTATGAAGCAGTCCTCAAATGGTCTCACCTCAGGCTCTGTGAAGGCTGCTCTCACAGGGCAGTGCCTGAGAGCTGTGCCTCTAAGGAGTTACCCTTAAAACAAAGCCAAATATATCACTTGAATGCGAGAAGTTTAACACGTTAACAGCAGTTTCTTTGTCTGGAAGCAAGGTATTTTATTAACCTACAACATTTTTAGGACCTTCCAGGATACGCTAAGGCCCCTTGAGGTAATTAAACCATGCTCTTGGCAACGTGGTTGCCTCCCTTGACTCTTTTCCGAGTGTAGGTTTTTGAGATCGCTTTCTCATTGTGGCTGGAAGATACTGCATGGTCTAGAGGAAAGCTTTCTTTTGAATTCGTGGTCATCTATAATCCCTGGCATAATGGAAGCTGTGCTGACAGTTATTGTGGCAGGACGTAAAGTGCTCCCCAGGAACTTCATTTTCTTAATTTCTTGGCTAAATCCAGCAACTAGAAGGAACTATGTCAACTGTGAGTTCCACAGGGAGCAATTGCACCGAAAGATATCAGCCTGCATGGAGACATTTAGGCAATAGAAGCTTTTTAAGCTTTTGTGGACTCTTTAGAAGATTCATCACTTAGCTCAAACACATTAAAATGTACTCACATCTTGAATGAAATGTAAAAAAAAATTCCATAAAATGTTCAAAGAGTTTTTTAAAAATAATTTTGCCTTTGGAATTACTTTCCTATGAATTACTGACTCAATATAATTGACCATGTCTTCTAATCAATCATTATACCTACTCAGGAATTCTCAAAGAACAAAAAAAAATCTACCCCTCAAATTTTTTCTGATATAATGTGTTTTTTGATGAATAATAAGTTTAACAATGAAGCAGACATAATTTTATATTTTTCAGGAAACTAATTGTAGCTTGAAGCCAATTAATTCATTTTCCCCCTTCTCTTGGCCTCTAGAAAGCTGATAGTCCCCAGGGCACTGAGCCTCTTGTGCCTAACAGATAAAATAGTGCTGAGGGAATTTGACTGTGATGTTGAGCTCAGAAATTCAAGATTGAAAAGTTCAGGATTGCTGCTTTTAAACATGAGCTTTGTAAGTTTAGCAGCAATATGACAAGTTGTATGGTACTCAATAGGAATGCAGCTAACATGAGTCCACACCAATGTTCACTGAAGCTCTTCTAGCAGACATGTGACCTACAAGTGCTCAGTGGGAGCTAGAAGGATCTCTTCTTGTTAAGACTGGGAGCTGGGGGGCTGGGAAGGTGGCTCAGTGGTAGAGCACTTACTTTGCATGCTCAAGGCCCTGGGTTCGATTCCTTAGCACCACATAAGCAAAAAGAAAAAAGCTGGAAGTGGCGCTGTGGCTCAAGTGGTAGAGCGCTAGCTTTGAGCTGAAAAGCTGAGGGACAGTGACCAGGCCCAGAGTTCAGGCCCCATGACCGGACCCCAAAAAAAAAAAAAAAGACTGGGAGCTGGAAGGGGATTTAGAGTCATAGGATCATAACCTATGTGAGGTCAAGCAAATCCTTAATCTGCCTGTATTGCCCTTCACCTGTACATGAAACAGAGATATGTTCCTATTACACTTTCCATGCAGGGATAAATCAAACTGGGATCATTTCTATGTAAGTTTAATTTCTATGCAATTAATGTCTATGCAGGTATTAATAGGTTCAGTATTAGACCTAGAGCCAGAATTTCAGGTCTAAGAATACCAATGGAACACCCAATGGTAATAGAATGGGAAGGAATCTATAAAATCAGTCATTTAAAGTCATCCATATTACTGACTATAATCTTCCAGAGCATACATGACTCCCAATGAAAATGTAAGGAAAACAAAACATATTAGAGAACCTAGTGCTGCTTACAGTCATTAAAGTCCAGGCTGTATATATCTAATATAGTCTTTTAGCTACAGAAATGAGAGATTAGAAGTAACCGGGTCACAGCTGAAAGGAGTGTTGGACCCTGAGTTCTAGACTCTTGTTTTTTTTTTTTTTTGGGTCGGGTCGTGGGACCTGAACTCTGGGCCTGAGTGCTGTCCCTCAGCTCTTCAGCTCAAGGCTAGCACTCTACCACTTGAGCCACAACGCCACTTCTGGGTTTTTTTTCTTTTTTCTTATGTGGTGATGAGGAATCAAACTCAGGGCTTTATGCATGTAAGGCAAGCAATCTACCTCTGAGCCACCTTCCCAGCCCTAGACTCTTGTTTTATACAGAGGAAAATGACATGTAAAGTAATTGAGTGATTTACAAGATGATTTCTATTCATTTATATTCTACCTTGTTTTGTAAAGGAATTCAAGTGGAGAAGATAATATAATTAAAATAAAAGAATAGATATAAAGAAACAGGAAAATCTAAAATAAAAACATATATATGTTAGAGTGCTCCTGAGAGATTGAACTAATAGGAGATGCTTGTGCACGTGCATGCGCCAAGCACACACACACACACACTCACACACACACACACACTCACACACACACACACACACACACAGGGATTTTTAGGAAAATTGGTTTGTGATTGTGGAAGCTGAGAAATTCTACACTATGTGTCTGCAAGCTGGAGCCTCTGGGCATGCTGGCACTGTGGCTCAGTCTAAGTCCGAAAACTTTGAAACCAAAGTTGCTGATGATATGGTTTTCAGTTGGAGGCTGAATGCCTTAGAACATGAGCAGTCATTTGTGTAAGTCTTGAAGTCTACAAGCTAGAGAGGTTGGAGTGTGTGGAGATGCCCAAGGTTAGATGCAGAGTACTGTGTCCCATAGAGATTGTTTCTGTCATTTTGTTTATTCACACCCCACCTGGTGCAGTCCAGCTAGATGGTGGTGGTCTTATTAAGAAGGATCTTTTCCTATTCAGTTATCCACTAACATGTCATTATCCTCTGGAATCACCCAGATGTAAAGCTTAGCCAATCCTTTAAATGTTTCTTAATTCAGTAAATTGACACCTGAAATTATTTATCATAATGGAAAAGAAAAAAGTCTAATGGCAATAGAAAGGGAGAATAGAGACAGTGACAGTAGGTAGGCCGTAAGACTTCTATACAGTTATTAAAATGAACAATAAAGCCTGGCACCAATGGCTCACGCCTGTAATCTTTGCTACACAGGAAGCTGAGATCTAAGGATCTTGATTTGAAGCCAACTTCCAGCAAGAAAGTCTGCGAAACTCTGATCTCCAATTAAACACCAAAAAAGCTGGAAGGAGAGCTGTGGCTCAGGTGGTACAGTGATAACCTTGAGGGGAAAAAAAAGAAAAAGTTCAGAGTTCAAGTCCCAGGACCAGAACACACACACACACACACACACACACACACACACACACACACACACGAAGAATAAGTGTGATATATCTGGTAGCCAAAGTAAAATTGGAAAGCAAACTAAACTACTGATAGAACCAACCTCAGAATCCAGCCTTAGCCAGGTTGCTTTTTGCCTATAGCTGAGAAGGATCTAATACCCATAATATACATGGATCTTAGAAAGCTAAAATCCCAAACAATCAATAATCCAATTAATAAGCAGGCAAGGATCTAAATAGACACTTCTCAGAAGATGATGTACACATGGCCAATAAACACATGAGGAAATGATCAATGTTCCTGGACATAAAGGAAATGCAAATCAAAACAGCACAGAGATTCCATCTCTAATAAGAATGGCCATCACCAAGAATAAGCACAATAACAGATGCTGATGAGGATGTGGGAAAAGGAACAGTAGTATGCTGTTGGTGGGAATGTAATGTGGTGCAACTGGAAAATCACTTTGGAGATTCCTCAAAAACTAAACATACTCTTTGATCCAGCCATACCACTCTTGGGCATTTATCTGGAAGACTCCATGTCAGGATACAACAAAAGCACTTGACTTGTGTATCTATGTTCAATACAGCATAGTTCAGAATAGTCACATTATGGAAACAGCCCAAATGATGCCCCATTTTGGATGAATGGGATATATATATATATATATATATATTTGGGCCTGGGAAGGTGGCTCAGTGGTAGAATGCTTGCCTCGCATGCATGAGGCCCTGGGTTCAATTCGTCAGTACCACATAAGCAGAAAAAAACGGAAGTGGCATTGTGGCTCAAGTGGTAGAGCGCTAGCCTTGAGCTGAAGAGCCAAGGGACAGCGCCCAGGCCCAGAGTTCAGGCCATGACTGACAAAAAAATATATATGAATTTCATGCAGCCATCACATCATAAAGATTGAAATTATGTCATTTGCAGGGAAAATGAATCTGGAAAGTATCATACGGAGAAAAGTAAGGCAGGCCCAGAAAGACAAAGGATGTGTATTTTTATATGTGGATCTTAGACCCAAAGTAAACTTCCTACATAATTATACATAGAAGTATATGCTTCTATACATGATTTTGTCCACTAAGGTGTAGTATATGCATGAGTGAGTCTCCATGGAGTAAATCTTCCAAATAACTGATAGTTTATCAAGATGAATACTACAAGCTGAAGTGTGTGTGTGTGTGTGTGTGTGTGTGTGTGTGTGTGGTGTGTTGGGAGTAGAGTGTATGTGTGAAAAAGGGAGCAGAGGACAAATATAACAAAATAGTGTACGTACATATTCGGTAAAGGAAGTGGGAAATGTGAAATGAATTAGGGGGAGGGAACAAGTGGGGGGGGAGGATGATGGAAGGAATGGCACTAGATATTTAGGTGTACATCTAGGTTAAATTGTAAACCCCTGTATAACTTCTTTTGAAGTTCAGAAGAAAATAAATTTAAAAAACCCCACACTTTTATTTTTTATATTTTATTTAGTACATATTAGGTAAGCATTCTGTTACTGAGCTACTTTCATAATTTTGAAGTCTAATCTACTTCTTTGGTTTAAAACTATTTCTTGATAATGTCTTGTTCTTGCTGTCTTTTTCAAGCTTTCTCATGGGAATTTTTCCATGTGTCCAGGGCTATGGAGAATGGTGTACCCTCTTCCTTCAGAAGTGGGGCGAAATGACTGCTATTCCAACGTGTTTGGTTCCTGTAGCTTCTACCTTGATCATTCTGGTAAGATTCAATCAGTAGCTCATGCTGAATTTTCCTTAGCTGTTTGTTCCTTTTATGTATTACTCTCTACCAGGATCACATACCTTTCTAAGAGATCTTCTTTGTCAAATTCTTTGGAATTATATAGTCTATCACGTCCTTTGCAAAAAAAGGAAACTGAGGTTCAAAGATGTTAATTTGCCCAAGACCATGCAATATCACCTGACCTTTATTAAGTGATGTATAATCATTCTTACAGCAAACTCTGATGAATACAGAGGAGTATTTCTTTTTACGAATGAGGGAAATGAGGCATATAAAAAAAGAAGTGCTTTGTCCATTGGCACAAGATAACTGAGGGAGCTAGCTCCAAAGTACATTAATTTGTACAACCTCTCAACCCAGTATTGTTTCTTGCTAAAATGGTAAGAGGAGTTGGATTGAATCCAGTTCTCTTGACTGAAGAGCCTTCCCACTGCATTTAAGCTCTTATCATAGAGGCCCATTTCAAGTTCCAATTCCCCTTGGGCTGGAGAAAGATGGATTTAGAAAGTTCCCTACTAGTGACTGTTGTAATCTGTCCTGCTTTAAAAAAAAATGTTTTTCTGGTCAATAGCATCAGGCTCACAGAAATGTTTATCTTTCAAATAAATTCTTTGATTGGCTTGAAGCAAATGATTCTACTGGGCTACTAAAACTCACTGATATGTGACAAAAAGTTGAGAGGCAACCATAATTAATGAGTTAAAATAATCTGAGACTGGTATGCCTGAAAATTTCACTACTGAAAGGTGGGACTTTTTTTTTTTTTTTTGCTAGTTCCAGATACTCAGTATCTGCAGTATATTCTTATTTGTGGCTGAATGGCCTCTATCCTATCTCTGAGTCAAGCATTAATCTGTGATGAGTATTTCCTCCCACATTGTATATAGAGCTCTTTGTCTTTTCTTCTTATGTTTTTACAAAAGGCAAAATGTCCGATGTCAATATCTTTCATGTGTAACAAATGAGAGAAGAACAACTTGACTTAAAGCAACAAGCCACTCAGGCACACCCATGTCAACTATTATCAACTAATCTGTTGGCTCAAATCTTTGTTGATATTGATACATGCAGATGGGGGTAATCACTCACTGTCTAGCTCAGCATGGAGTCTCAGTAGATAATAGACCAGCCAATAAGAGTCTTTTTCTTTTCCTGAGACAATGTCTCACCATGTAGCTTAGGCTAATCCTTGAGCTTACTGTCCCAGACTGGTTTCCAACTTGTGATTCTCTTGTCTCAACCTCCCAGATGCTGGGATCACAGGTGTGAACCACTATGCCCAGCAGCAATGATAATTATAAGCAGGTTAAAGCACTCTTGCTGTCTCTTCTGAAAATGTCTTACCATTACTTAAAAATCCAATGTTAGGGTTGGAGATATAGCTCAGTGGTAAAATTTATGCTTGGATTCACAGAATCACAAAACAAAACAAAAGAAGAAATCTAACACTGAAGCTTCTCTAAAGTCTCTCTTTACTCCTATTTCCTGCTACTCTCTAACTTGAACTCACATAAGCTTGCTTGTTCCTCCACTTTTCTTTCTTTGCTCAGCTCTTAATTATGTAGGTCACTTTATCCTTCTGCGGTAACTTTATATGTTCCTTCTATTCTCATTATCTTGATTCTTCGTGATAAAAGAAAGTCTAGGAACTATCCTAGAAGTTAGGATGATGAGTGTTTTCCTAGTCACAGAACTCGGTCTCAGGCCTTAATTCACCCTGGGATAGAGAGATGTACAGGACCAGGCCTGGGTTTAGAAGGTCCTTACTAAGCATGACCATTGCTGTATGTGTCTGTTCTGATGTGCAGCTGTTCTATCCTTCTTAGGTGGAGAAAGAAAGTGACTAGGACCATTTGTGGGCTTTTTTTTTGTCTTCCATCAAACCAACAATGAAGCAGATCGAACTCTTCAAATCTTATCAGCTCATGTTCTAATGTGTGTGGTCTTAATCCTCATGTCACTTGGTTTATATCTAGAAAGGGACACAGGTATAGATATTATTCTAGAAACTATTATTAGAAAGGCCCAGTTCTCTTTCAAAATGTATTCAGTATGTTCTGAAACAAAATGTACATACTTGGCATTTTCTATCGTTTTGTATTGTTGATTCTAATGCTTTTCTACATGGGACTGACAGCAGAGCTTGGTGACTGTGGGAAAGGGTATGCATGTGTAGTGAGAAGTTCTTCTTTGGAGCCACAGGGATTCTAGAGAGGTAGGGGTGGGGTGAAAGGAAGCATAGCCATAGCTTTTGAAAGATCACAAAAAATTGTCTTTATTTTGAAGCTAAAATCTGTAATTATATTAAAAGTAAAGATTTTGACAAGCTTGAAATAGGCAATATTTAAAAAGTATTAAATCATCAAGTCTTTGGCTTCTCATTTATATGACTTCAGTTTTTTACTTACATCAATATTGTTACATCAATATATTATTAGGACAGAGTCTTACTATGAAGCCCAGACTAGCCTTGAATTTTTGATCCTTCTGACATAACTTCAGGCTGCCTGGCTTTTACTTTCATTATATTTCATATTCACTTGAACCACATCTCTACTTCTGGCTTTTTTTTTGTAGGTTAATTGGAGATAAGTGTCTCAGCTCTGCTCAGTCAGGCTCCAAACCAGGATTCTCAGATCTCAGCCTTCCAAGTAGCTAAGATTATATGTGTGAGGCCCTGTTGCCTGGCTATTATTTTTATTTTTGATTATGATGTGTTAATTATACAGTAATGGGTCCTGTGTGCTATTTCTACTTATGCTCTGATCAAATCCAAGCTCCTTTTACTCACTTTTCCTCTATCCTTCCCAATCTTCTCATTTATATGAATTTTAAATTGCTAGCCTTATTAAACCTATTGCAATGGTTTTACAATGAATGATGAGTAACTATTAATTTTGTGGCAAATGCTTTGTTTTAATTTATTTTAATGTGAAACACATACATTATATTTTAATATTTATTTTTTTAATGGTTTCAGTATCAGAAGTGAAAGACATTTGGGGATCCAACTTGGATAATAGATTATATTCATATCAAACCAAGTTTGTAAATGGCCAGAATCAGATATTTATTCTCAAATTCCTCAAATCTTGATTCCAGATGTTGAAAATAGAGAAATTAAGATCTGATTGCCTAGATTGTTGCTATTTGGTCCCTAAGTCTGGTGCTCATGGTTCTCAGGCCAACCCTGTGAGGAAAGGGAATCCTCAGATGCAGAAAAAGAGGAGAGTTGGACCAGGTGCATATTTAATTTACCTGCTGAGAAATGCTGACTGGTGGTGAAAATGAGGAAAAGACAGCATTGATATCACATGTCTAATTTTTGTAAGGACACTGTTGAAGGTTATACATTCCGTTCATTGCCTCCCCTCCCTCTTTTTTATGGTAACACTAAAAAAACTCCACACACATAAGAAATGGACACAAAATGTAAAAAGTCCTTTTGGAGACTGATGAAAATTGTCAGATTATATAGCTCTTTGGGAATCATTATGTCTTATAATGCTCTGCATATACCTGAACTGCATGGGAAATCATGTCAAGGTCACTCTGTTCAGCAGAAAATGTCCTTAATGCTATATCCTGACAAGAGAAAATGGATTTAAGTGAGTCCGATCTCCACCCAACCTCATTAGGGCTGCCTGTGGTCCATTTCTGCTTCTCTGTGAACCTTGTAGCCTATGTTCAAAGACTCCAGCATTTCTGACCCCCAGCACTTCTGACATGGCTGGCTGAAAATGGCTTAAGCATCACCAGTCTCAGGGCTTGTCCCTATCATGTGAGAGCCCATTCTGCTCTCTGTTCTCCTGGAGGCAGGATAGCTTTGCCCTTGGGATAATGGAAACTTGTCCTTATGAAACCAATAGTAAGGGCACTGCTGTTTTAGAAATTCTGTCTTAGTGGTTTGAATGATCATGTTCAGTTTTATTCTGAAAAGGTAATCAGGATCCCAGACAAGTCTGAAGAAAATACTGCTCCAAGTTCACAGACAGAGCAGTGAATGACTAGATCCAGGAAAATTTTCAGCAAGGTAGCCACCAGCTGGCATTTCATGGTCACTTTACTCACCATGCTTGTAGAAAAGGAAGAGAGTTTATATTTATTGTGCTGAGAGCAGCACTAGTGGCTTTATGTGTGTGATCTCATTCATAACACAACCTCATGAAATGGGTATTAGAATGTCTGTATTGGTACTTTTGTACTTTTGCATAGCTATGACCAAATGTCTGACAGAAACAACTTAAAATGAGGAATTATTTATTTTGGTTTACAGTTTCAGAGATGTCAGTCCATTGTTCTGGGGAGGACATAGTGGGCAGAGAAGTTCACATCCTGGTGGCCAGAAAAAAGAGGGAAGGAATACAGGCAGGGGCCTGAGACAAGATTCCCCAAGAACCTGTACCCAGTGACCTATTTCCTGAAATTCTAGTGATCTCTTTCATCTTCTCTCATGAGAGTCTTTCTGGAAAAATGAAAAAATTGCAGAGTGTTTCATTGGTATTGTTAGTCCTGTTTGGTTATCCTTCCAAATCTCTCTGATCATCTGGTTAGGAAGGAAATCTTTTATTTTTGTTTCTTTAACCTTAGATGTACAAAGGAGTTGTCATTCAACAAAGCAGTTTGAATATAGTGAATGCATCACACATCATGGTCAGTGTCACACCTTTCAATATTTTCATCCCAACCCCTCCTTACCCACCCCTTTTTTCACTCTTCTTAATTTTGTAGGACATACATTGAATTCTTGACCATATTCTCCACTTCCCCTTCTCTTCATTCATCTACCTCTTTCCCCTTAACCCCACCCCATACCTTTCAAGTATACCCACTTTCTAGTTTTTATTTATTTATTAGTTATTTATTTTTATTTTTTGTTTTTTTTGAACTTGGAATTTGCCTTTCTAAGGAATTTAACTATTTGAATTTTCTCCTGAATATATCATAGTTCAGTTAATACATTTGTATATACTTGCATATTACCCAATATATTTACTTGCAAGTTTGTAAGCTAATCTAGCTTTCACATATAAGAGTAAACATGGATCCTTTGTCTCTCTGGGCCTGATTTACTTCACTTAACAAAATTTTTTCTAAGTCTCTTCATTGCCTTACAAATAGTATAATATCATTTTTTTCTAATAGATGAGTAAAATTTCATTGTGCATATATGCCATATTTTCGTGATCCATTGAGAGGCATCTTGGTGATTCCATTCCTTGGCTATGGTGACTAGTGCTGCAATGAACATGGGTGTGATGGTAGTTTTACTGTGTTTTAGTTTGTACTCGTTAGGTAACCTTTAGGTATATTTAGGTAATAGTTCCTAAATATTTAGGAAATGTTAAGGAAACAATCAGAAAATTATGAACCCCCATCTCTAGAGTTATAGAAAAAGCTTGGTTAATAACATGTTTACTGAGCTGAACAAGGATCTGTGTGACTGATAAAGCCTTATGTGCCAGCAGTGGTTTATGTATTACTGGTGAGAAATGAGGGGAAAAAAAAACCTTTAAAAGGTTGTATATTTTAATGTGTATTAGGAAAACTTGACCAGCATGTGATTTCACAGACAATACTGCTTACCCATTGGAATACCCTGTAAAACTCCAGTGGATACCTGAAAGCTTGTATAGTAATGAACTGTAGGTTCATTATTTTCCCATGCAGAGATTCCTACAATAAAGTTTAATTTACAAATTAGATAGAGTAGGATACTGAGAACATCAATAATAATATAGATAAATTATAATAATATACTGTAATAAAATGGCCAGTACTATTACTCTTTGTCCTTTAGGTCCATTAGTAAGTAAAGTAAGGGTGACTTGAATACAAGCGCTGCAGAATCATGACTGTGGACCTCATAGTTGACATGGATACTATAAGTGACTAAATGGTATAGGGCATAGATAATGTGGATTTGCTGGACATGGGGATGATCATGCCCTAGGCAGATGAGTAGGATGGAGAGATTTTAAGATGTTGCTTGACTTGCATGCAATTTGAAACTTATGTACATGTGAGTTTTCATTTAATATTTTTGTAATTTTTTTCTGTTCTGGTCCTGGGGCTTGAATTCAGGGTCTGGGTGCTGTCTTTGAGTTTTTGTGCTCAAGGCTAGCACTTTACTTTTGAGCCACAGCTCCACTTTTGCCTTCATTAGTGATTACTTAGAGTTTCTAGGATTTTCCTGCCTGGGCTAAATTTGAACCTTGATGTTCAGATCTCAGCCTTCTGAGTAGCTAGGATTATACTTGTGAACCACTGGAACCCAGCATATTTTTAATATTTTATGATTTGTTTTGGTCATGGTTGACAATGAGTGAAAAGTAGGAAGTGTCCTTCCTTCTTTGCAGAAGAAGTTCATGAGTAGGGCTAATACTTATTTACAAGTTACCCATGTAAAAATGATTTCTGAAGAGAAACTGGAAGATAATATACTTGACTCCTCAAATCAAGTTTATTTCTTCACTAGCTGTTTGTGGGGATTAAATGGAATAGTGAAGCACAGTGACTCACTCAATAAATTCTATTCTTTTAAAAATTATTAATATAAAGGAATTTAAAGGGGTTACAGTTACATGTCAGGTAATAAGTACATTTTGTTTTCGACAATGTCCCCACTTCTCTTGCTCTCTCCCAATTTTTCCCTCCCATCTCTATCTACAAGTTGTATAGTTCAACTATATTGTCAACATATTGTCTAGTGAGTACCACTACTGCATTTCTTCACCCTTTGTCTCTCTATTTCTATTTATTCTTATTAGTAATTGATCAAATTTATGTGGGATTATCTAGTCAGTGAAGGATATAGCCAGGGGATTGGTCTTAGACTTCATTATGAATATTAGACCTAAGTATGGTCAAGTCTCTAAGATAACATGACATGGAATCCTTAATTATGGAACCTATGGATACCGTGGGCCGACTCTATTCTATTTTAATCAATAACACCAGTGTGTTATTTGAATTTAATCATGTAAATTTGAGCCCAAGTCCTTGATTATAATTCTCAAATATTGAAAATATTGAGGAGAATAGTGTTAACATAGTCAAGTCTTCTCCAGGAAGAGGTTCAGGAATAGACAAGGTCTCCATTGCTACTGGCTATTCCTCCTATGTTAGAGGACAAAGGCCAGCCCTTGCTGATGACTTCCTTGGCACCCTATATGTAAATTACCCTGCAGGTCCCTTCATGTTGCCTGAGTCTCCAGGGAACTCAGAGGATTATTCATAGTGTCAGCTCTGGCCATGGTGCCTGAAGACATACATATATTTTTAGTATTTCATCTCTGGGGTCTGACTGAAAAAGCCATGCCTATTTTCATACCTAATGTCAACTTCTGAATAATCGGGGTGAAGGACAAACACATTTCTGTTAATAGGACCTAAATGATGTCAAAGGTAGATTTTTGTCCTCCCCTGGGACATCATTTTGCTAATGATGCAGAAAGATAGCAGTTGTTAGGAGCTCTTAGGAAGATGAGGAGAATGAGGGGATGGGCCAAAGGCTGCCCTAGAGAAGAGGGTCAGGTGAATCCAGGTAGCTTCAGGGAGGATAGACTAGGACCAATGAGAGATAGATACAGGGAGAGGGTTTGGATGGAGTTCATGGAGCGCAATGAGAATGGGGTGTCATATTGGCAAACAATGAACACCTTATCATTGGATGTATTCAAGCAAAGACCAGGAGGTGTCTACCAGGATATTGGAGATGGGAGGTCTGTGGGAGCAGGGGCCTGGATGAGACATGTGCAGATGCTATTCCATTTCTGTGATCTATTGAATCTGGAGAGGTGGAGGAAGGGCCATTTATGAGCAGTAATTAAGGTGAAGCCAAAAAGAGCAACTTCACAGATCAACCTATCTATTGTTCTATGTTTTTGAGCTGATTTTTGATATCAGATCCCTAGGTCTTAACCCCTATAGAATTACATCTATATTAAATAGGACTAAAATACGTATTTGATCGTTCTCCCCCACACCCATTTTCAGTCATAACTGAAATTAGACTTATCTAATTGGATCTTGTCAGATTCCTTTAGCAGATGAGAAACAGGTGGAGTGGGTCAGTCATATGCCTACATCATGTAAAAGAGGAGTATCAGAGCCTGTCTTTTTTATTTTATTTTTTTGGGTCCGGTCGTGGGGCTTGAACTCTGGGGGCGCTGTTCCTCAGCTCTTCAGCTCAAGCCTAGCACTCTGCCACTTGAGCCACAGCGCCACTTCTGGCTTTTTTTCTGCTTATGTGGTGCTCAGGAATCGAACCCAGAGCCTCATGCATTCAAGGCAAGCTCTCTACCACTGAGCCAACTTCCCAGCCCAGAGCCTGTCTTAACATTTCTGGCTCCTAGGCCAGTGCCTTCCTAGTACACTGTACTGCTACATACTAGGGGGTATTTAGTAGAATCTGCAAAAACTTGGGTATTGAGATTATAAGAAGCAACTTAAAACTTTGTTTTGCTGGGTCCAGAAATTAGCTAAAAGCAAGATAAAAGGCAGGCACCCAGTTTCTCACTTTGTATCTGCACCATACCCTTTTATCTGAGCTATTCTCTCCTGTAGTCACTTTGCAATCACTTTCAGCAAGGTATTTACCACCCATAAGCATCTATGGTACATGGCAAACTATCCCTTGGATAGGTGATGCCACCTTTTTATTATCTTGTGACGAAAGGTAAAACTTCCTTCAAAGAGAATAGCAGGGAAGTGGTGCTGTGGCTGAAGTGGTAGAGAGCTAGCCTTGAGCTGAAGAGCTGAGGGACAGCGCCCAGGCCGAGTTCAAGCCCCAGGACTGACAAAAATAAATTAAAAATAAATAAATAAAAATAACAAGATATATATATATATATATATAGTTTTTATTTAATTAAAAGCAAAAATCAAGGTATCTTTTTAACAAAGATAGGAAATATATTCTTTCATACTGTTATTTTATTTTATTTTTAAAAATTTTTTATTGTGAAAATACCATACAGATGGGTTACAATTACATGGGCAAGATAATTAGTACATTTCTTATCAAGCATTGTAGCCTCCTCCTTTGTTTCCCCTTCCCATCCTCCCCCACACCCCCTCTCCCTCCCAATCCTCCTCCAAATCACATGATTTTAAAAAAGAGAACAGCAGGCCACCGGCCAGGCAACAATGACAAACTTGTCCTTGCTTCTCTCAAGTGATGATATAATCACTTCTCCAGAATCCTTCTAACAGAAAGACTGAGATAATTGTGAACTAGGCCACACCTGTGACTTGAGACAGTTTTAACTATGCATTCTTTTTCTTATCCCTGACCCCCAGTTCCCTGTTTATTTAAAGCTAAGGCAAATGTCTGTGCCCTGGAGATGGGTGAAGATGTATAGAGGTGCTGTCTTCCTTTGTCTGCCATGTAATAAATTTCCTTTTTCTGCCCTTCATAACATGTCTCTTTATTTGGCAAATAGGGGTGAGTAGCTGGACCTGTCATGGAGACTCTTAAGTTTGGGCCAGGGGTCCCAAAAGTTAAAAGAGAGGCTCAAAAGAACTCATAGAAGAACCCATTCCCTTCCTTGTGCTCACTTCAGCCCCAGGGCTGATGATTGAGCCCAGTGCCTTGCACATGCTAAGCAAATAGTCTACTACTTTTTTACATTCCCAGCCCTCCTTTATTGCAAAAAAACTCTTTCTCTAGGAAAGTACTTGCACATAATCAACTCTCAACATATGTTTGTTGACTTGAACAAATCAAAATGGTCAGTGCCTGATACCTAGTTGTTTATAAATAGTTATTGACTAAAGGGCTTCAAGGTAGCTGTCCTCCAAGGCTCAGGATGTATGAAAAGGCCCATGTCTCTTCATCAAGTTCTCTATGCCTAGATTGGTAGGTAGGCTCAACCTTTGTGTAGTAGTCATTCTTCCTTCTCTGATGCTGCCTCTTGACTTGACTTCTATCTTGTTTTGACCTAAACTGAAACTCTCTGAGAATGTGTCCTGCAAATAAGGACACTGAGCCAGCAAGAGCCTGTGGGGCATCCAGGCTGGCTCAGTAGACAAGCCCCTTCTTTTGCTATAGCCCTGTAGCAACACTAATGAGGGAGCCATCCAGTTTCCTCCGTGATTAACTGACTACAGCTTAGCTGTGATCAGCAGAGCCCCCAGTGAGGGAGTGGCTGCACTCCAAACCCAGCTAGCTGCAAGCTTCTAATTGAGCTCCACCTGTCAAGAAGTCATAGAGGGAGACTTATTGACATTTTTGCAAAGGCGACTTCGTACTTTTGATAACTAATAAATAACATATTGGATCTTTCTCATCTTGTAGCCCAGTCTATAGGAGGCATATTAAAGGTATTTGTAACCTTCAGAGCTATGAGTTTACTCTTTTCTAATTGCTGCATAATCCTCTTCTGCTTTGGTCTGTGAATTGTTTAGGACTCAGAGTTATTGTGATTGGCTGTGGGAGGGGTTTCAGCAATTCTGAAGATTCCTGGATAGCTTAGGAGACAAATAATATTACACACACGACAGTTGCTTTCTTCCCTTTTAGCTTGGGGACTTGGTTAAATAGCTGAGTAGTAACTGAGATTTTTATTTTGTGCCAGAATCATGAAGAAAAAATACTAGTAGTTTAAAGAATGAGCAGTCCTAAGAGGAAAGTGAGGGACCACACCCCTGAGCTCACCAGCTATAGAAGAAACAGATATTTGTCTGATGTATAGGAGTTGGGAGATGAGACTGAATATAGTAGAATGGGGAAGGGCTCTGGATTTGCAGTTAGACTAATTCAGTTTAGGTGATAATTTTAGGGAAAGCTCACGTTTGAGCCCTCGTTTTCCTATCTGTTTGCAGGGATAATGGTGTGTGTTTCCTTTGAAACTTTCTAAGTGGACTAATGATGACAGTGTTATAACTTGCGAGCCTCAGTTTCTAGTTTCTATGCTTTAATAGGAATGGTGGTGCGTGTCTTGCTGGGTTGTAGCACATTTCTTTTTTTTTTTTTTT
>NW_012267311.1:2208529-2226277 GCF_000151885.1 Dipodomys ordii | reverse complement strand
CAAGGCTAGTGCTCTACCACTTGAGCCACAGCACCACTTCCTGCTTTTTTCTTTTTGCTTATGTGGTGCTGAGGAATCGAACCCAGGGCCTCAGGCATACAAGGCAAACGCTCTACCACTGAGCCACCTTCCCAGCCCCCTACCCAGAATTTAAACTTGGACTTAAAAGCATATACTTTTCATTTTATTTTTGAATCAGCATACATTTATAATATTGATAAACATTATATGCATAATATATTTAATATGTAGAATACATTTATGAGCTTCCATATTTCCATACATGTATATAGTGCATTATATTCTAATTTCTCCTCCCTTTCTCTCTCCATCCTCACCATTATGTAGTCTTAATACACATGCACACACATATATGTACATATATACTAAGATGTATATGTGTAACATTCTTCGATTTTTTTCACCCCTTATCATCTTTCTTTTTCTCTTTCCCTTCTGACTGACCTCCCCCCTAGACTGTCCTCCCCAATCTGTACTTTTACTACAATGTCTTTCCCTAAAACTTTAAAGAATTATGGTATATAGCATAATGCCACTTTTTAGTGGCATTAAGTAGCTTTACAGCAGTGCAGCTATCTGCTGCCTGTTTGTAAGCATTTAAAATCATCAGGGACATCCATGCAGCTTTGTAGTTGGCCACAATATCATTCATCTCTTGTGGGGCCCAGTGACTTTCTAATTGGTAACAATAAGCTTTGTGAACAGTTATTTGGTTGTGACTCAAATGCACATCTGCACTGGGGAGATTTATTTAGATTTATTATCTTCTGTCAGGAATGTCATAGTCTCCTAACTTCAGGAAATTAAACAAGAACATTTCACTATTATGTGATTAATTACATTTAATTATAATTGCTAATTTATCCCAGCCTACAAACTTGATAATCTGGGTGCAGCAGGCACCAAGGAAGATAAACACACCAGGGAGCTCATGTGGGTTGGTTCTCCAATTAGATAAAGTAATGGTTGCCAAAAACCTCTGGTGCCTCACCTTGGGGACAGCAGGTATGCCAGATTACTGGGAAGGGTGAGTACCAGAGTTTCATTAAGCTTCTCTTCCTAAGGCTGAACATCTTTATTCTTCTTCTTCTAAAACACATTTCCAATCCTTTTAATGGCAGCCACTCTCCTATCTGTTGGCTCATACTTCTTCCCCAAGGTGGCATCTGCAATGCAAATCAATACTGCTGCCACAGTTAGAGCACATCTCCCTGGCCATAGGCAGCATGCCTTCCCCTCTGCCTCCCTCTCTGATGGTGCCTTCACACTTCTACCTCATCATGAGTTTGTAATGCTCTTCATATTTTATTGGGACTGACTTCCCTATGGATGTACTTACAAACTGTCCTTTTGGGTGTAAGGATTAGACAGTATACTTATGAAGGATGGGGAATGTGTACTAGATTCATGCCAATGAGCCCAGATCTGACACAGAATCCTTCCTGGCACAATGATCCAGGTAGCTATCACCAATTGTCTTTCAGGGCTGATAGAACAACATGCCTTCCTCAGTTTTCATTGGTTTATATTGTGTTTTATGTTACATGTAGCCCATCAGGTCAAAGCTTTGTTGGAGATAAGTTCAGAATGAGAAGACTAGTGTGATGACCAACGTTAGAGCTTGATAGAATCCATATCACAAATGTATAGAAAACTTGAACACTGGTTGTAGTAATACCACAATAGTTGCATTTAGAAAATCCATTTTCACTCCTTTTCCTCTTTTAAAGATATTTTAATATCTTTAAGTAGCTTTACAAAGGAGTTGCCATTCAACAGAGCAGCTTCTGAGTATTGTGTGCCTTGATCATTGCGTCCCTTTCATCACTCTGATCCATCCCTCCCCAACCACCCCTTCTCTCACTTTTCCTAGTTGTGTAGGATATACATGGAATTTGTGACTGAGTTCTTCCACTTTCTTATCTTCATTCTTAATAATTATTTTTGTCGGTCATAAGGCTTGAACTCTGGACTTGAGCGCTGTCCCTCTGCCCTTCAGTTCAAGGCTAGCTCTCTACCACTTGAGCCACAGAGCCACTTCTGTTGGTTCTTTGGAGATAAGAGTTTCATGGCTTTTCCTGTCCAGGCTGGCTTTGAACTGTGATCCTCAGATCTCAGCCTCCTGAGTAGCTAGGATTACAGGTGTGAGCCTGGCTTATCTTCATTCTTTTACCCATCTTTTTCTTCTAATCTAAGGCTTTATTTTGTAAACAGGATATACCCCAAATTTAGCTATCAATGGAAATTAATATTGCTTTTCACTTAACCGATTCAGCTTTTCCCCACTCCTCCCTACTCAATCACACTGGATTAAGATTTGGGAGAGGGAGGAGAGAAGAGGAGTCAGAACATGGCCTGCCTTTCTTTCCTCTCTCCCTACTAAATCCCCAAAGACTCACAGGACACCGTGTCACTCTTCAGTTTCCTCTTCTCCAAATAACAAAGTGTTGGGATAGACGGGGAACACAGAGTGACAGCAGTTTATCTTGGTTAAGGAGATAATGAATTGGGTTGAAGTTTATGATTTTCAGTATCAGGATTACCTGATACCCAAACTAGTTTTCCAGGTTGCCTCCAGTATCTGTAGCTACTTGTGATTTCTTTAACTTTACAAAGGGCTCTATAACTTTAATTATAATTGCTAATTGATCCCAGCCTACAGGTTTGATAATCTGGCTGCAGCAGGCATAATGGGGAAGTGGAAGGAAGATGAACACACTGGGGTGCTCCTGTGGGTTTTCCAATTAGATAAAGTAATTTAGCAACAAGCCACAGCATCACTGGCTTGAGCAGATTAGAAGATTATGAAGCTGGATCCAAACACTCATCCTCTTAATATAGATCCTTCAGGTATTTCAAGCATTTTATCCTGCAGTTTGGAGGAGTTTCCTTTTGTGTTCTTTACTTGGTATTATTCTTATGTGGGTAGAGAATATTTCTAAACTGTTTTCTAAGAACTTTCAGCTGTTAGATGTTCAGGTTATGATTCACCTTTCTTTTCCCTTTCTCTGATTCTGACCAACAGGGGACACAAATAGGAATAATAGCTCAAAGGGAAGTGCCACATTTTTATGGCTAGATAAGCTATTGGTACCCAAAGCAAACTAAGAAAAGCTGGATTGGAGAACCTGGCTATAGTCTGAAATCAAATGACATGCTGCTACCTCCCAGCCCAAAGTTGTCCTTAGACCCATGACCTCAGCTACATAGCACAGAGGCCAAGGGAGGAGTCATTTGGCCTGCAGAACAGCTATACAATTACATAGTCATCCTCATACCAGGACTTTGGCCTGCCCCTCTTACCCAGTTATAGGTAGAAGAAAAAATATAATGGCAGTTTTGGCCCACCCAGAAGAGATTGCCCTAGGGGTGGGTGAGGGAATGAGGTTTATCATTGGGAAGTAATAATGGGAGCGAAGGTCTTGGCTATAGTGATATTGCCTGCCAGTAATGACCTTACAGTGAATATGACCACTTTTCCATCACATGGTCTACTTCATTTGTGGAATGTGAATAAGGAATTGGCAAGACCAAACTACTCCATTCAGTGTTCCTAAGAGAAGGGAGAAGGGAGGGAAGGAAGGCCCTTCATCTTCCAATTATACCACTGAAGCTTCTCAGCTTGCATTTGGAAAAGTTATGTAACTCTTGAGATCTGTCCTTTAGAGGATGTCTCATTTTGGAGACATTGATCTAAGGATTGATGATGGGGAAAAATTGTCAGCTGAAAAGATGGTGAAGTTTTCACTGAAGGAAAGGATTATGCCTAGGAAACTCCTCACAGACAATCTGCAAACTAGTCTTTGGTGTATGTAGAGCAGCACCTGTGTCTTTCTGCTGACAGTGCAGATTATAAAATAATTAACCATGCTGAGGAGCCAGCTGCAGACCTGGGGTTGAAGGAGTGCGCAAGTCCTCTCTTCCAGAGTAGGGGCTGAAGGATCCTAACTCAAAGAACGCCAAACATAGGAGAAGCAGGTATGAACAGAATGAAAATAAAAGCCTTTTGTTTATGAAACTTTCCTATGTGAGAATGTTTCTTTTGGCATTTGCATTAAAAAATTTATTTAGCTGGGTGCCAGTGGCTCACGCCTGTAATCCTAGCTACTCAGGAGGCTGAAATCTGAGGATTGCAGTTCAAAGCCAGCCCAGGCAGGAGCATCTGTGAGAGTTTTATCTCGAATTAACCACCAGAAAACCGGAAGTGGCGCTGTGGTTCAAGTGGTACAGTGCTCACCTTGAGCTGAAGAACTCAGAGCCAGTACCCAGGCCCAGAGTTCAAGACCCACGACCCACAAAAAGAAATAATTATTGTTATTATAAGGTGATGTACAAAGGGATTATAGTTACATAACTCAGGTAAACTTTTAGGAAAATGTCACCCCTTCCCTCACACTCTCCCAGTTTTTGCCTCCTATCCCATCACAAGTTTTCAACATCGTGTCCAGTGAGTACCACTGCTGCATTTGTTTACCCTTTGTCCCTCCATTTCTGCACCTCCCCTTACTGTCCCAAAGATGTATAAATGAACAAACAGCACAAAAAGAAAACAAAAAGTGCAAAAACAAAAAACCTCTTGCGTTCATTTTGGTATTTGTTTTTTATGCTGGAATCTACGGTGGCAAAGTTACAACCCCATGAATGAATTTAGAATTAGGCAAAGCCAGGTTTAAGAGCTGGTTCTATTACCCATGAGAGACCTTAGCCAAGTCCCTTTACCTCTGACTCTTGTTTCTTCCTCCATGAGCCATGATTTCTCCTTCAGAGTGGAGATAATCATAGCAACCAGTCAGGGACTTTTGCAACCTTATACATACTGGATGTAAAGTACCAGGCCCCAAATGAATTATGTTGATGATGTTTTGTTTTTCCTGGATGCTTTGCTCTGCATCACAGTGGGTGGTAGATTTGCAAGCTTTGTATACAACATTTAATCCAGGGAGATACTTTTCCTCTATGTGGTCAGAAAAACTAGGTCAAATTTTAAAATGGGAATTAGGAGATCATGTCGGAGATAAATCCTTTCTGATCTGTATTGGTTTTCCCAGAGAATTAGATGAGGCACACGTTTTCAGATTTCACTGGAGGCTGCATTGAAGTGCCAGCTGTTATTATTGTGATGGAACACTGGAACACTGCCCACAGGGAAGCGCGATGGGCATTCTGGTCATTGATGACATTCCTCTCAATGGGGGTTTCCAGCAAGAGCCAGCCTCATGAGTGGTAGGAGATACAGCCAGTGAAGTGCTACCACAAAGCCCTCCTTTCATTATCGCTCCTAGCAATCTAGTGAAGACATTTTTTTTTCTGGGAGTGCATTCTCTTGGAAGTGGGTGCAATGATCATTTATTATATTCGGGGGCATAGATAGGAATAGGTAGGTCATTACAATGAGACAGGGAGACCAAGATAGCATGGGTTTTGAGTTAGGCCCACCCTTTGGTGCCCAGGGACACTGGTTGAAGATGCTGGTGGAAATTCTTATTAGCCTCTAAGTGGTATAGCTATAAGCAAAAACTAGTAGTTCTGGCAGCTAATAGGCACTGGCTAGTTTTATTAGTGTGTTTAACAAACACTCTACCAGATACTACAGAGGACAAAACCAAACAGGAAATATTCTCTACCTTCGAAAATGTGTTGGTGGTTTGGGAAGACAAGTCAGCAGAGTTATAGAACAGGACAGTGCTAGACCTATATCAGATGCATGGGAGTGGCATCCAGACTGAGTTGGTGGTAGGGACTAGGTTGTGGAAAGGTTCTGAGTGGAGGTGAGCCACCAGGGAGAATAGACATTTTCCAAGAGCAGTGGGAAAGAGAGATCATCTGAAGCAGGGGGAATGGCATGTGTAGGATATAGAGGAAGATAGACCATTTTGGAGATTGCACATATACTAGTACAGCAAGAGCTTGTGGATGTGGGAGGAAAGAGAGCTTTGGCTATCTTTTTGGTTAAAGATAAGCAGAGCCGGACCATACATGTCACTTTAAGCAGCAGTGCGTATCCTATGTAAGACAGGATTGTTTCATGCTCTGTTTTTCTTTGAGAAAGACCACTCTGGCAGGTGGAAAGTCAGTTAAGTGAGGAGTTGCAGCATGCAAGTTCACAGTGACGTTGACCAGCAAGGCCTCAGCCTTAGAGGCATGGAGGAGGAGGGCTATAGAAATGGAAAGGAGACAACATTGAGGGGATTAGGATGCTGGAGCTGAGGGAGAAGGTGGGGCAAAGGATGGCTTCTGTTTGGAGGGAGGGTGATAGCATTTGATGAAAGAGGGTGAGATTAAAAAAAGTATAATTGTCAGTATTGGGGTTTGAATTAAGACCTTGTGTGTGCTAGGTAGGTGCTTTACTGCAGCCATGCCTACATCTCTGCTTTTTGCTGGTTGTTTTTAAGAGAGGGTCTTGCTTCTTGTCCAGGTGTATGCCTGTGTCTGAACCAGCCTATTCCAGGCTTCCTGTAGTTGCTGGAATGACAGCTACTTGCCAACACACTTAGCTACTCTATTGAGATGGAGTCCCATAGACTTTTTCAGTTTGGCAAACAGTGCTCTGCTGTCATTGAGGAAGAGCAAGTTGTGTGAAGTTTTTAATTTACTGGTGAGAGATGTCACATCAAAACGAGCAGCTTGTCTTTTTGCCACTGAGTTGAGATGGGCTGGCCGCTATGATAGGGCGGTGTTGGTGAGATGCCTCATTTGCCTTGTATTCCTGCCCCAGTCTTGGGATATTTTTCTTCATTTCAGCATCTGTTTCTTTTTTTGGAGATTGCCATCCCCAAATCACCTGAAATTAGTAAGACTCTATTAAATACATCCTCTAGTGAATCATCCATTTTTCTCAATGGACCGCATGCCCTACCCTACCCAGAGAAGAATGGTGTTGTGCCTAACATGTTCGTGGATGTTTATGAGAGAGTGTGATAGAGCCTGCCCGCAAGCATAACTAAGTGATGACAGGCAAATACCGGCTGTTTCTCAGTAGAGTGGGAAGAACTTCACCCCAGCTTCCAGCAGCAGTCCCAGCTGCCGGCCTTTGCTCTCAGTGTTCCCCAGACCCTCATTGCTCTTAGGCACCTCACGGGACCTGCTGGTGGATGTGTTTGGCTCTGCATCTCAGCTCTGCTGCGTAGAGTAGGCCTCTGGGTGAGTTACGGAACCTTTTTCAGTAGCCTCGAACCCTGAACTTCCCCCAAAGGCAATCAAGAGGAGCTCCAGAGCTGGGGAAAGGGCAAGTGAGAAAAGCTGCACACAGGTTATTCTATAACTATTAGTGACTTACAGGCCTTGTCTAAGACAAGGACAGGGAGCCTTCATATGGACAGCTAACTGCATTCTGGCTCTAGTTTTGAGGGGGATATGAACACTGTGTCTTTCCCCAGGATACAGCCAGCCAGCCAGCCAGAGATATGTATAGGTGGATGTATGCATGTATGTGTATATGATGGTTATATCTGGACCAGGAATTGCTTTTGGTTTGGATCAGCACTGAACACAAACCCCATACAGTAAGTCAATGTGGATATTAGGAGTTCCTCCTGTTCATATCTAGGTATATAGAGTTAAAGGAGAGGCAGACTAAAAATACTCAGGCTGCATCTGGAACACAGGGATCCTGTGGGATTTGTCTCAGCCACACTCTAATCATTTGTAATGTTGAACATGGATTTTTGGTTTCCAGGATGTGAGTCCTCAAAGAAACTCTTTTCACATTTTGGTTTTGTTTATTTAATTTAAGAAATCTCTCCCCCCACAGGTTTATAAATCCCAATTGGTCACAGAAATTGTGCACACATTTTCATATAGATAAAACTGTCTTGAACACACAGTGTGTAAGGGAAATGAGAGGTGAGGGAGGTTGTGGCACAATTCTTTCAATTTGTTCTTATTTTTTTATTTAAAATATAAAGCCATTAAAAATTATGTGCATCTTAATAATTAATTTTATATGCATCTGCCTGCCATTTAACAGATTCATTAAGGGATGTGGGAATTTCATTCAGAACAGTCAACCATTATTAACTCATTTTGGTGTCTTTAATAAAATGCTTATGAGGAACAAAGAGATGAATAATGAGAAAATCTTCCTGAACTCTCGAGCCAAAGGAATTATAAAATTCTGGCTAGTAGAGAGTTTGCTTTGTGCAAGCAACTACATTATTTGGGTTCATACACTATTTCCACTTTTCCCAATTATCTGATTAGATCTAACTTCAATATATGTTTAAGTAAATTAATTTTCTTCTTTCTCCCCCTCTTCCCTCCCTCCCCCTTATGCCCTATCTTCTCTTTCTCTCCCTTACCCTCTCTCTCTCTCTTCTCTCATGTCCCTTCTTCCCTCCTCCTCCCTTACTTCCCTGTTATGTCTGTTTCTTCATTTGCCTTACATTCCATGGTCCATCATCGATATCATTTACCTATACTATTTTTTATTATTTTATTACCAACTAGTCAACTATATATGGTGGTGGATTGATGTATGCCTCCTTATATGTTCTATAATCTCCTCAAGGGAGATTATCAAGCTCATTATTGCTTGATACAGCTCAAATGCCTAGAACAGGATAGGTACCTAGTAGGTGCTCAAAAATATAAATTAAATGAATAAAGTAGTCAGTGAAGGTGAAAGGAACTTTCAGAATGGTTAAATTATATATTTTTCAGCAAAGCTGGGCACATCCTTCTGTTCTGATTATTCCTAAAGCTAAGTTGTTTCTGTTTTTAGTCATTCTCATAGGAAGGATAGCCACTTCATGAGGAATATTCCTTGGGTCTCCCTCTAGAGGCACTGGCTTGCAGGGAGGCCTGAGATTGTTGCCCTTGCCCCTCAACTATGTAGAGGAGCGAGGATGAAGAAGAAAGGGAAGCTGATGATTGCTAACTCTGAAGTTGTCACATCGACTGACTAGGAGATAGATCATGGCTTTGTCTTAGAAAGAGATAAATCAACAAGAGCAACCTGATTCCTCTTGGCATTTTAAAATAGCTTTTTGGAATTCATATCCAGATGATGTTTTGGAAGACAAGTGAATATGTGTCAGGAACTTGGAATAAATGCTCAGATGGAAGTAAAAATGTAGGGGCCACCACTGTGATATAGCTATTGGTGAAGATAAAGCCAGAGAAAACATATAGAAAAGAGTGGAGAGGACCTTGGCATAATCATATGATTGAGCAGCATGGTCATAGAGCTGTGGGGCCCGGCGCCAGTGCCTCATGTCTGTAATCCTAGCTACTCAAGAGGCTGAGATCTGAGGATGGAGATTTGGAGCCGGTCCAGGCAGGAAATTCTGTGAGATTCTAATTTTTAATAAGTTTTTTTTTGTTGTGAAAATACTGTACAGAGGGGTTACAATTACATGAGCAAGGTAATGAGTGCATTTCTTATCAAGCCTTGTTGCCTCCTCCTTTGGTTTTCCCCTCCCCTCCCTTCTCTCACACCTCTACAACTACATTCCTCACCCCCCTCAGCCGAAATTGTAAAGTTCGTTTTTCCACATAGCATCTTGTACATCTCATTGTTGCAATAGGTCAACCTGTATCCCTATTTAAACAATTTGTTTTTTCCTTCTGTTCCCCAACATCAAATACAGTGAAAACAGAGGGTATAGCCTTGGGGAGGGACATACAAAGCAATAGAAAAAAATCACGTGGTTCCTTATAAATACGTTAGAAACAATATCAAGAAAGAAAAAACTACTTGTGTCCTTATCTTGTTGTTCATTTCTCTTAACATCATCTTATCTGACCTTTTCTGCTTGTCTCAGACATATACATGTACTAGTTATTGCAAATAAGGGAAACCAAGGGACCTATGTTTCTTTGGGCCTGGCTTACTTCACTTAATATATTTTTTCCAAGTCTTTCCATTTCCTAACAAATTATATCTAATTAATCACATAAAAAAGCAGGAAGTGAAGCTGTGGATCAACTGCTAGATTGCTAGCCTTGAGCAAAAGAAGCTCAGGGTGGTGCCCAGGCCTTGAGTTCAAGCCCCCAGACCTCCCTCGACCTCCTCTACTGCCCACACAGAAAATAAATAAAAAGCCTGATAACAGAGACTCCCATGATGCTGAAACACAGCAAGCATGTCCTCATGGAGCATGTACAAAGAAAGAAATCAGGAAACTTCAGATATGGCTAGAGTTCCGTAGTTTTAGACATGCACAAGGACTTTATTTAATTCATAGCATCCAACTTGCCAAAACAAAAAAAAATGAGAATTATGAGTTTGGTAGGGTTGAGTAAAGTTATTGGTAGAGCCATAGAGCAGAATAGAAAAGACAAACCAGATCCTTTGGATCTTGCTCTAGCCATGTCATTAATTGCCCTGTTGAACATACCTCTTCGGTTCTCTGTTACCCTAGCACCTCTGCACCTTGGATTCTTTATATTTAAAGTACAAAGGTATATTTCATCAGCCAGTCCAAAGAGGGCACACACAAGTAGCACATAAAAACGAGGCATAATCCTCTATAAAATCATATCATATTGAATTTTATTGCCAAACTTTATGTTGGTGACATGAACAAATGTCACATATTGATCAAATATGTCAAGCTACTGAAAGGAAAGCTCAGTCTCAATCAAGTCTTCCTTGCTGCTGGGGATAAGGTTAGAAAAGAGCAGCCTGGGATATGTTATTCAGTGCTCTATTTCTATTGAGAACATCCATGAATCAGTGCATGATTGTTGCTTTTGATCACTGCAGCTGATTAGGACACACAGGTAACACACCCATCTTTAAGCAAAGCGTCTTTCATACCAGACAAACACCAACAAAGTGAGTACAGTGGACAAGATTTTGTCTTCGTTCCCCATCCACACTGAATGGACCCAAATGACTATGTGAGATTCATTCCTTTGGGTACGGGTTTGCTGGAGCATGCAGGGCCAGGCTCTGTGGTGTTCCTTTCTCAGGGAACACTCAGCTGGCTGGGTTATTGGATTCCAAGAGGATGATAATTACAAGCCTCAAATCCCTTTGTCAGCCAAGAGCCTTCAAAGAATCAGAGATCGGTACACAGGGAACAGAGTGCTGTCATGAAGTGGTTTCTCTTTGTGCTAGAAGCTTAGGTGGAGAAGTACAGCAAACACCTGGAAGTACTTGTAGCAGAAAAGACCTTAGACCTAATGTATGCGAAACGACAAACCCAACCGCCTACTCTCCAGCAAGTAATGCCATTTGGAAATAGGCAGTAAGAAAGGCTGTTTTGGGTAGTTTTTGCATTTCTGTGTAGTTTGTTTCTCTGATATATATATATATATATATATATATATATATATATATATATATATATTTCCTTGAGCTAATTGGTGAAGCTACAGGTACAACAATTTTACGCTTTTGTTTTGAAATTTGGCATTCTTGCCCATGTGAATTTTTTAAGGGTTGATTTTCATTTGCATTAGGAAGTCACTAAATCGAAGGTAGAGGAAGAAAAGGCATCTTTATTTTGGATGCCAAGGAAAGGGCTTAATGTCAGCACTGCAATTGGGCTGCTGCTGCTGCTGTGTATGTGTGTGTGTGTGTGTGTGTGTGTGTGTGTGTGTGTCCTGGGCTTTTTCATGCAAGGCTGGTGCTGTATCACTTGAGCTACACCTTCAATTTCTGCTTCTTGGTAGTGAATAGGAGACAAAAGTCTCATGGACCTTCCTTTCTAGGCTGGCTGCAAACCTTGCTCCTCAGATCTCAGGCTAGCACTCTACCATTTGAGCCATAGCTCCATTTCTGGCTTAATCTTTAAAAATTGTTATTATGAAGGTGATGTACAGTTATGTAAGTTGAGCAGAGTACATATATTTCTGGACAATGTCACCCCTTCCCTTGCTTTCTCCTAGTTTTTCACTTCCATCCCCACCACAAGTTGGATAGTTCCAATATACTGTCTAGTGAGTACCACTGCTGCATTTGTTCCCCCTTTGTCCTTCAATTTCTGTGCCTCCCCTTTACTCTCCCCCAAATAAAACAAAAATAACAACAAAGAAAAAAAGCCTCTTGTTTCCATTTCCTGGAGGATCATTTTGATAACTATTATTTGATATGATCAGATGCACATAGGTATTAGGCCTTTGTGTTCCTCTCATAAAAGTATCCTCCTTTGGTCTCACTGTGTGTGAATGCCTAGAGTCCTGTAGAATTTATCATGTCCCCATGTATTTTAGGTCTAGCTTCTGCATATAAGAGAAAACATTTGTCTCTCTCTGAGCTTGGCTTACTTTACTTAACATGATTTGTTGTAGGCCCATCCATTTCCCTGCAAATGTCAGAGTAAAATTTCATTGTGTATAGGTACCACATGGTTCGTATCCACTCCTCTATTGTAGGGCAGCTGGGCTGTTTCCATAGCTAGGCTAGTGTGAATAGTGCAGCAATGAACAGGGAGGCGCACATGTTTTTACAGTATCCTGGCTTGTGATGTTCTGGGTAGAGGCCCAGGATTGGAATGGCTGGGGGAAAGCCATCCCTTTCGTGGCAGAAGCATGTCAATACTTCCTAAGTAACTCTTTATTTTATTTTATTTTTTTATTTATTTATTTTTAAATTTAATTTTATTTTATTTGTGAACATACTGTACAGAGGGGTTACAATTGCATGGGCAGGATAATGCGTACATTTCTTACCAAGCATTGCAGCCTCCTCCTTTGTTTACCCTTCACATCATTTCCCAGCCTTCCTCCTCTCCCCCCAATCCCAATCCTTCTCCTTCCCCCCCCTCCCCCCGTCCCCCCCCCCTGACGTTGTAAAGCTCGTTTTGGACATGACAACTTGTACTTCTCATTGTTGCAACAGGTCCACCTGTATCCTTAAACAACTGGTTTTTCCCCATCTCCTCCACAAGTTATACTGACATCAAATATAGTGAAAGCAGGGGTTATACTGTTGGGGAGGGACATACAAAGCAACAAAGAGATAATCTTATAAATGCGTTAGAAACACATGCATGAAAGAAAAAAACATTAAGATACATATCATTATCTGACCTTTTCTGCTTGACTCATACATATACTAGATATTGCAAATAAGGGAAACCATGGGACCTATGTTTCTTTGGGCCTGGCTTACTTCTAAGTAACCCTTTAAATCTTTACTCAGCTGTCACAATCCAAACTAGCATACAATGTGATCAGCTCTCTACATTGCTGTATATCCAGCAGGATGATGTACTTCCGGTTTGTGGGGGTAACTGAATTTTGTCTCTGTCTCCCCAGTGCCTTGCTCAGTGACTACGGTATGGGAAGTGTCCTGGAAATATCGGTTAGAAGCCTGACTACACTTTGAAAAGCTTCAATTAGCAATGTCTAGAAGAAGTAGCAATATAGTCAGATTATGCTGCATTTAAAAGTGTTTAGCATATTACCAGAGTAGATTATGAATATGTATATCAAAAGATGGCTATTGAGATAGAAATTCCTAAGGGAGCTATAAAAATATCACCCTATTTCTTTCCCTAAAAAAATGCAAAATCTGATTTTTCCCACTATTATTAGACTCTAATAAATATTCATCCTTTATCCCTCTGGGGGGGTCCCATACTTCCTGCAAGCAAAATGAGGGCTAAATGTGCCCAGTAAATCACTCTGATTGTTTTTACCCTGTAGACAGAATGAAGATCTTAGATGATTTGCTTCTATCCAACAGCCTAGAGATTCAAATAACCAGCTGTTGTGTGTGTGTATGTGTGTATGTACCAGTAATGGGGCCTGGACACTGTCCCTGAAGTCTTTTGCTCAAGGCTAGCACTTATCATTTAAGCCACAGCTCCACTTCCAGCTTTTTTTTTGTGGGGGAGGGGGTGGCATGTGGCGGTTAATTTGAGCTAAGAATCTCACAAACTTTTCCTGCCAGCCGCTAGCTTTGAACCATGATCCTCAGATCTTAGCCTCCTGAGTAGCTATGATTACGTGGGCTACCAGCGCCAGGAAAATTTAAAAATTTTAATCTCCAACTCTCAAGGACAGGATAAAATGGTTCATGCACTTCCCAGTGCTTAGGGAAAACTTCCTGTGAAGAAAGTAATAGCCACGTAGGGGAAAAAAAGTGCCATCTCTCCTGTACCCCCCAGAGCACAAAGGCCAGGAGCATTCTGAACCAGCAGTGCCTCTACTTCTCAATCACCTACATTGAAAATCCCTGCAGGATGGGAGCTGGGCCTGCTTTAGCATACTTCTGAGAGGTCTTGGGTCCTAAAAGTGTCTTGAGTTAGGGAAGGCATCAATCTAAACCTCCAAAGTACTAGCTCAGTCAAAAATGGTACCCATAGGATCCCAGTCGGAGCTTCCAAGCCTCCAATTAGCTCTCTCTCTCTTCACCCTTGACTCGATCCCAAGGGAGCCTGAGTTAGAGAAAAATCTGCTTGTCTAGGCACAATCCATATGGTCAGGCAAACAATACAAACAATCCCCTTGTTACCGGGCCTAGAGGACTGACAGTCAAGATGGTGACAGCAGAGGGCAGACACCAAGAACAGACTATGTGTGTCTTTTTCCTTGAACACGATCCATTGTTCTAATTCAGAACAGAAAACAAGCTTGTGATGATGGAAGACTAGACCTAACTTGTCAGGCTCAGTCAGAGTAACCAGCTTGTACATAATTTTCAGGTAAATATGTAAATAACTGCTGTTATGATTTCACATGTAAAGGCAGAGAGGTAGGAACCTGCTATAGGATTGTATAATGTGATCATGATTGTCCATAGGTGGAGAGTATGGTGTCTGCCACAGAAGACAGTGCAGGCCTGTGAGCAAGGTAGCAGGGAGTTTACCTTATAGTTAAAACAGGAAGTCACGTGAATTGTATCATGTGATTTGGTTAAGTCCCTCCACCCCTACTTTTTCTCCTTTCCTTTTTAAAAAATTATTTTATTGTAAAGATGCTGTACAGAGGGATTACAGTATTACAGTTACGACTAAGGTAATGAGTACATTTCTTGTACTACCCCCTCTTTGTTTTTCTCCTACTATCCCTTCCCTCCCCCACTACCCCCACTCCTCCCACCCCACTTCCCCCTTCCCTCCCCCCCCTTCCCCCCCCCTTGCAGAAGTTGTAAAGTTCATTTCCAACATAGTGTCTTGTGAGTATCATTGTTGCAACGGGTCATCCTGTGTCCTTGTTTCAGCAATTTTGTCCTCCCTCCCCTCTTTTTTAAAACTTGAACAAACTTGCTAGAGCTAAAAGGTATCCTGTTGAGCAAAAACAGCAAGAAATGGCTCTTGAAAGGTTTACTCTATGCTAGGGAGTGGGTTTTAAAATCTGAAGCAAGAAGGCATACATATGGATCTTCCTTTTTCTTTTCTTTTTTTGTTCTGGTACTGGGACTTGAACTCAGGGCATTCCACTCCCACTTGGCTTTTCCATCCAAGACCGACACTCAATTACTTGGGCCACCACTCCACTTCCAGTGTTTGGGTGGTTATTTTGGAGATAAGAATCTCACAAACTTTCTTATTCAGGCAGGCTTCAAACTCTGATCTCAGATCTCAGCCTCCTGAGTATTCAGGATTACAGACATGAGCCACTGGTGCCCAGTGAGATTTTCCCTTTTTATATGAAAGGATACAGCGGCTACCTTTACAGTGATGTACAGCCCAGGTCACCTTGTTGGTGGGGAAGGTTTTAAAGTTCAGAGAAGAACCCAAAAGTTAAAAGTTGTAAAATTGTGGGGCTGGGAAGGTGGCTCAGTGGTAGAGCTCTTGCCTTGCATGCCTGAGGCCCTGGGTTTGATTCCTTAGCATCACATAAGCAAAATGAAAAAAGCCGGAAGTGGCGCTGTGGCTCAAGGGGTAGAGTGCTAGCCTTGAGCTGAAGGGCTGAGGGACAGCGCCCAGGCCCAGAGTTCAGGCCCCATGACCGGAACCCCCCCCCCAAAAAAAAGTTGTAAATTGTGAGGTTGAACCTGAAATGATTTTCAGTTTATGGTAAGCACTCAAGGCAGTCAGTCCCTAATTGGTATCAGGGGACCTTCCTTGTTGTACAGATGGAGAAACTGAGGCAGGGAGTTTAAAGAGAGGCCCAGAGCTATGTGTTATCATAATGGACATTCCTTTTAGATATGTGGGGGTGGTTTAGGGGAGGGGGTGAAGGTGATGGTGTAGGGCAGGCATCACAGTTCTTCCTAGCAAAATGTCAGCTCTAAACTCACTCGAAGAAATGCAAACACACTGCCACCAAGAAACAGAAGTTGTAGAAGGTAAATAGTATGAGGGTAACTGGTGAGCAAATTAATCTCAACATAGGCCTTCTGGAAATGAGCTTTGCACAGTGTCCTCACTCTGTGTAACTCTCTTGTTGCATAAACCCTTTCATCTGACTGACAGAAGCCAGGAGGGTCCAGATGTTAGGGAGTGGAGTTGTCATCCAGTAAGCTGTCTGTGCTTTGACTGTATCCACAAAACCAAAAGTGAAGTGAAGCTGAGCAGCAAACAAAGTCAGTACCCAACTCCCCACACCGAACCAACAACACGGAAGGAAAATTCAACTCAATTTATTATTAACAACACATACACACACACACATACACATTACAGCAACTAATAAGCCTGTCACTTTCTGGTGTCTCCAGCTCAGATTTTGGAGTGCTTAAAAATATGCTGAATAAGGAGATACCTCTGCCTAATCAGGACCTGCTGATTATTTACCAGGTTTACCTTGTTTTACCTCTTCACTCCTTTCCAGACATAGCTGCCATCTTCACTCAGCCTCCCTAGGGCCAGAACATCATCTCAGGGAGCCGACAGCTCCACACCTACACTGAATAAGCTGCTTAATCTGAACAATGGCTGAACAACGGAGATGACAGGAGATGTGGGTCAGTGACCAGCAATGGAGTTCCTGAGATATGCAATAATAGTAAATTTTAGGGGAGGGGGGACTGGAAATCAATGGCAGTGAATCTCTGATATAAAAATGCTAATTTTCCTAAGTTATAAGTTGCCAGAAAGCCAAACTTTAGTAGCTTCCATTGTGTCAATGGCTTTTCTTGTGGCAACATTCAGAAAATGTCCACGTGTTGATTTTAGAGTCTCTCTGCCTCTCTCTTTTGAGACAGGGTCCTAGTATGTTGCTTAGGGTCAGGGCTCAAGCAATTCTCCTGCCTATGCTGCTGGGCAAATAGGATTACAAGTGTGTGCCACCAAGAACCATTTCTCTTCAATAATAAAGGAAACAAACTGGATTTAGTTATTATACTTTGTCTCTGCATTTATTTATTACCATCAATCAGTGGCACCAAGGGGCTTCATTTTAACATATCCATGTATGCATTCAGTGTACCTTGATCAGACTCATCTTCTCTGCCACTGTCCATCCCTCCCCTCTGCCTCTCAATGAGTTTCATTTCACACATGGACATAAAGTATTTTGACTATATTCACCTTTTCTGATGGCACACCTTCCCATTACTATCACATTCCAGTCAGAACTTGTTTTACAAGGGATCTCACCATGATTTTTCACATGTGCATACAGCATACTTTAATCAGATTGATTCTTTTGCTTATTTTTACTTTCCCCACTCTCATTACTCCTTATTATTCAACAGCTTTCGGTGAGTTTCATTTTGCTATCTTCATTTCCTGATGCAACATACTTCGATGTTGTTCATCCTGTAACATACAAAGTAGGCTTGTAGCTTGCCTGCCTTCCTTCCTTCCTTCCTTCCTTCCTTCCTTCCTTCCTTCCTTCCTTCCTTTCTTTCTTTCTTTCTTTCTTTCTTTCTTTCTTTCTTTCTTT
>NW_012267311.1:2207507-2208166 GCF_000151885.1 Dipodomys ordii | reverse complement strand
TTCTTTTCTTTTCTTTTCTTTCTTTCTTTCTTTCTTTCTTTCTTTCTTTCTTTCTTTCTTTCTTTCTTTCTTTCTTTCTTTCTTTCTTTCTGCCAGGATCTTGGGCAGATAGTTGAGTGGCCCTCCACGTCTTCATCTTTGTTAATACAAATAGTATGTGTTATCTGATGATATTTCAGTTAGAGGCATTTCCTTTCCCCACCCCCAGTTTTTTGCATTGGCCTCTCACTTTCCTCATGGCCAATGAGTGAAGAGAGGAGAATCTTGAAAGTAGAAAAAATGAAACAATATTTAGATAAAATTATAATATTAAAAAATCACCAGAGGGCTAGGCACTGGTGGCTCACGTCTGTAATCTTAACTTCTCAGGGGGCTGAGATCTGAGGATTATGGTTCAAAGTCGGTCTGGGCAAGAAACTCCGTGAGACTCTTATTTCCAATAAACCACCAGAAAACCGGAAGTGGCGCTGTGGCTCAAGGGGTAGAGTGCTAGCCTTGAGCTGAAGGGCTGAGGGACAGTGCCCAGGCCCAGATTCAGGCCCCATGACCGGAACCCCCCCCCCCAAAAAAAGTTGTAAATTGTGAGGTTGAACCTGAAATGATTTTCAGTTTATGGTAAGCACTCAAGGCAGTCAGTCCCTAATTGGTATCAGGGGACC
>NW_012267311.1:2179522-2206630 GCF_000151885.1 Dipodomys ordii | reverse complement strand
CACACACACACACACACACACACACACACATTATGGCAATTTTTATTATCTTTAAGTAGTTGTGCAATTGACAAGTTTTAACTTGTTTTAACTGTGTAACTTGAGAAAGGAATAAAATTAAATATTCTATCAACCTTGAAGCAAGATTCAAATAGACTAAGAAAGTTACAACTTATTTGTTCCTGTGTTATTTATGAGGGCTTTATGTGTTAGCACTGGAACTCCAGGGCGTATGAGGCAGCACATGACAGGAGACCAGCCAGGAGCTTGCAGCCTCACACTGTAACGAACAAGATTGAGACCCATCTCTGCACTTCACTTTCTTTGCTCCCCTTGCTGTTCACGTAGGTCATTTCAGGAGCCACTTCAACTCCCACAGTGCCGGCTTTCCATCCAGTACTGAAAGGTAGGTAATTGGAGTCATTGCTAGGTAACATTGGTGATGAAACTACTGTGCTCGTGTAATTCCTTGTTTCATTACAGGAAACATGACATTATTTAACTTCCTATCATATAGTGAAATCAAACTGCATTTGCCTTATATGCTACTTTCTTCTCTGGGCTTTTCTTCCTTGTTCTTCTACTTCAGAATCACCAAACAGATGTTCAGATCAAATATGCTCCCAGCAAAAAGATGACTTTGAACAGTTCTCAGTTAATGAGTAAATAGGGCACAAAATACACAGCAAGCAGAGATTCTGATGTTCACTAATCCCTAGATCTAAAGGGTTTTTTTCTTTTCTTTTCTTTTCTTTCTTTCTTTCTTTCTTTTTTTTTTTTTTTACCAAGAGTAGATTCATTACACAGAACTGTGAGTGAGGGTCATAAGCCTGTCTCTGATGGCCACCGCTAGAAGAATGAAAACAGAAAGCTGAAATAATCCTTTGGCTAAGTTTGAAGTGAATTTTGCTTGGAGTTGATAAAAAAAAGTTGATGAAGGACTTAAGCATGTAAGGCTTGATTGCGACCAAGATTCTGTTTTGTTATGCTTTTGAAAATATGGATGAAGGGCTGGGAAGTTGGCTCAGTGGTAGAGTGCTTGCCTTGCATGCATGAGGCCCTGGGTTCGATTCCTCAGTACTACATAAGCAGAAAAAGCCAGAAGTGGGGTTGAGGCTTAAGTGGTAGAGTGCTAGCCTTGAGCTAAAGAGCTGATGGACAGCGCCCAGGCCCAGAGTTCAGGCCTCATGACCGAAAAAAAAATATGGATGGACTTGGATTTTGGTCCATGTGTGATACAATGCCAAATCTTCACCTTCTAGGGTTGCCCGTTTTATTGTTCTTGCACTGTTTGGCTGTGTGTCAGTGTGACCCTTTCCTGCTTATAGTGTGTATCTCCACAGAACCAGATATCACACCCATATCAAGGATAGATGAGAATATTTGTTTCTCTCCTATTATTATTAATCAGGATTGGAAATTAGCTATTTGCTTCTAAGAAGAATTATATGGAATGGTGTCTTTAGGGCTAACAAGTCCTGCACAATCACATTGCATGCTAGGGTCAGAAAACTAACACGAAAACTACTGTGGATTGAATACTGTGTCTTTTTTTTTTTGGGTCCAGTCGTGGGGCCTGAACTCTGGGTCTGGGCGCTGTCCCTCAGCTCTTCAGCTCAAGGCTAGTGCTCTACCTCTTGAGCCACAGCGCCACTTCTGGCTTTTTTCTTTTTGCTTAGGTGGTGCTGAGGAATCGAACCCAGGGCCTCAGGCATGCAAGGCAAGCATTCTACCACTGAGCCACCTTCCCAGCCCTGAATACTGTATCTTTTGCATGGCTGCCTGGTCATCATAAATGCTCTCTCAACATTCCAATGATTTAGATACTATCATAATCTGTATATCCCAAATGATAATATCAAAACTCAGGTACATGCTCAAAGTCATACAGCAGGACCCAAACCTGTCAGATTCAAGAGCTTACTCTGCCTCTTGCGGCTGTTAGGAAATTCAGAGATTTACTCAACTGAGAAGGAATTCGAGGATTAGAAAGTTAAGTGACTCATCCAAGTTTTACTTGCTAGTGACAGATCTGGGGCTGTGACACAGATCTCCTGGGCCAATGTCCTTTGTGCTCATAGTAAATAGAATTGGGCGTTGGGAGCCTCCATATTTATTTACAAATGTGCAAAACTCCAGAGTTGTCCTTAACGCTTCCTGAACTTTCCCTCTTAGCTCCAGATGACCAGGAAGTACTGTTGATCTTTTTGTTTCTTTAAATATGCATGGTAGACATTATGCAGTAGGATGGTTATGAGTCAGGCTCTCAAGTCAGATTTCAGCTGGGTTCAAATCTCAGCTCTATCACTTTCCTGCTGGATGATCTTGAACAAATAAATCAGTCTCTTTAGCTCCAGATGACCAGGAAGTACTGTTGATCTTTTTGTTTCTTTAAATATGCATGGTAGAAATTATGCAGTAGAATGGTTATGAGTCAGGCTCTCAAGTCAGGTTTCAGCTGGGTTCAAATCTCAGCTCTGTCACTTTCCTGCTGGATGATCTTGAACAAATAAATCAATCTCTTTATGCTTTCAGTGTTTATATCTGTAAAGTAGAGATAGTCATGTTTCCTACCATATAAAATTGTTTTGTGGCTCAGACCTCTGATGATGGCGGGCAGATGCTCTGCACAAATATTACTTAATCCTTTCCTTTTCTTTCCTAGGACCAAACCTTCACCTCCCTAATCTGGATAAAAACCAGTCTTCTATTCAGTCTCTTAGCCTCTTGCCTCTTACACTATTATGACACCATACTTAGCTAATCTTGGTCTCTTGATCAAGAGCTTGCTGCCTATAGCATCATGTTCAGACTCGCCTGTGCCCCACATAGCTGACTGCCTCAGCTTCTGCGATATCTTCAGCCAGCCATACAATTTGAATCCTCATCAGAGTCTCTCACTTCCGAAATCAGCTGCAAGTTTGGTGACACCTAAGATCATCTGTACTTCAGACCAGGTGGCTACAAAGTTGGGGCTTTCCCCAACTGCTCTTAGGTTCAATCATCCACTAGAATGACTCAGACCTCAGGAAAGGGTTATACTAATTAGTTTTGTTGTAGCCAAAGGATACAAATTGAACCTGCCAAGGGAAGAGGCATCTAAGGGCAGGGCCAGGAGGGGTTCAAATGCGATCCCTCCTCAAGGTCATGAACAAATGACCTCCTTGGGGTCACCATGTGTGAAAAGACACACAAAGCATTGTCAACCACAGCAGCTCACCCAAAGCTTTGTTGTCTAGAACTTCTGTTGGGTCTGGCTCACATTTCTACATGGCTGACTCCTCGTCTCTAGTCATTCCTGACCTCTTTAGCTATCAGTTTTCTCGAGGTTGGAGGCAAAATAAAAAATTCCATGGACTTTGAAACCAACTGTCAGTAGCCAGGGGGCAAAAGAAAGACCAGACCTCTCTTTGGGCAAAGTTACTTCTTCACTACACAGCTTCATCCCCTGTTGTTCTTCCACAGGACATTTTTGGACAAAAAACATAAATATGCTCAGGCCATCCTGTACCTTCATATGCTGACTTTCTCTTGTAGTATTTCTTCTGTTAATTCCAGGATGCTTAATATGTTAGCTTTTTTTAAAGTGAGGCTCACTATAAGATTCTTCAGTGCCCTAAAATGCTTGCCAAAGCTTTCCTAATCCTCAACTTGCCCTCTAGCCTAACTATCCACTACAACAGTAATCACTAGCATAATGATTATTAGTAATGATGATAATTCAATAACTTTATTGAAATGAATGAGCTAAGTTTCTGATTAATTATAAACCAGGTACCTTCATTAGCTTTATCTTATTCTTTCAGCTTACTTGAGCTGTGGTTTTTGGTAGAATTTGAATTATTAACCCTTAAAGCAATTAAAGTTAAACTTAATTTCAGAATATTTGCAAATGGGAGCTAAGGATGTGGCTCATAGCTCAAGAGGTAGAGCACCTGCCTAGCAAGTTCAAAGGCCTTGAATTCAACCCCTAGTACTGCCCCAAATGAAACAAGCAAGCAAGAAAACATAAAGAACAAACAAAAGAGTGTTTTCAAGTGGCAAAAAGGCCAATTGGTAGGATGACATTTGTGGTCTTTTAGAAGTTCCCCAAAGTGTTTTCCCCCAAACCATAATTTGATACTGTATTGGTTCTGAGACCTGGTGGATTAGAACCTAGTAAAGATTGGCAAACTCTATCCAGAGAGCTCTCCTGAAAAATAATTGACCCCTTAGCTACAAAAGTTTTTATGTTAGCATCCCAAGACCCTAAGATTCAGTACTTAGGCAGGACCTTTGTCTTCAGTGGACACAGAAAGGTTTTTTTTCTGGTGCTGCTGGATAGACCAAGAAATTTCCTCACCTGAACTGTCATTATCTCGTGTGTTTTTGGACATGGTGTTTGGGGTGCCCAAGACCAGTGGGACCCTGAATACTGGGAGGTTGTAAGCCTAGTCTTGGGCCTAGTGGCTATGTGCAGGGCAACAGAGTTGCTTCATAAGCCAATGTGCAGCTGAAAACCATGCTGGAGCCACTCATGGAGCAGGAAAGGCTGTGAGGGCATACTGTGTGTTCCTTTCTGGGCCCCAGAGGGGGCAGTGTGGCCCCATCCGTGTGGCCAATAGATAAGGGGGAAATAACATGATGAACTCTGTGTTTGTAATGTTAGTGCTTTACCAAACAATTTCCTTGGACATGAGAGCAAGGGAATGAAATGAGCACTGCTTAAGCACTTGCATTATCTGTCAGGATGATGCCAGGCAGTTGTACATGTGACCTTCTTGGTCCCAAGGGTGAGATATTATGATGATAGGCTTTTAATTTTATTTTTGCTAAAAGTAAACATATACATATGTATTTGTATATATAGTAAAAAAATTGTTATCTACTTATATAAACAGCCAGCCCCCTAGTGAACAGTTCTTTACCCAAACTTTGGATACATCTCCAACTTCTTGTCAATACCAGCGACTCCTGCTAAAGTCACCCTCATCTCACCTCTATCTCCATAGATTAATCCTACCTCTAGTTGAATGGATGGATTTTTTGGTTCCAAATACATACATTCCCATCCCCAACATAGTGTTGCATATTGATGTTAATGAGTATTACCTTTTTCCTTTTAACATTAAAAAATAAAAAATTATACTTTTAATGAACACATGAAAACACTAAACATTGTACATAGCTAGTTGCATTAGCTAGTTGTACATTAGCTAGTTGCAATGGATCTTGCCTGTAACCCTAGCTACTTGGAAGGAGGTAGAGATTGGGAGGATCATAATTCAAGGCTAGCAAAAAGTTAGCAAAATTCCATCTCAATAAATAACCCAGGCATGATGGTTCGTGTTTTTAATTCTGCTCTGAAGGAGGCATAGGTAAGAAGGATTACAATCTGAGGACAGTCTGAGCAAAAAAATCCCCACGAGAGTCTATTTTAATAATAACTAAAACAAAAAGGGCAGGAGGCATGGCTCAAGTGGTGGAGTACCTGTCCAGGAAGCACAAGGCCCTGAGTCCTAACTCCAGTGCTTCTCCTCCAATTACATATGTTTATGGGGTACCACATGATCATTTTAGGTATTAATACCTTGTATTATCTTTAACTCATGTTAAGCATATCTATCTGCTCAAACATTTATCAGTTTTTATGGTGAAAATATTCAGAATCCTTTCTTCCAGCTCTGTGACATATTCAGTGCATCCCTACCATATACAGTCACCCTACTGTGCAACACCAAGCCTCCTGGTCTCAAAATTCTCTGAAGAACTGTAGTAATTAAAACTTCATAGTTCCAACACAGACATAGTAGCATCACATAGACTAATGGGGCAGAATAGAAGAAGAAGTAAACCCTTGCCTCTGTAGCCAACTAAGTTTTGATAAAAAGTGCTAAGAATACAGAAAGGACATCCTTCAATAAATGGTGCTGGGTTGCTGGGTATGGTGGCTTAGGTCTATAGTCCTAGTTAGTTGGGAAGCAGAGATGGAGGAATGTGGTGTGAGGACAGACCCACCTCAACCAATGGCTGGGCATAGTAGCCCATGCCTGCTATCTCCAGTGCCACACGAGGCTTGCAACCCGGGCCGATCTGACCTTGAAAATAACCAATAGTGCTTGTTGGAATAGCTATGTGCAGAAGAATGAAATTAGACTCATCTCTCACCAGTTAAAAAATCAACTCAAAATATATTAGGACTTACATGTAAGACCTAAAACTATAAAACTGCTAAAAGAAAACATAGGGGAAATGTTTCAGGAAATTAAAATGGACAAAGACTGTGGGCAAGAACTCAAAAGTATCAAAAACAAAAGCAAAAACAGACAAATAGGATTATATTCAACCAAGAAGCAAAGCAGTAACAATGATAAAATAATATTTATTTTTAGCAAGATTTAATAGCATTAATAAGATTTAGTGACCATTTAATAAATGTTCTGAACAGCAAGTGAAAAGACAACTTGCAGAATGGGAGAAAATGTTTGCAAAACTATCCATCTCATAAGGGATTAAGGTCTAGAACACATAAGGAATTCAGCTAAGTAGCAACCCCCCTAAATAACCCAATTAAAAATGGACAGACCTAAACAGACATTTTTCCAAACAAGACGTACAAAGGCTAAGGATGTAGCTTAGTGGTAGAGCACTTGCTTGGCATGTGCAAGCCTCAGGGTTTGATTTCCTGTCCCTCAAACAAGCAAGCAAGCAAGCAAACAAACATAAAACCAACAAAAACCCAAAAGCAAAACAAATTGCCAAGGGTATAAAATTATTTTTCAAAGAACATTAAGCACCACTGAGGCCACAGAGAGGCATTTAATATTGTGATTTGATTCATTTTCAGGGAAAATCAAACAGATGTATAGCTTAAAAGGTCAAATGGTTATTTGACCTTGTGTTATATATTTACATACATAATGCACAAAAAGGCATAAAGTAGTGCATGTGGAAAGATGTTATATAAACCTTAGCCTCCAAGACTGTAATTATATGCATTTATTCCAGAGTCTAGCTATTCAGAGAAGTGGTTCCTCCCACACTCTAATTTTTAAATACATGCTTTTGGAACAAAATGTGCAATACACAACATCATGATGTGAAAATGTTAACAGCATTATTCGCTATAACCCTAAAGTGGACACAACCCAAATGTCCATCAACTTGTGAATAGCTAAAGAAAATCACGAGATATTTACACCAAGAAATATTACTCAGTAATAAAAAAGGAAGAGCATGTTAGTGCGTGCCATTGTGTGTGGGTATTTTAAAAACATACCAAATGGAAGGAAGTTTGAGCTCAACATACAGAATGGGGTCATTGGGATGAAATTCTAGAAAAGGCGAACTAGTCACGTGAGAGAGCAGATGGGTGTTCTTCTGGGGTCCAGATGGAGAAGGGCTGGTCTGGAACCACAATTTTCCCAATCTCAGCCTTCTACATGGCTTGGGATGACAGGTGGGAACCCAGTTAAAGGTTGAGAAGGAATCTTGCAAATGTCTCTGCCTGAGCTGGTCTCAAACTGTGGTTCTTTATTCCCAGCCCCTCAGCAAGCTAGAATTTACAGGTATAAACCACTGGCACCAGGACTGAATTGTTTATTTTTGAATAAGTTCTCTTTTTTACCTGGACTGGTGCCCAAACTTGAGAGTCTCCTGATCTCACCCTCCAGGTAGCTAAGATTACAGGTATAAGCCACTGGGCCCAGCTTTTCTTTGTTCCTTATTCAATGGAAATTAATTATACTGCAAAAATTAAAAGTTATTCTTTCAGGTGAAAAATTTTCCTATTAAAAACGTTAGCAAATTTGTTTTCCCCATTCTGTCTATAACAGGAACAGGGAACAGTGGAAAAGCCCTTTGGTTCCACTGAGCATCTTTCCTTAAAATAGTACCCACAGGGGACACAGGCAAACAGGAGCTCACATTGGCCAAATGATCAGCTGCAAGAGTTTTGGCAAAACAAATCAATCTTCTGAGCCCTACGGGTCATATCTGTTCTGTTGTTTTAATCTGTTTGCAGTGCAGTCTGGCAAAGGCTGGGTCAGATCCGAGCACACCATTGGAAATAACTCCAGTTTGCAAAGAAAGAGGAAGAGAGGCAATGAGATCCCCTATTGCCCCAAACATGCCTGTACGTCTTCAAAGACTTCTTGCATTATCCTTTTCTCCCTGCCCTCGCCTGACAATGGTTCTGGCTTCACTGTTAAGGTGATGGGCCACAAGGCAGGGCCAAACTTAGGAAATCCCTGTTCAATTTTCTACGGTGAGTTGAGCATCCACTGGGAATGTGTTTTTGTTCATCAGTGGGTATGTGGGATGGGCAGGCTGTTGGAATATCTTCTTCTTTTCTTTTCTTTCTTTTTTTTTTTAGGTCCAGTCGTGGAGCCTGAGCTCTGGGCCTGGGCGCTGTCCCTCAGCTCTTCAACTCAAGGCTAACACTCTATCACTTGAGCTACAGTGCCACTTCTGGCTTTTTTCTTTTTGCTTATGTGGTGCTGAGGAATCGAACCCAGGGCCTTAGGCATGCAAGGCAAGCACTCTACCACTGAGCCAACTTCCCAGCCCTGTTGGAATATCTTATAAGTGCAAAGTTACATCTGTGTTGTTACACGGTGCCAGCAGCCCCAGGGCTGGAATAGATGGTCTATAACCCAGTTTCCTTCTGGACAGACATCTGCCTTGGGGCCAGGCAGGTCAGGAAAGAGGCTTGGTGAGGCTACATCAAGCTGGATGGGGAACTTTCCTTTTCCCCTTCTTTATTTGAGATAGGGTCTTGCAATATGATCAAGGATCACGTGAACTCACTATATAGCCCAGGCTGGCCATGAGCTGAAGAGCTCTTGGCTTCAGCCTCCTCAGAACTTTTCACTGCTCCTCCTCCTCGTCCTCGCTGTTTACTTCCCCCTTTGCTATAGCACTGGGGTTTTAACTCTAAGCCTCCTGCTTGCCAGGCAGGCACTCTACCTCTGGGCCATGCCTCCAGCGGTTTTTTTACATTGGCTGTTTTAGAGAAGAGCTCTTTCTTCCCGATCAGGCATGTTCTTGGACCATGATCCTCCTATATTTTGATTCTTGTTTTAGATGGGATGACAGACATGTTACTATGCCCATCTTCTTCCTTTGAGATGGGGATCTAGGGGACTTTTTATTCCCAGGCTGGCTTGGAATCACATTCTCCAAACTCAGTCTCCTATGTATCTAGAATGACAGGTGTGCCACTGCACCCAGGTACAGGTTGGGAAAGAGTCTCATACATATACACAAGCTGGTATGAACCACGATCCTCCTTATCTCAGCCTCCTAAATAGCCAGGATTAAAGGCACAAGGCACCGGTACGTGGCTTCATCTGACCCCTTTAGATGAGGCAGCAATCAGTCAGTTCTGCTAAATGCCAGGCAGTGCTGTGCTAGTGTCACTAGATCTTTGTATTTTCAATAGAATTCACGGCGGGGGGGGGAGACAGAGAGAGAGACAGAGAGACAGAGAGAGAGCCAGAGAGAGAGAGAGTATATGAATAACTTCCTAAGGACCTTTGAGATGAATTCTCAGACAACCATCAGTAGTTTATGGGAATCAGCTCTTATGGCTCCCAAGAGCCAAATATACACTCAGGGATGTCATGTTGATAACTTTAAGTTGGCTGTGGCTACAAACTAGCTCTTCCTACTGATACTCTCCAACTGCTGTATAATCACATTTAGAGAACTCTCTAAAGAGGCTAGGAACTCACAACAATGACTTGAAAGCAGTTCATTTCTCTAAGCATACTATTTGGAAATCTGATAATGTTAATGTCTAAAGTTCAATCAAGATTTATTATGTGCCAGATCTTATGTCTAATATTTTATTTATTTGAGCTTAGTTAGCCTTTGAAATAACCAGGCAGAGCAGATATTATTTATCCATGCTACAGGAGAGAACTTGAAGAATAGACTTTGTAGAAGAGTACTTAGCTCCTAAATTGGAGATGGAGATTGATAGCAGAGCTGACCACTGAACCTGACTCTGAGCACTGCTGCTCTGACAGCTAGGAACTTGGGACTTCAGTTTCTATTTTTCACCCTCACTTTTTCAAAGCAATCCCTGGGTGTTCAGCTGGCATTCACAGCCAACCTTTTAGCTGACAGTGGGTGGGAAAACCCAATCAATATACATGAATAATTAGCTTGCAGTAGTCCAACCAAGATCTTAACAGACATTTCCTCCAAACACTGAGAAACTATCATGGTTTTGAAGGAATTGGATGTCAGCAACAGAGTCACATTTTGAACTGTGACAGTGATTTTAGTGGTTTGATGGCATAATGGTGAAAATTATTCTGTAATAGACCTTGGCCTCAAGAGAGAGAATAAAGGTCGATAATTGTTTGCTTCAGGGTTTAAGTGCTTCACAGAAGGTGACAGAATGCCATCAAGCCTGTGGCTAGAGGCTACTTCCCAGTAACCCTTAACAATAAAACTAAGAGAAGTCAAGCATTTTTACTTCACAGTTGAAGTAATGCTCTGTCATGGAAGAATAAAATATTTTTCTCCCACGGTATAACCCCTGCTTTCACTATATTTGATGTCGGTATAATTTGTGAAGGGGAAGGGAAAAAACAAATCATTTAACTAGTACTACACATGGACCCATTGCAACAATGAGATGTACAAGTCGTTATGTCGAAAAATGAACTTTACAACTTTGATGGGGGAATCCAGTTGGGGGAGGTGGGGGGGAGTGTGGGAAGGGATGGGAAAGGGAAACAAAGAGGAGGCAACAATGCTTGATAAGAAATGTACTCGTTATCTTGCCCATGTAATTGTAACTCCTCTGTACGGTATTCTCACAATAAAAGAAAAAAAAAGATTACCAACTCATAAAAAAATATTTTTCTTCTACCTTCTCAGGCTCAGTTCTTGGAGCCTTGCAAATCACACTGACAAAATACAGATTAACAAGAGAAAGAAGTTTATTTGATATGCCTATCAGGGCCAATGAAATGAAAAGCCCAATGAGCTCACTCAGTCTTAGAGGCTTACATACCATTTTAACAAAGACGGTTGCTTTTGTAAAGGAGAATCAGAATTGTTTCTAGCTTCTGAGCGCTATACATTGTGGGGAGGTAACTACATGGAGTGAAACTAATGGGAGAGAAGGATTATTTTAGTAAGGTTTGTTATGCAGATTTCTCTGATTTTTGCCTTTCCTGTTATGGTGTGAGTGTGTGTGTGTGTGTGTGTGCGCGCGTGCGTGTGTGTGCACACGTGCATGCACACATGCGTGCACACATAGGGAGGCAGTGGGACAACTTCATCAAGGGAAATTTATGCCTTGCTTTTAGGCAAATAGGGACAGGGTAGACAGATTCCTTCCCTATCTGAAAATTCTCAATTGTCTCTAGTTCAAAGTAATTTTTATGTCCAAGTGTTATGTTTTGGGTTCGCATATTCTTTCTCCTGCAGTCTATAAACAAAAGTCTTCTATAACTTGTCTGGCAGTGGTGGGAGGCGGTTAGTCAGATGCTGCCGCTGCTGCTCTTATACAAACAGCCCAGATGTACTGCTGCTTGAAACTACTGCTTTTAAAACCTACTCTGAGTCGACATTCTTTACTCCTCTCCCCTCTCCAATACTATTAACTCGATTTGTTTTTTAGCTACCTTAGGCTCCAGGATCTCAACAATTCCAGGTAGCTAGTTTTCCCTGCTTGTTTATTCATACCTTCTGAATCCATGATCAATCTCTAGTTGTTTCTTATTGAGGACTCTCAGTCCTAGTTCACTTCTGTGCGGTCATATTGTTCGTATCTGCTTCTGCATCCTGTAGTGTTTTACACAACCTCGCCTAACAGTGATGACGGCTCTACCTAAGGATCTGGTTTCTAGCACTGTCTGAAGCTCCTATGGTAGCTTCATGTTTTCTTATCCCACACCCACAATTTACTTTATAGGTCAATAGATTGTGAATCCATATTTTTTCTAATAGGGCCGGTGGTTGCTGGATTTATAGGGACCAAAATGCTCCAATATTGTGTACTTGAAGATACCATAAACTTACTCCTAAATGGAGTCAACCAGCCAAGGAGAAATGGCTCAAGCGGTAGATGCCACTCATGAGCAAGCAAGCCAAGTGAGTGAGTACAAGGCCCTGAGTTCAAGTCCTGATTCAGGAAAAAAAATACCTTCTCTGATCTGGGTTCTAAGGGATTAACTAGTTGGCTTGTTTTCCCATACATCAAGTTACTTGGTTATTTCCCTTGTTTGATGACTTCAAAACATTCTCTAAAATTTTAAGTTTGTTAAATCCAGCAGATCTGATTCAGGGCATCAACATCGCAGTTGGTCACTAGAGAATGGATGCTTAATGGGGAAGGGAAAGCACCCTCTGGGCTCTGTATAAAAGACAACACAAGTTGGGCATGCTGTGAAGTATAAGGTATTGTTTCAGTGGCCTGATCACAACCCATGCCCTTCAAGATCTTAAAGGTAGTGGGGTCCAAACATTTCCCAATGCATCCCATTTGAGTTCAGTGCACTATCTCTAAAGAAGTCATAACAAACCCAAGTGAACTTCCAGTGAGTGGAAAGTAGCTCTGGAGAGGGCGGCAGGGGCAGGGTGGAGGTCTAAGCTGGGATGAATGTGCTGCTTTTTGCCCATTGGGATGATTTCCTTGAAGCCTCCCTGCCAACTAATTACAAACTAGAAGACATGAGTTGGCATGGTTCATCACTCATTTCCACCTCCCCTTGTAAGAGAATCTGCAGTCCCTGGCTCATTACAAGCAGAGTCATTTCTTATAGGTGGGTTGACATAGGTTGTAGTGAATCAAAAGCATCAAAGAAAAACTGCACTGGATGGAGTAAGACATTCAAGGAAGATTATTCTGGTCTACTGAAGTAGAGAAGAGATTCAAGGCAACACTGAAAGGGGAAGTATTTTTAAACACCATGTATGCTGATGGAAAAGTACTATCTGGTACTGGTTAGCTCATGTGATTAGGTCTTTAGTGTTTTTTCATTGGTGTTTTTTTGAAGTTGAGTCCATACTCTCCCACAGAATCTGGGAGTTAGGGTACTGTCTTCTTGATTATATCTATAAAGTATAGATTCAGATTCTTGAGAATGACATTCTTGTGTTCTAAAATTGACAAGAGATGGAGAAGATTCATATCCCAAAAGTTTAGAGGAAGAATTATGATCAAAAGTTTTCTGAAGAAAGGAAAAGTGAGGAAGAGAGTGATCTAAAGTGTAGGTTAGCTCCAGGGAGCATTGAGGCCATTGTACTCAAAAGCTAACTATCCATGGGGACATTTCCACTGGAATTGTTCTGACGTATGACCCAGGTCATTTCAGTGTTATTTTTGAAAAATTATGATAGTCAAAGGCTTTTTACCATTTTCCAGAGTATTTTCCCTTATTAATGGAAGCTCTTTAAACGTTTGCTGTAAGCAGCAAAAGATGAGATTCTACTAAAAGCCTGCTAGCAAATTCTCCACTGGGTTGGTAAAAGCTCAGAATGTGGCGTTCCTTTTAGGAAAATGTGTTCTCACAGAGGACATCCATTTCCTGCTTCCCGTGACTCTTTACGGGGGGTGGGGGAATCTTTTAGGGTCTAGAGTGATATTATTCAAGAGTTTGAAGTAATGACTTTAAGATCCTGGCTCCGCAATTTGTGAGTTTTGTTCTCTTGGGCATGTGTGTGACCTCATTTACTCTCAGTTACCTAACCAACACAATGAGGACAAATATAGACACTTCTTAAGAATGATAAAGGGATGAAGCATCATTGTACTTTCCAAACTGGTATGTACCTGGCACATGATAAGTGCCATCCTGCACCAATGGTTATCCAAGGTGGCTCTAAAAGCTCATTTTAACCTAAAAATTAGAAGCAGCAAGTGCTGTTTAAAGTTTATCATCTTCTTTACAGGAAGTAATATACTTATGATAATTTTTGTTCTGACACGATTGGCTTGGTTAATTAATACAGTTGTTTAGGGAATAATTAGTCTGGCTGGCATTACACAAATTTTGTCATTTTGAACTTATGGAAGCTAATCAGGTGAGCAGGGCAATAAAAATACAAGTTGCTGAGTGCCAGTGGCTCATGCCTATAATCCTAGCTACTCAGGAGGCTGAGATCTGAGAATCACAGTTCAAAGTCATCCTTGGAAGGAAAGTCTGTGAGACTCATCGCCAGTTAGCTGCCAGAAAACCAAAAGTGGCACCAGAAAACCAAAAGTGGCTTAAAGTGGTAGAATGCTAGCCTGAGCACAAATGCTCAGGGACAGTGCCCAGGCTCGAGTTCAAGCCTCAGGTTGGCAAAACAACAACAACAACAACAACAACAACCCTCCTCCTCCCCAAACAACTACCACCACTACCACCACCAAAAACACCATAGGAGTTGGGGCGACTCACTTAGTTATTGTCCCTTTATTGAGGTTCAGGGTTACTGTGTCAAAGGAAAATGGTGATATGTAGACCTGTAGCCTGAATAGAGCCATTTCTGGCCAAAGGCCTCCTTGCCCCCTCACTGGAGGCCTAGAGGGGGTGGAGCATGGTCAGGCCTCTATGGCCTCTTCCCCTTGCTTCTAGGAGAAGACTAGAAAGACCCTAAGGAGGTCAGAATATTTTTCTTTGAGATCCAGAGTTTAATTTTAGAAGAACAGTCTCTTTCCAGAGCTTGAGTAAGTATGTTCGTTTTCCTCAGCTGACTTCTGCATGCCTACCCTAGGTCCCCCTGGTTTTGTTTGTAAGTGTGGGGATGAGTGTGGGGACAAGGGCCTCTGTCTTCTTACCTCAGGGGGGTGAGGAGGGAGGGAGGGAAGAACCGTGGGAGAATCTAGAAAGAGAAGCACTACATACGTAGACTTAGCCCCATTAATGTAACCACTCCAAGTCCCAACCTCTGCTGACTGCTGTGGCCAAGAGTGGGGCATTTGATGATACCTCAGAATTTCTTTTCAGTTCAGTGTGTGGAAGGGGCAGGGGAAGATAGGAGGTAGGTTGCTTGGGCTTTTTCTGGAACCTCCTAGTTTCAAGGATGAGATTATCCTACTAGGCTCATATAGATAGTCAACAGACAAAGATTTAAATACAGTTAAAACACATTTGAGAAAGTTATGGGCTGTCTTTTAGCTCTTCAGATGATGTTAAGTAAAAAGGGTTACTGGGCACAGTGGCTCAAGCCTGTAATGTTAGCTACTCAGGAGGTACCGATTGTGAGGATCACAGTGTACAGCCAGCCGAGGAAGAAGTTCACAACAGAAAAGTGCAAGTGTATTAAGTGTGTGCATATCCTCCAAGCTATCATGAGAAGCATAAATAAGTGAGGCTCAAAAAAGAGTAGGAGGCATGATTCAATTGCGTGCCTGCCTTACAAGCACAACTTAATTCAAGCTTGGGTATAGCCAGGAAAAGAAAAAAGTCTTACATTTATACTTAGATATTTGACTCACTAAATCTCACTTCTCTTCATGGAAAAGAATAAATGACACCATTTAAAGAAACTGGTAACTTGGTAGTAGTTGAGGTGAGTGCAGTACTGTAACCATACTCACTGTGTGCAGCAAGGAGCCTGTGACTCACACCTGTAATCCTACCTACTCAGGAGGCTGAAATCTAAGGATTTTAGTTCAAGGCCATCCTGGACAGGAAAATTTGTGTGATGCTTATGTCCAATTAACTACCAAAAGCCAGAAGTGGAATTGTGGATCAAGTGGTAGAGTGCCAGCCTTGAGCAAAAAAAGCTAAAGGTCAACCCTGAGTTTTGTACTGGCACACATGCAAGAAAAAGTCATGATGTGGTTCATCTGATGTAAAGATTTGCCATCTGGATACAAGAATGATTAGAACCCAGTGCAGGTGGCTCACATCTGTAAACCTAACTATTCAGAAGGCTGAGATCTGAGGATCAGGACTCAAAGCCAGTCCCAAAGAAAAAGTCTGTGAGCTTTTCTTCCAATTAGCCAGCAAAAAGTCAGATGTAGAACTGTGGCTCAAGTGGTAGAGTACCAGCCTTGAGTTAAAAAAAGCTTAAGGACAGCTCCTAGGCCCAGTACCTGAACACATGCGCACACACACACACACACACACACACACACACACACACACACACACACACACACACACGAATGATTAGAGCAAAAGCACAACCTGGGTTTCCCCACCTTTGTGAACTGTCCAAAATGAGCAAATACTGAGTTTTCAATCTAGTCTATGCAAGGCTTTCCCAGTGAGCAGGCTCTGACACATATCTACTACAGGAAAAGCTGGTCAGACACAAGATATTATGTAAAACACCAAGGGATACTTTTTGGGATGTGTCCCCAGGTACCTCTTCTCCAGGTGAGATTTTAGCATAAAATTTCCATAGTTATTCTCAGAGTTGTCTGGTTTGTTTTATTTTCTTTTATTCATTTATTATTTTTTAGTGTAAGACAAAGGAAGGGGATGGCGTCTAGTTCTATAAACTGTTCTTTCATCTATATTTCAGCTCTGAGAATGCAGTGCAGTTCCAATGCATATCAAATCTTGGAAATAACTGAAGACTACATACTGGTATGTTATGAGAATTTACAAGTCCAAGTGGATCTTGATTTTCTTGTGTTTGTAGAGATAGCTTGGGGAGAAAAATCTCCCGCCACAACAGTCTTGTGTGTCACCATGCTCAGTAAACTCGGATCACACCACTGGATAGGCTGTTTCCACCACAGTTGGAACTGGAGATCCTCTGACTTTTGACCAATATCTTAATCTATTCACAATGCTGGAATGAACATCTGCTGGAGAACTGCACATTTCCTTTGGCCCCTAAAGGATATAATATACTTTCCATCCCTTTAGGAGCAGATCAGATGTTGTTTGAGATGCTCTTTCTTGGAAGTCAGGGAGGAAGGAAGAGAGGCAGAGCCAGAAATCCATGGAAAAGTTGTGAAATAGGCAACATATGTCCTTTGTTTCCCTTCCACCCCCACAAGTCCCTTTCTATATCCTTCTCCTTCTGGCTGGTTTCAGTATCCTTATCTTTCCCTGTCCCTGGATAGAGTCCTCTCTCATTTCCTTGGGCTTCTATAAAAGGAAAAAATTAATTCATGAACTCATTCCCAGTGAGGTACTCCTAGGGAAGTTCCCTTTACCCATCTCTGCTGCTGAAGGTGGAACTTGCAGCTTCTAGTATGTGAGGCAAGTGATCCACCACTGGACCACATGACCAGCCAGCGCTGCATTTTAGATCAGTCCCTACGAAAGGCCATTAAATCAATTGTATGAAAGTAATTGACATGACTGTGTGTGGGAAGAAGCTTCTGACTCTCTCCAAGCTGGAGATGAGAGTAAAGCTTGGCAGTTTTGGCTCTCTTTCCCCCAGCACCAAGTCACCCTTGTGTGATCAGGATACTTCATTCTGCTCTAGCTCCTTGAGATGGAAAGCCAGAGCAACAATGAATGTGTACCTTAGGGAATGACCAAACACACCAGTCCTGTAACTAGAGAGGGAAGGAAAAAAGTAAGATACATATACATTATTGGTGAGTGAGTCCCTTCAGACCTTGTCCAATTAGTTCCTGTGCTAGTTTTGTATACTTAAGATATGAAATATGTTTAGAGAGAATGCACGAAGAAGTAAACTCACTCCTGTGGCTTAACTCTGAGCTGTCTTTTTTACACGACTTCTGCTTGCATGATGCTTCTCTATTGACATGAACCTCAATGAATTCATAGGGATCTGGTGGGCAAATACAGACAGGTATGCTTCTTTTGCAAATGCATCCAAGTGAGCCTAGAGAGGAAGCTCCCAAACACCAGAGGCCACAGTCCTGACCCCTGTTGGAGGAGCTGTTATTGAACCACAGTTAATGGAAGGGCATAGAATTTTCATTTGGGGATACTGCCTGCGTGGTAACTGTCCTAAAATGATGTCAGACCTCAGAGTTAGTGAGTCATCATCCTCTTTTATCCCCACAAGAACTGCTGAGGAGCTCAGAGTCTAAGTTTCTCTCTCTTCCTGGCTTGGGAGCACATGTGGATTCCTTAGCCCATTAGTGAGTGTGTGTGGGTGACCGGGACTCATTAGCCAGTGTATTGTGGTGTCCAGGCGATGAACGTGGAGCATACACTCAGCAGCATTGGGGGAGCCAATTAAAGAGCTCTCTCCTGGGAATGCCAATCCTTGAGGGCCTCGGGTTCCCTTGGGTGGACTTGAGGCTGTCCGCTGTCATGTTCAATGAGTTGAAAGTCTGTAACAGGATGGCTCTCTTTCTGGCTGAGTTGGCTGCTTTTCCTCTAATTAAACACTCGCATTTTTCTTCCCCAGGGAAAAGAAGGAAATCATGACTAAGTCAGCTGCAGAACCCGATGGGGTCTGGGGGCACTGCTGGCCCCTTCAAGGACCAGAGAGAAGCTCTTCTAACTGAATTCCCTAGGTACTTAACCACAAATTGCTCTCAAACTTGGTTTAAAGTCAGGTATTTCTGTCTATTTGGCTTTCCCCAACTTTTGACCCTTTCTAGCCATGTAGGTCAGCTGCCTGCATGCTTCTCATGAGATACCGAGATTAGAGTTTGAAACTGTAGTGGCATCTGCGGGCCATCTGGGCAGAGCAACATCTGTTCCTTTCTGGAGAAGGGAGACTTTTGTTTGGCATGTGATGTTAATTGGTATTGATGTTTCTGTTGCTATGAAAAAAGCTTTTAGATTTATTGAATTCTCAGTTCGGCCTGCGGTTGCCTTGGCTGGGACAGATCATGTGATTTCACAGGCCTTATAGATTCCCCACCCTTGTGCGATCATATGAAACCATTGCAGTTAAAACTAACCCCCCCCCCCACCCTGCACACCCTCTCCCGTGAGTAGTTCCTGGCCAGGCGGACATGTAGACACAGGGTCTCAGAGGGCACTATCTGGTGTCAGGGATGTTGCCCAGTATTGATGGCAGATAAAGGTTTCATTAAACATGTCAGGGCAGGACTAGCTTTCAACAGCATTTTGAAATGGTCAAATGCCATCCCTAAGTTCATTTGCTTCCTTTGCTACATCTGCTTCCTTCCTATGGCTCCTGTCTTCTCAGCAGCCCCTGCTATGTGTTTTCTCACAGCCACCCAGTCACTGCATTGTCCTACTCAGAGTTTTAGATAATTTCCTCCTCCAGGCTTCCTACTATACTGTGAGGCCTCATTAGTCCCCGACTTCTTGTTTATGGAGTAAAGTATTCTTGTTGTGATTATTCTTGTTGTGATATCAAAGGAGGATTTGACAGATGATAGCATTTATTTATTTATTTATTTTGCTTTCTCATGGAAGTAACAGGTAATAAGATCCCAAGTTTGGAGAGAAGGGTTTAGAAGTGTTTTTTTTTAATGTTTTGTGGCTATAAAGAGTGTGATATTTCGTTTTTGCCATTCTTGGGGTTTGAACTCAGGGCCTGGGCACTGTCTCTGAGCTTTGTTCAAGGCTAGCGATGTACCACTTGAGCCACAGTACCACTTCCGGCTTTTTCTGTGTATGTGGTACTGAGGAATAGAACCCAGGGCTTCATGCATGCTAGGCAAGCACTCTACCACTAAGCCACATTCCCAGCCTGGAGGTTTGTTTTTAAAAGTAATTGTCAACACCTTCCAAAGGACAGGTCTGCTCTACGCTTGTGAAGAGCTGTGTGCCCTTTTAAATATTAGCTTCCCTTTGGTCTTAAGTCAAGCGACAGAAGGCAAACTGGAAGTTTTCAGAAGCTTTTTTCCCTTTTTCTGTTTCATGGGTTGCTTTCTATCCTTCAGAAAGAAGCCACCCCTCCCTCCCCCCAAAGATATGAAGTCTTTTTCAATTTCCTCTAGATTTTAACCAGGGAGTTAGAATAAAGGATAGAAGCCTGAAAGCATCCAGCCATCCACATGCTAGAGACATTCTTGGAAGTTGCCTGCACTATCTGCAGGGAGAGTAAATGTCCCCCTTCTACAATCAGAAACCTGCGACTTGCACTGTCTTCTGTACTTCCCAGCCTCTCAACTCGTATCTCCATTTCATTTCATCCTTTACCCCCACTTGGTTCTGACTTTTATCCCCACTTTATTCCAGCCTTTATCCTTATTTCCTTCCATCCTTTACCCTTTTACACTCCATTCTGCCTCTCTTGTCTTAAAATCCAGTTCTAACCTATGACATCTCAGCTTAGAAAAGTTTTCCTAACTCTCTGACCAAATTGGGTGCAAACATTTCTATGCTGGCATCCTGGACATTGAGAGAGGAGCTAGGATGGCTGTGTTCATTGTGAGCTTACAATGAGGAGATTCAGCAAATAAGGTGGTTGGAAGTATGGCCAGTGATCCCACCTCAGGCCACACCCAAGTACTCAGTGAACTTTTTCTCAAAGATACATTTTTTTCTGAGAAACTATATTTATTAATGTATGCTTACTACATTCCCTAAACTTTCAGTAGTTGGTGATCTACACAGCTACCTAGTAGGAGCTGTAAGCCGCAGAATTAAGTGCCCTTAGCCTCCTGGAACAACTCTAGCCAAAGGCTGGCCAATGTAGGTTTATTGGGAAGAATGCACCATTTCTGTTCAGGTTTAAGGAATAGTGAAAGAGTTCCACCTTTGCACAACAGACCATGGGTCCAAGTGCAGGAGGCCTGTGCTAAGTCAATTGGACTTGTGGGCTGTGCTTCATCTTCACCAAGCTCTGTGCCTTGTGTCTGTAAATGGGTCAGCATTAGAGGGCTATGAGGGGGCAGGTGTTCCATGGGTCCTTCAGGATTTTTTTTATTATTCACTCAGTAGGGGCCCCAGTGGAGCTCATACACTTCTCTGGCAGTCCTAGCCACTTGGAGTTTTTGTGTAGGAAGCTTCAGTAACCTGCTCAGCCAGAAGGAAGGTAAGCAATGCTTATCGCACAGAGTTGTGTTAAATTTTCTTCATCCCATGGAGACACACAGCAATGTCTTAATATGTTATTTCTGGGTTCAAAGAGAAATGTTGTTTTTCAGGACAAGTAATAGGATAAACTAATGGAGGTGGCTGATGTCAGTATTGTGAGGTTGAGGATCTGAGCCATTCCAGGGCTGAGAGAAATGAATCACTAGATGTAAGGTGTAAGAGGCTAGATAACTAGCTATGAAGATGGAGGAAGTCAGAGACAAGGAAATAATTGAGGTGTCAAATCTATTCCAAAAACAAAATGGTAGAACAATTAAAATGGAGCTGTGAGGTTGTGGGGTGTGTGTGTGGGGGGGGCGCTGGTAGATATTTTTTCCAAGGGAGAGAATGACAACAGAGATTTTTGCCCTCAGACTTTCTTTAATCTGTATTTGTTTTATAGCAGGAATACAACCCCACACAATACATAAAAATATGTGTGTTGGTGTTTTGATGTTAGACTTCAAATAGAAGAGTCAAGCAGTGCAAAGAGAGGCAAGTATAACAGTGAGAATATGAGTAATTGTAAGTGTAAACTGGGTGTTTTCTTCTGCTTCTTCCTTGTCCTTTGTCTGGCCATGTTGTGTTTGTGAAGAGGCTATCCTGAGTGCCACAAAATGCATCTCCTAGACATTGAGAACACAGGCAGATTCATTTTCAAGGGATACAAGTCAATAGTCAAGTGTAAGCAGCAGACTTACAGGCACCTGGGAAGCCTACAGGCTGTTTCTTCTTGCAGGTTAGGTAGGGAAGGATTGCACCATATATTTGCATCAATTACTGGGAACAAACAATGGACATTAGAGGCAGTTATTCAGAGCTGATGTTGTATGTCCTGAGATGCTTAAGATTTGGGGAATGGGGCTATGAACAAGCATGAAGAACCTACCATTCTGATAGTTTGTGTGTGTGTGTGTGTGTGTGTGTGTGTGTGTGTGTGTATGAGAGAGAGAGAGGGAGAGAGGAAGAGGGAGAGGGAGAGGGAGAGAGAGAGAGTCTGCAATATTATTGGGAAAATCTTTTCAACAACAGGTCAACATGTTGCTTCTACCCATGATGTATTTTGGGCTAGGGATGCAGTTCAGTGGTACCACATAGGTGATACCCTTTAGTTCCATTCCCAATACAACAACAACAAAACTAAAAAAGGTACTTCTACTTACAGGGGAAAGAAATCTACATGCTTGCTTTTAATATTTGAATTATATACACTAACCATTAAACATATGTAATTTCACAGCCTTTAGTTATTCAAGGGAGATGGTATGGTGAGTTAAAAATATCCAAGGCAAGGACAGCAGACTTGGATCCAGGCCTGCCATTTGCCTGGAGGGCCACATGCATTGTCTGAGATTTCCTCATCTGTAAAAATTGGAATGAAGTATCCAGCTCATGTGTTATAGAGTTAAGTGAGGAAATATTTAGAAACAGTCACTTGTATGTAAACATTCCCTTCCATTTAGAGTCCTTTTAGCTGTATACTATGTAAATGAAATACCTTAGTACTTTGAACTTTGCAAATGTGAATCCGGAGTTTTCAGTCAGTGTTTTCGATTTTTGGCCCGAGAATCTGGAATTCACTATTGACAGAATTGTAAGCTAGAAAATAAGACCAACATATAAATTTATGAAACAGTTTTATTTTTCATCTCATTCCCTGCTTAATGTTACACAGAGCTGGGAAGTTTACATACTTGAAACTACATATTTTTTTAGAATTACAATCTTTGAAAGAAATGAATAGATTTTTTTTGCCAGTCCTGGGGCTTGAACTCAGGGTCTGGGGACTGTCTATGAGCTTCTTTTGCTCAAGTTTAGCATTTACCACTTGAGCTACAGTGCCACTTTGGCTTTTTTCTGTGTATGTGGTACTAAGGAATTGAACCCAGAGCTTCATACATGCAATGCAAGCACTCTACCACTAAGCACATTCCAAGACCATGAATAGATTTTTTAAAAATGTAATTTCTTGTTATTGTTTCATTTAAATTCATTTGAATGTGTGTCATTAATACTATTGAGTTAGGAAATTCTGTGAGCTAACTTTGAAAAGATTGTGCAAAGTCATAAAAATTGTTGGTCTTGTGATGTTTGAAGCTCCATTTATTTGTTAAGCCTTTTGAGTATATTTTTCTATTATTATCTTCAATTAGGTATACAAAGGGGTTTCAGCTGAACAAAACTGGCTTATGGATATAGACAGCTTGATGAATGTCATCTCTCCGATTGTTCTCCCTCATTTCTCTTGAGTATTTTTAACATTGACATAAATAAGGCGAACTTATTGGTTCTTAAACTGTTCCATTATACTTAAGTGAGTATTTTGTCCTCGTTATAGCAATTTCAAAAGTAATTTAATTGAAAAAAATCCGAACTACAAAAACAATCTAGAAAGTTTTCAAATTCTCCTTTGAGGATAGAGTTATGTGTTCTCTCTCCCCCTCCTTCCCTCTCCCTCCCTATGTCATTCCATCCATCTTTCCCTCTTTTCAGATTCTCTATACAAGATAGAGGTCATATGAACATATAAACAAAACAGTGGCGACAAACTAGGAAGAGAATACTCACGAAAAACTGTTTTGGCACTCTGTTCTTATACTTGTAGACTCTACAACTCTAAGAAAATTATGTCTGTTATTTAAACTACTTAGCCTGTAGGACTGTTATGTGAGCATAGGATGACTAAGACAAAGGTGCATTATATAATGATAAATGGATTCATCCTCTAAAAAGACATGACACTTCTTAGTATATATGAGCCTAAAAACAAAAGACCAAAATACAAAAGAAAAAAATTGGCCAAACTGGGGCTGGGAAGGTGGCTCAGTGGTAGAGCGCTTGCCTTGCATGCATGAGGCTCTGGGTTCAATTCCTCAGCACCACATAAGCAAAAAGAAAAAAGCTGGAAGTGGCACTGTGGCTCAAGTGGTAGAGTGCTAGCTTTGAGCTGAAGAGCTAAGGGACAGTGCCCAGGCCTAGAGTTCAGGCCCCATGACTGGACCCCCCCCAAAAAAATTGACCAAACTACAAAGAGAAATAGATATATCTACCATCAGTTAGAAGCTCTAACATGTGTCTATCAGACATGAACAGATCCAGCTAGTAGAAAATCACTGTGTTTTTCAGTTTGATACAATCTCATTTATCCAGTCCTTCTTTGATTTGTGTGATTCTGGATCTTTATATAGGAAGTGCCTAGAAGGCCTAGGGTTTCCTTACCACTTCTTGTAATATTTCCACAGTATCTGGTTTTAAATTGAAGTCTTTGATCTATTTAGAGTGATTCTGGTGCAGGGTGATATATGAATATCTAGCTTCAGTTTTCTGCACATAGATAGCTGATTTTGCCAGCACCATTTGTTGACAAGGCCTTCTTTCTTCCAACCTGTGTTTTTGGCTTCCTTATTGAATATTAGGTGGCTACATATTTGCAGGCTTATTTCTGGGTCTTCTATTCTGTTCCATTGGGTCTCAGGTCTATTCTTGAGCCAGTACTAAGCTTTTTTTTTTTTTTTAAATCACTATGGCTTTGTAATAAAGCTTGAAGTTTGGTATTGATATTCCTCCAGTACTGTTTTTCCTGCTAAGGATTGTTTTTGCTATTTTGTGTCTTTTATTATTCCATATAAATTTTTAGATTGATTTCTCCATTTCTTTGATAAAAGTTGTTGGGATTTTGATGGGTATTGCATTGAGTTAGTATATAGATGTCCCTCAGTGGATGAATGGATCAAGAAAATGTGATTATTTATATATATATATATATACATGTATATGTATATATATATGCACAATGGAATTCTACTCATTCATCAGAAAGAATGATATTGTACCATTCGTAAAGAAATGGAAAGACTTGGAAAAATTATATTAAACGAAGTAAGTCAGAGCCAAAGAAACAGGCTTCATGGTTTCCCTCATTTGTGGTAACTAGAATGTGCTTATAAATCTACAGTAAACACATGGATTGGTTAAAAATACATATGCATACACACTGGGACATGATACATTATATTGGAGTCTAGACATTCACACACTGAGGCCAAAGGAGGACCTGCACAGGAGTGGTTGACAAAGGCTCAATAGCTATGTGCATATGATCATATAAAATAATATTCTATGAACTCCAAGGAAACAAAAGGTATTTTTCAGTTGCCATTGTTGCAGTTTTTGTTTTCTTTTGTGTTCTTTCGTCTTGTTTGTTAGTTTGTTTGTATTTGGGAGGGTAAAGAGGAGGGCCCAGAAAAGGTGAATAGGCTGAACAGGTACAACAGTGGTACTCACTAGACACTATCTTGAAAATGAGCTGTACATCTTGTGGGTGGGAACAGGAGGGAAAGATTGAGAGAGAGCTACCAAAGGGGAGACATGGTCCAAAAAGAATTGTACTCATTACTCATTACCTGACTCATGTAACTGTAACCCTTCTGTATATCAACTCTACAATAACAATGAAAAAATATTATATGCCAAATTAAAAGGAAAATCAATAGGGACATGACTGAGGTGAACAGTACCATTAATAAACTAGATATAATGATTACTTATTGACTATTTCTCTAGCAACTTTCTTCTCAAGCTAACTTGCACCAAGACAGACCATATTCTGGGCCATAAAATTCACGTTGAGATGAAAGATATTGATTTTGTGAGACCACAGTAGAATTAAACTAGAAACCAATGACAGAAAGATAGCAGCAAAATCCCAGAACACTTTGAGATTAGGACACAATCTTCCCAAAATATAGAGGCTAAAGAAAAAATACCAAGAGAAATTTAGACTGGAGGTGTGTCCCCAGTGGTAGAGTACTTACCAAGTAGTGCAAGATTTGAGTTAAACTCAGGTACCATAAAAACATTTTGATTTGGGACACTTTTGGAACTCTGTGAAAATGAAAATAGAACTCATCAAAATTTATGGGATGTAGCGAAAGTAATGCTTAAAAGGAAATGCATATATGCAAATATTAGAAATGCAAATATTAGAAAAGTATCTGAAATCAACAACCGAAGCTGACATCTGAGTAAACTAGCAAAGAAAAGCAAATTAAACCCAAAATAAGTAAAAGAAAATAAACAAAAATTAGAGTAAAAAAAATCAATGACATTGAAGACAGGAGATCAATAGAGAAGATCAACAAAAGCAAGACATTTTTAAGAACAACAAAACTAATCACTCTAGCCAAATTGATATATAAGGAAAAATGACAAACTATTAATTTAAAATGTGAAATATGAGACATCACTACAGATATCATGGAGATTAAAAATCATAATAAAGGAATATTATGAATAATTGTGTCCACAAGTTTGATAACCTAGATGAAATGGGATAATTGCATGAAAACAAAGTCTGTCAAAACTCAACAATAAGAAACAGGTATCTAAATAGACTTATATCTAGTAAAGAAATTAAATTAATAGTTAATTACCTCCAAAATGAAAGGCACTGAGGCTCAAATGAATTTACTAATGAATTTACCAAACATTTAAAAAAGAAATTGCATTGATACTCTGCAATCTCTTTCAAAAGATAGGAAGAATACTTCCAAACTCATTACATGAGGCCAGCTTTATCCTAATACCAAAAACAAAAGAAGAGTTTGGTAAAACACTATAGACCAGCTTCATGACTACAGATATAAAAATCCTCAACAAAACATTAGCAAGTTCAGCAATGTATAAAATAAGATTCCGTATCACAATCAAATGAGATTTAGTCTATGTTTGCAAGACTATAATCTATCACATCAACAAGTTAAAGGAGAAAATATTAATAGGTGCAGAAAAACAATTTACAAGGTTCAATGCTCATTCTTTTTTGTTATGTATTTATTTATTCATTTTTATTTTTGAAGTGTTACCCCTCCCTCATTTTCTCCAATTTTTCCCCTTCTAATCCCCTCATCTCCCAAGTTGTAAAGTTCATTTCCAACATAGTGTCTAATGAATATCAATGCTGGGTTGGTTCACCCTTGTTTCTACTGTGTGATTCCCCTTCCCTTCCCCAAATCAGATAAATGTATATATAAGACAAAGGGTACAGAAATAAAAGACAGTGACAAAAGGGAATACATCAAAGAAAAAAAAAAGAACTGCAAACAGTACAATAAAAATTTCTTGTTTCCAGGGCTGGGAAGATGGCTCAGTGGTAGAGCGCTTGCCTTGCATGCATGAGGCCCTGGGTTCGATTCTTCAGCACCACATAAGCAAAAAGAAAAAACCCGGAAGTGGC